>NW_003852463.1:2742534-2764400 GCF_000181295.1 Otolemur garnettii
TTTTTTTTTTTTTTTTTTTTTTTTTTTTTTTGGAGACAGAGTCTTACTCTGTTGCCTAGACAAGAGCTCCATGGTGTCATTCCAGAGCCTCAAACTCCTGGATCTAAACGGTCTCTTGCCTCAGCCTCCCAAGTAATTGGGACTATAGGCACCCACCACAATGCCCTGATAATTTTTTCTATTTTTTCAGTCTCACTCTTGCTCAGCCTGGTCTCAAACTCCTGAACTCAAGCAATCCATTCACCTCAGCCCCCGCCCCCCGGAATGCTAGGATTACAGGCATGAGGCACTGTGCCCAGCCAAAACAACAGCAAATTAATAAAGGAAACTTGAAATCGGGTGAGCTGTATCAATCAAGATGTTTCTTGGTTGCAAATAACAGAAGTCAACTTGTACTAGTTTAAAAAGAAAAGGGAACCTATTGGTAGAACACTGGATACCCCATGGAATCCAAGCCTCCAAAATGACTGGCCCTAGGCAGCTGTGAAGGCCTTGGTAGGGGAGGGCTACAAAGTCCCTCTAGATATCACCACTGAAGTGACTCTGCTCTAGGGACTCCCTAATCCTGCGTCTCCTGGTTCAATATTCCAGATCCTTCTAGAAGATAGGATTTGATTGGCCTGAACTGAGCCAGTTCTCCTCCCCCATACTAGTTACCTACTTTGGAAAGATTTAAAGAGCACAGACCTGAATTTTGGGCCCCACTGCTATAATGAGGGGGGTAGTTTTCAGTCAAGAAGCAGTTGTGAGCTGAGCACTACCCAGACAGCTCCCTACCACAGAGCCCATCAAAAGCCATGTCTCTCTCTCTCTCTCTCTTTTTTTTGAGACAGAGCCTCAAGCTATCACCCTGGGTAGAGTGCTGTGGCATCACAACTCACAACAACCTCCAACTCCTGGGCTCAAGTGATTCTTCTGCCTCTGCCTCCCAAGTAGCTGGGACTACAGGCACCTGCCACAACACCCAGCTATTTTTTGGTTGCAGCCGTCATTGTTGTTTTGCGGGCCCGGGCTGGATTCAAACCTGCCAGCTCAGGTCTATGTGGCTGGTGCCTTAGCCACTTGAGCCATAAGTGCCGAGCCAAAAGCCATGTCTCTTGACACATGAACTCAGGAGAGCTCTGGCCCACAAGAAGCCAACCTTTGTGCCCTCCACCATGTTACCTTATTCATATGGCTTGCAATGTCATGACCAGGAAGAAGACAATCTTTTAAGGGGACAACCATGATGACACCCAGAGCTCAGAAGATGATGTAAAACACATCCTTAACTTGTCACTTAATAGAGCCCTTCTGTGCAGACACAGACAGCTTAGCTGGGAAGCCCAAGTCCTTTCTTCCCCTGGCTCCCTCTCTTCTCTTTTCTACTCCTCTGCCCCTATCTACCTCACCCTATCCCCTTTAACCTACCCCTAGGCCCCAGATTCTGGTCCATTCTGGCAGAGCCCTTTGTCGACCATTTTTCAAGATTGAATCATCTCAGCGGTAGATGGAGCCTCCTTATAGCACTTTAAGTTTAGATAACTTTAGGTCTTTCAGATTCTTCAGAGTAAAACATCTAAAGACAAACAGGTCTTTTTATCCTGCCATTTCAAATCACCTTCCAGAATTCCTTTTTGTTTTAAGAGATCCTCTCCCCAGAGAGGGTAAAGATGAACAAAGGGAGAAGGAGGAGTTTACACACATAACTCTTTTTATCCCTTCTTCAAGTCCAGGTGTGTGTGTGTGTGTGTGTGTGTGTGTGTGTGTGTGTTACGACTCCTATTTGCTGTCTGTAACTGCTCAGAAACACAGATGCAATCTCAGTGCTGGGAGGGGTGACTAATGGCAGCATGTATCACTCCACCCAGCAGCCTCTAAATTATGAGACTAGAAGGAAAATGTCACTCAGGAGCCGTTACGCCCCACAGGAGAGGGAAAAACACTAATCAGTATTGGAGAGGAGGTGGGCAGGGGGTGTGGGGTGGGAGGGATCTCTTAGTCAGCTGTCCAGGTCCTATACTAGAAGAAGCAACTTCTGGAATGCAACATAGGAAGTTCTATCCAAACTGGTGGGTGATGGCTTCAAGATGAATAATATCTTAGCTATATTTGAGCTCCTCTTAAACATAGAAAATCATGCTATAAGAAGCAGTATTTAATCTGAGCTTTACTCTCTGCCAAGTGAAGCCATTTAAAGATTTTTAAAAAACATTAAGCCTGTCAAAGCAGAGTTGCCCTATTGGTGAGAACAGGAATAGATGAGGTGATATAACTGGGCAGGCCCCTGACTCCAAACCTGATTTGGAAAGTCACCTTGGATGAGGGAAGGTGAAGGGATGGGATAGGGACCATATAGTTAGATGTGGGTTATTGCCAAGAGCCCAGTTTTACATGGTGAGTTGTGGGTGCTTTATTGCATTATTAAAATTAACTAGATAAAAGTAAGTTATAAAGGAGAATAAGTAGGAGACTCAGTAAGCCCTTAACAACTCCATGGACCTATCTTTTAAATGATATTTTTGAAAATGTTTAGAAAAATTAGATTTATAAAAAAAGTAAATATCTGTGTGATCCTATCATATTTTGCATGTGGAAATTATGTTTCTCCCACCAGTCCTCCAGGTCCCAGAGGTAACCTCAGTAAGTTTGGGGTGGGTACTTCCTAACTTATGAGGTGACAATATAACAGGGAGTGCTTTAGCTTTTTCAACGTCCCATCCTGATTTACTTTGGTAAAATATCCCTTTAAATGTCCCCGAAAGTGTTTACTCACATACAGTTTCTATGGTGTGAGGCCAAGTGACAATTGATGCAAGGCGAATGGACTCAGATCCTAGAATTCCCACACGCTTGCAACTTAGGAATGTCAGGATTTGGGAGCATGAGTTATTAAATAAATACATGTATACAAGTGTAATAAAAATGGCTTTCACCCCAAAGGTGTAAACAAAGCAATCTTGAGCAAGAAGAACAAAGGTGGAGGCATGGCACTTCTTTTTATTTTTTGAGACAGAGCCTCAAGCTGTCCCCCTGGGTAGAGTGTTGTGGCATTACAGCTCACAACAACCTCTAACTCACACACACACCCTCATACATCTATAATTCAGCCTTCTTTTTTTTGAAGCAGAGTCTCAATTTGTTGCCCTCAGTAGAGTGCTGTAGCTTCATAGTTCACAGCAACCTCAAACTCTTGGGCACAAGCAATTCTCTTGCCTCAACCTCCCCAGTAGCTGGGACTACAGGCACTCACCACAATGCCTGGCTATTTTTTTTAGAGATGAGGTCTCACTCTGGCTCAGGCTGGTCTTGAACCCGTGAGCTCAGGCAATCCACCCACCTTGGCCTCCCACCTTGTAAGTGCTAGGATTACAGGCGTGAGCCACTGCGTCTGGCCTACTTCAGCCTTTAAAAAAAAAAGAAACTGAGAGGCACCTGTGTCTCAGTGAGTAGGGCACTAGCCCCATATACCGAGGGTGGTGGGTTTGAACCCAGCCCTGGCCAAAGTGCAACAAAAAAATAGCCTGGCATTGTGGCAGGTGCCTGTAGTCCTAGCTACTTGGGAGGCTGAGGCAAGAGAATCACCTAAGCCCAAGAGAGGTTGCTGTGAGCTGTCATGCCACAGTACTCTACTGAGGGCGACAAAGTAAGACTCTGTCTCTAAAAAAAAAAAAGAAATGTTTTCATTTACAACAAGATGCCTGAACCTGGAGGACAATAAGTGAAAATAAGCCAGAACAGAAAGACAAACACTCAGTGATGGTACTTATATATAGAATCTAAAACCATCAAACTCATAGAAGCAGAGAGTAGAATGGTGGTTTCCGGGACTGCAATAGAAGAGAAACAGGGGGGCACTGGTCAAAGGGTACAAAAATATAGTTACGCAGGATGAATAAATTTTATTTATTTATTTATTTATTTTTTCTTTTCTTTTTTTTTGGTTGCAGCCGTCATTGTTGTTTTTGGCGGGCCCGGGCTGGATTCGAACCCACGACCTTGGGTGTACGTGGCTGGCGCCTTAGCCACTTGAGCCATAGGCGCTGAGCCAGGATGAATAAATTTTAGAGAACTAATCTGCCACATAGTACCTACAGTTAATACTATTGTATTGTATTGTACTGTACTGTATTCTGGAAATTTGTTAAAAGGAAATCTTAAGATCTTAAGTGTTCTCACCACCACTACCCCCTAAAAAGAAAAGAAAATGTTAACTATGTAAGGTGCTGGGTATGTTAATTTGATTGTGGTGATTATTTAAGTGTATATGAATACCAAAACATCAAATTGTACACCTTAAATATATGCAATTTTTGTCAGTTATACATTGATAAAACTGAACAAAAGGAATTTTTGAGCATGTTTCCTCGATTTAGCATTTGTGTTTACATGCAAATTAAATATCAGCATTAGTTTTCTAATATATATTTATAAAACATACATAAATATTTTAAAAACTAGATTTTAAATAATTACTGTGTGATGATATATCGGTAAGAGCAAAGTGATGAAATAAATTTTATTATTTTTGAACATTTTAGACACCAGGGAATTCTATAATCATTAAACAAATAGTAGCAAATTAACAAGGTTTCCTAGTATTACAATTTTTGTTTATAAATGTGATTCCTAATTTGTTAAAAAAAAAATTCTGAAGGCCAGGGACAGTGGGTCATACCTGTAATTCTAGCACTTTGAAGGGCCAAGGCAGAAGGATTGCTTGAGGTCAGGAATTTGAGACCAGCATGAGCAAGAGCAAGACCCTGTTTCTGTAAAAAACAGAAAAAATTAGCAGGGCATGGTGGTGCACATCAGTAGTCTCAGCTACTTGGGAGGCTGAGGTTAGAGGATTGCTTGAGTCCAAGAGTTTGAGGTTGCAGTGAGCTAGGGTGATGTCACTGCCCTCTAGCCTGGGCAACAGAGCGAGACCCTGTCTCAAAAGAAAAAAAAGTTTTGAAATGCGTGTTTGTAAATAATCAAAGAAAATGTTTAAGTATTCACTTTGCAGAATTGTAAATGTTTAATTAAATTTTTTTGTTGTGAAATATACCATATATAAGAGTATATAAAATAAACAGTTTTTTTTTTTTTTTTGAGACAGAGCTTCAAGCTGTCCCCCTGGGTAGAGTGCCGTGGCATTGCAGTTCACAGCAACCTCCAACTCCTGGGCTCAAGCGAGTCTCCTGCCTCAGCCTCCCAAGTAGCTGGGACCACAGGTGGCTGCCACAGCGCCCAGCCATTTCTTGGTTGCAGCCATCATTGTCATTTGGTGGGCCCGGGCTGGATTTGAACCCGCCACCTTAGGTGTATGTGGCTGGCACCTTAGCAGCTTGAGCCATAGGCACCGAGCCAAATAAACAGTTTAAAAGAAAAAAAAAGGATGCTTTCCTTTGGTTCGAGAAAAAAAAATGGTAAAGGGCATTTAATGGGTGGTGAGTAACTGTGGGTTGTAGGGCCAGGAATAATCTGTAGTCCTCTGGCAAGTCATCTTGACAAATGTGCATTGCATCTCATGTGTACCAAGCCTCAGGCTGGGTGCAGAAAAGAGTGCAGAGGTCAACGAGAGCTGGTGTCTGCCCTCAAGAAGTTTAGAGTCGGCTCGGCTCCTATCGCTCAACCAGCTAAGGCGCCAGCCATGTACACCTAAGGTGGCGGGTTCGAATCCCCAGCCCGGACCCACCAAACAACAATGATGGCTGCAACCAAAAAATAGCTGGGTGTTGTGGCGGGCGCCTGTGGTCCCAGCTACTTGGGAGGCGGAGGCAAGAGACTCGCTTGAGCCCAGGAGTTGGAGGTTGCTGTGAGCTGTAATGCCACGGCACTCTACCCAGGGGGACAGCTTGAGGCTCTGTCTCAAAAAAAAAAAAAAAAAAGAAAAGAAGTTTAGAATCTAGTAGGGGGGTGTCTACACTAATCACAATTTTAGTTAAATGGAATTTAACTAAAAGCTTAATAGAAATGACCAAAAAAAGGTGGTAAGAGGACAGTGACGAGGGAAAGAAATAGTCTGGTTGAGAATTTGAGTCACATTGAGCTGGGATCTGGAAGAAAGGCCAGGAAGAGCCTTGTTGGAGAAGTTAGTGGACTGGGACTTAGAGAAAAGAGACTTGAAGACTTAGGAAGAGTGGGTGAGAAGAAGCAAGGACAAGGGGCACGAGGAAGGCAGTGACTAAATCTAATTAATCCCTCTCTAAGAGATTCTCCAGAAAGCCCAACAGTCGCTAAGAATGAGACTAATGTGGGAGAAGTGCCAGGAGGGCTGGTGGAGGTGCTGGGTCAGGTGCTCTTGAAGGAAATATGGAGGGCTGTGACAGTCCTGGGGAGCTCATCTCTGGAGGCCAGGGGCAAAGAGGCTCCCTGCCTGCACAGCCAAAGCAGGGCCTGCGTGACCAGGCTGATAGGACAGCAATGAGGAAAGGAGGAGTGAAGTGCTTAGGGACATGGGTCTAGAAACCAACTTCTTGAGTTTATGTCCTAGATCTCCCACTGTCCAGTTCTGTAATCCTGGATCAAAACTTAAACTTTCTGTTCCTCATCTGTAAAATGTGGATGATAAAATTATCTGCCTCATAGAGCTATGTGAGCAGGAAGTGAGTTGACAAATACAAAGTGCTAGCACAAAGTTAGCACTCGTTAATAGTAGCTAGGATTATTCTCCAGGTCTTTGATCTGAGCACCTTCATCTCTCTGTCTCCACTGATCTTTTTCAAACATTCACTCCATTTTTCATCCAGGGCCAATTCATTCAGTTGATCAAAATGTGTACTACTGAGGCCCTGTGGGTTGGGGTTGGGGTTCATTCTCCGTATGGATCCACTGATGCTTCTTGGCTCTGCATCAGAGATGGAACATGCCTCTGGCTGAGACTCCTGGCTTGGGTGCCAGCCGTCCAGTAGCAGGTGCCCTTGGTCTGGAGGGGGGCCAAGGAAAACAGAGGAGCTCCAGGGACCCTATCTCCCCATTGAACAATCAGTTTGGACACCACCACTCCCTTAATTCTTTAATTTTCTAAAATAAGGAGAGAGATGAAATATTTTCAATCACGCGCTTCAGTCTTTCTTCTTCCCACCCCCACTTCCCATCTCCTCCAATCCCTCCCACAAAGCTAACATCCCAAAAAAGAGTCTTGTTACTCCTGCTGCTCTGGAGAAAGTCTCAGACTTTGAAAATCAAGGGACACCGTTCTTGAAGGCAGCAGAATTGCTGGGCAGCCCTAGAGCCTGGAGGCATAGGTGCTGGCAGCAGACGGCCCACAGCCTGTATATGGAGCTGCCAGGAAAGCGACTGTTTCCAAGGTGAGCCCGCACAGCCTTTCAGGAAACACAGAGCCTAGCAACTCAGAACCTAGCAACTGTAATTGAAGCCTGCCACACTCACCTCTCACCCTCCACCCTCTCCCCACCCAGCACTTGATCTAAGCACGGGGCTGCTTTGAAGGATTTGGTACTGATGCCCAACAGCTGGGCATTCTACTCAACATTTTTCCCAAAGAGCCCCAAGGGAAATCTGGGTCTTCCACTGTCAGGGTTTTGACTTCAACAACAAGACCCTGGTGGTGGAAATAACAGCAACCCAGGGAAAAGACAGGGACAAAGGGTTAAAGGAGACAGCACAAAAGCACTACCCAGGAATGTGAATTAGCCCAGACTCTCCCATTTGGAAACAGACAGCATGTGCTTGGGATTATGTCTGATTCTTACTTGCCATCATGAAAACAAAGCTACCATAAGAGCCATAACAGATTAGAGAAGAAAAATGAAGGAATCCCTGTACTGATAGGATGCATCTATGAAGATATACTGGGTCCTCATAATGCCCTGCCCACACTAATTCCCAGATTACCTCCTACTTCAACCTGCATAGTGGCAAAATGGCCTCCCCAAGAAGTGGCTCAACAGGATGCTGTTCTTCCCTTACCAAGACCAGGATAAAGATGCAATTGTGATTGCCACCAAATTAGGAAAGACCAAGGATATAGGCAGCAAAGTCCAGGGAGATTTGCTTAGACAGAAATTTGCAGAAGTCTGAAACTGGCATGGAGAAGAAATGGTTAAGGAAAAAGAAAGTGAGAGAAGGAGAGGAAGGTGGGGGAGAGAGAGAGAGAGATATCAGCCAGAAACCAAAGCCAGGTTGTGGCAGGGTTACCAATAGCAGCCCTAAAGGAAATCCTGGTCACTCAGGGCCTTTAAAGAGGGACCCCTACTGTCTAGGGCCAGAACTGGTTTCTGTAATAAATGGCCTCTGGTCACTTTTTTCCTTATTTTAACAAAAGATGTATTTGATGTAATAGGCTATCGCCTCAGTGCTATTTGAATATACAGGTAGCCACCCTGTATTTTGTTATCTTTTATTTTTTTTGAGACAAAAGTCACCCTTGGTATAGAGTACCGTAGCATCATAGCTCATAGCAACCTCAATCTCTTGGGGCTCAAGCGATCCTCTTGCCTCAGCCTCCTGAATAGCTGGGACTACAGGTGCTTGCCACAATGCCCTACTAGTTTTTCTACTTTTAGTAGAGATGGGATCTCACTCTTGCTCAGACTGGCCTCAAACTCCTTAACTCAGGCAATCCACTGGCCTTGACCTCCCAGCATGCTAGGATTACAGGCGTGAGCTAGGATTACCTGTACCCCCAAACCATTGTTTGTACACTATTCATATCCTTATTTCATTGTTTCTCTTGCTAATTCTCAGGCTTCCAGCTCTACCTTCTTTCTATTACCATCTCTTACCTTCACGTCCTGTGTATTAAATTTAACTCTTTTAAAAACTATCTTCTTCTATACTTTACTCTTTTTATTTTAAAAAAAAGTCTAACCTTTAAAATTCTGCCTTTACTTTTTTGTATATTCTTTTTAAATGTTACCTATATGGAATAGATATTTATAGATTGAACACTTTCTTTTTTTTTTTTTTTTTGAGACAGAGCCTCAAGCTGTCCCCCTGGGTAGAGTGCTGTGGCATCACAGCTCACAGCAACCTCCAACTCCTGGGCTCAAGTGAGTCTCCTGCCTCAGCCTCCCAAGTAGCTGGGACCACAGGCGCCCACCACAATGCCCGGCTATTTTTGGTTGCAGCCGTCGTTGTTTGGCGGGCCTAGGTCGGATTCGAACCTGCCACCTTGGGTGTATGTGGCTGGCGCCCTAGCCACCTGAGCCACAGGCGCCAAGCCGATTGAACACTTTCTATTGTGTTTTTGATTGAACTTTTTATACTTAAATTGTTTTTTTAAATTCTTGTTATTAACTATGAGGTAAGACAATTAAGTTTGCAAACTCATCCTAGAAAAAGTGCTACATACCTCATTGCTGAATATCACTATGTTCACCTTTGAAGTACTCTCCTTGAGAAGCCATGCTCTGAAGCTAGTGTCTAATCCACCCTTCAAGGCAATTTTTAGAACTTTTTTCTGTAATGACCATCAGATCTATCGTCATATGGTCTGACAATGAAGTTCAAGAACTTGCTACTGTGCCCTGACATTGTCAGCACTGTACAAACAACTTGGTAAAGTTTTATAACCTTGATATATCAGTGTCTCACAGTTGTGTTCCTATCTATGTGTAGTGGTGTCTTGCTGAGTGGCACTCATTATTGTTGTTGTGTGTTTTTGTGTGCTCTACAATGATAGCTCTGATGGTCATTCAGATAAAGATCTCCAAAATTGCTTTGAAGGGTGAAGTAGGCACTGGCTTTGGTTCATAGCTTCCCAAGGGGAGTATTTCAAAGGTGACTATAGTGATATTCAGCAATGAGGTATGTAGCACTTTTTCTAGAATGACTTTGTGAACTTAATTGTCACACAGCCTATCTTTTCCAATATGGCTTCTTGGTTTCAATTGCAAGGCCTTCCTCATCCCAAAATTAT
The DNA here is from genome assembly GCF_000181295.1 of Otolemur garnettii. Taxonomy (NCBI): domain Eukaryota; kingdom Metazoa; phylum Chordata; class Mammalia; order Primates; family Galagidae; genus Otolemur; species Otolemur garnettii. The sequence goes on from NW_003852463.1 coordinate 2,752,382, forward strand.
AAATAGTCTCCTATGCATTTTGGGGTTATTTTATAGTTTGGGGTTTATTATTATATTTTTAATACACTGGAATTTGCTTTTGAGTGTCATATAAAATATGTATTCTATTTTTTCCTCTACAGGTCAACCCAGTTCTCAGAATACCATTTATTTATTACTGTGAGAAGCTACTTTTATCATGTTCTAAATTCCATATATAGGGGAGTCAGAGGTCACAGTGTGTTACACACCTTTTGGTGGTGGGACACAATTATAAGAGGGACTTTATCTAACAAATGCAATCAATATAACCTGGTTCTTTGTACTCTCAATGAATCCCCAACAATTAAATAAATAAATAAATAAATTCCATATACATGTGGTTTCTTGACTCTTATTTCACCTATCCATTTTGGTATTCCTTGTTTGTTCTAGCACTACATTGTTTTAATAGGTTTTGATATTTGATAGGGCTTTAGGAATTATCTTCAAAATTCTTTTATACTCTTCCAAACACATTTTAGAATAATTTATCAAATTGTACCCCAATTCCTCAAAAAAAAGCCCACCCCACACATTATTGGCATTTTATAGGAACTGCATGAAACTTACAGATTAATTTGGGGAGAACTGATTGTGGCAACTACGGAAGAAGGGTCACTTAAATTTCCCTTGAAGGGAAAAAAACTGCAAGTAGCTCAGCTGCAGGCAGTGCAGTTATTGATGGGCCTCTAACTGTTAGCACTTTGGGGGTTCACTTCAGCTTTCCAGCCAAGGCCATACTCTTTCCAGGGATGCCCCTAGCAAATAACTGAGTTCAGAGGAGGTACTAGAGACTGGCCATTTCTTCCCAATGCAAGACTCCTCTAATGAACAATGTTTGCAATGGAACTCAGGAATGGGTTGGCTAAGACTTTGTCAAATGCTCACTGTAGGTTGAGGCTCTCCTGTCCAACCTTGCTTTTGGCTGTCACATGTGTTGCTCCCAGAAAAACCCCTGGCATCTCTCATTCCATCTCAATGTGTGCTTTACAGAAAACCCACAAACACTGACACATTGACAAATTTATAATATTGAGTCTTATCATCTAAGAAAACATATTTCCCCACTTATTCTATTTAATGCTTTTCAAGGAAATGTATAACTTTTTTAATATACAACTTGAACATTCTTAAGTTTATAACTAGTGGCTCGGCGCCTATAGCTCAACCGGCTAAGGCACCAGCCACGTACACCTAAGGTGGCGGGTTCGAATCCCCAGCCCGGACCCACCAAACAACAATGACGGCTGCAACCAAAAAAATAGCCGGGCGTTGTGGCAGGCGCCTATGGTCCCAGCTACTTGGGAGGCGGAGGCAGGAGACTCGCTTGAGCCCAGGAGTTGGAGGTTGCTGTGAGCTGTAATGCCATGGCACTCTACCCAGGGGGACAGCTTGAGGCTCTGTCTCAAAAAAAAAAAAAAAAAAAAAAAAAAAAGTTTATAACTAGTAAAGTTATTAATGGTTTTTTTTTTTTTTTTTTGAGACAGGAGCCTCAAGCTGTCCCTCTGGGCAGAGTGCCGTGGCATCTCAGCTCACAGCAACCTCCAACTCCTGGGCTCAAGCGAGTCTCCTGCCTCTACCTCCCAAGTAGCTGGGACTGCAGGCGCCCGCCACAATGCCCGGCTATTTTTTGTGGTTGCAGCCATCATTGTTGTTTGGCAGGCCCGGGCTGGGGATTCGAACCCACCACCTTGGGTGTACATGGCTGGTGCCTTAGCCACTTGAGCCACAGGCACCGAGCCATTAATGGTATTTTTTAAGGTTTTTTTTGCTAAAGTAAATGAGATCTTTTATCTACACTTTTAATTTATATATTTTACGTATTTTAAAGCTATATTGTAGGTCATAGAACTTAGAACTCCCCCAACCAAACATAAAAGCAAAAAACAACAACTCACTTCCATCAGTAGAAGAATGGATAAACTGTGGGGTGTTCAAAAAATGGAATGTTAATGATTGAGAGGAAAAAAAGAATTGTCACATGTAAAACCTGGAGTATATAAATCTTACATTATATCGAGCAAAAAAAGCCACATACAAAAGAGTACCTACTGAATTATTCCAGGCCAGGTATGGTAGCTCACACCTGTAATCCCAGCACTTGGGAGGCCAAGGTGGGTGCATTGCCTGAACTCACAGGTTCAAGACCAGCCTGAGCCAGAGCAAGACATCATCTCTAGAAAAATAGATGGGCATTGTGGCAGGCGCCTGTAATCCCAGCTACTTGGGAGGCTGAGTCAAGAGAATTGCTTAAGCCCAAGAGTTTGAGGTTGCTGTGAGCTGTGCTGCCACAGCACTCTACTGAGGGTAACAAATAAGGCTCTATCTCAAAAAATAAATAAATAAAATAAACAAACAAATAAACAGAAAATTTAAAAAATGAATTATTCCACTTATACAAAGTTCAAGGATAAGCAAAACTAATCCACAGTGGTAGAATTGACAAATGTAGTTACCTCAAGGAGGGGATGTCTACTGACTGAAAAGGACAAAAGAGAAATTTCTGGAGGATGTAAATGTTCTGTATCTTGATTTGAGTAAAAGTCATCAATCTGTACACTTAAGATTTGCTCCTAGGCTAGATATAGTGGCTCACGCCTGTACTCCTAGAACTGTGGGAGGCCAAGTCAGGAAGATCACTTGAGCCCAGGAGTTTAAGGTTACAGTAAGCTATGATCGTGCCACTGTGCTCCGGTCTGGGTGATCGTACCCTGTCGCAAAATAAAATTAAGTTAAAAATGTTAAGATTTTCTCCTCTTAGCATATGTAAATTTTAACTCCATACATAAAACATGGTATGTGTGGGTGGGAGGACTCTATTCCTCCAACTACCACACTGTCAAAAGTCAACCCTGTTTCCTTCCTCTTCCTACTGCCACACATGTGGCTCTTCACCTACCTGTGTCCCCTGTAGAATAACTCCTCAACTGCTGTTGCCTTCAAAAGCTTCTCCTTTCCCACTGCCACCACATGGCTCAGGCCTCAGGGCCTCTTTCACCTGAATTGCAGCAGCCTTCTAACTGAGCTTCTCTCCAGGTCACCTTCCATAACATAACTTTGCCTTTTCTTGGATAACTTTTACACAACCTTCTGGTCTCAATTGGAATGTCACTTCCTTGGGGAAGCCTTCCCTGAATATCTTGGCCAGGTCTTTCTAAGATATGAATCACATCTCTTACGCATCTTAAACCTCTTCAATGGCATCTTATTGCCCTGGGAATACAGTCTAAATGCCTGAACCTGCTAAAGAGGTCCTCCATGGCCCTGAGCTTGCTCATCTCTCCAGCCTGACTCTACTTCCCCTTTCTACCCTCTTCAGCTCCAGCCATCATAAACTTTGTCTATTTCCCTGAATCCTTTTATCCTCCCTTGTCTTTTTTCTCTCATCTTCTGTCCTTTGCATGTATTGTCCCCTTTGCCTAAAACATTCTTTCACTTAACTTTTTCCCTTCTCTTGGGTAACTTTTACTTAACCTTCTGGTCTCAGTTTGAATGTCACTTCCTTGAGGAAACCTTCCCTGAATATCTGAATAGGTAACCACCTCCTGCCTCATTCTATACTCTCAAACCATCCTGTCCTTTCCCCACCATCACATGTATCACACCTTTCTATAAGGAGTTGTAGAAATGGCTGATCTGGCTCGGCACCTATAGCTCAACCGGCTAAGGTGCCAGCCACGTACACCTAAGGTGGTGGGTTCGAATCCCCAGCCCGGACCTGCCAAAACAACAATGACAGCTGCAACCAAAAAATAGCCGGGCGTTGTGGCGGGCGCCTGTGGTCCCAGCTACTTGGGAGGTGGAGGCAGGAGACTCGCTTGAGCCCAGGAGTTGGAGGTTGCTGTGAGCTGTAATGCCACAGCACTCTACCCAGGGGGACAGCTTGAGGCTCTGTCTAAAAAAAAAAAAAAAAGAAATGGCTGATCCATTAAGTCCTCAATAAATATTTAGATAAATGAATAAATGAGTGAATGGGAGCAAGAGTTGGAAGAAAACATCTGGTCATAAAATTCAGGTCATAATAACTAATCCCACCCCCACGTGAGGAGATGCCCAGAAAACAAAGTGCACACATTCAGGGTAGGAAGAGTTATTCTCTATTTTTTAACTGGATATATGTTTATTTTTCTGAGACAGAGTCTCAAAATAAAAATAAAAATGTGGCACTTGGTAGAGTGCTGTGGCATCACAGCTCACAGCAACCTCCAACTCTTGGGCTTAAGTGATTCTCTTGCCTCAGCCTCCCAAGTAGCTAGACTACAGGTGTCCACCACAACACCCGGCTATTTTTTTGTTGTAGTTGTCATTGTTGTTTAGTAGGCCCTGGCTGGGTTTGAACCTGCCAGCGCCCGTGTATGTGGCTAGCACCCAAATCACTGAGCTATGGGCGCTGAGCCTTAACTGGATATATTATTTCTTACCCCACCTTTCCTTATTGTAGGAAGTACTTGCACTTCAAACACATACTTTGTTAATTCTGACTCTTAATCCTGAGGCTGCAGGTAGAGCAGATAACATATGCCATTTCACAGGTGAGAAAAATGTAAGCACAGAAAGAATTAGAAATGTGTTCAAGGCCACAGAATGAGTTAATGGCAGAGCTAGGTTAGAATGGGTATGACTCCTAGACATAGATCTTTACTCCATTGGTGAATTCTCTATGTCTTCTGCAGGGCATGTGTCCCTACCAAATATAGGGGTCACTGGTTAGGCCCTTGTGGGAACACATGTTTATGAGTTCTGTTGAATTTCCTTCCATCTCCTACTTAGCCTGTACTAGAAATACTCTGTACCTCATTAATAAAACTAGTTCTGTTGAGGCCCCCCATTTGCTGCTGCCTGGAGAGGAGACCTTCAGGACCCTCCCCATTGTTCTTTGACTGAATAAAGCTTCCTGCTAGAGTCTTCACGTGGCAAACCACATGAACATGTGGGACCCACTGGTTGCCAAGCCAAATGTGGCTCCAGATTATTCTAGGAAACAAATAAATTGTTTTGCTCTGGATTGAAGGAATTGCTAATTAGGGATTTTTATTTTGAGCAGTGTTCCTTGGAGTTGGCAGACAGATGGAGTAGGCGACTTGCTCCAGGGGCATTGTTAAGCAGAAGAAACTATCCATTTTTGCCCCTAGTTGTAAGAACCTGCCAGAGCTCTTGCTACCCAGCTCCTGCACTCAGGGACAGAGGCTGAGGCTTTGTGGGAGGTTCCCTGGCCCAGTGACTTCCTCTTCTCTGAGAATGGCCCTCAGAACACAAGCACAGCCCCTACTGTTACTGTCAACTGTATATTACCCAGCTGAATAACTGTCCTAGAGAGAAGGACAGAGGTCTTTCCTGGGATTTCCTACCTGGAACTGAGAATAAGAATCCATTTATCATAACAGCTGATGCATAGAATACAGAATCTGCTAATTGCCAGGTTTTTAGTTATCAGTGAGAGAAAACAGAAGCTGAGAGCATTCTGAAAACTCTTAGCCTCTGGTTCTACCAGCTTTGACAGACACCCAGTTGTGTCTCTGACCCCCTTGTAGGCTGGTTGTTTGATAATTCCTTGGATTCATGACTGATAAAAAATTTTCTTTTGGCATAAGCTAATTCAGCTTGTATTTCTGTCACTTGCTACCTGCAACTAGAAGTTCAACCTGATATGGCAGACAGGATTCAAGGACACACAGAGGACCCATGCTATGGCTCAATGGACCTAGCTGTGGATTAATTGCCTGAGTATTTTGGAATCATGTTGTCAGATTTCAGTATAATGACCAATTTTCAAGAGTTTTGAAGAAAACCATGCAAGATAGAGGGGAGGGGATGGTGAAAAAACAGTGAGATGATCTCAGATGAGAAGCAGAAGGAAGCTGGAGGAAAGACAGTCCCAGTAGGTTTGGCAGGCTAGTTTCTGTTTCCAGTCCTGTTCTAGAGCTGTAGGCCTCTCAGCCTTCTTTTCACCTCAGCTCATGAATTGAAAATCAATGCTCCGAACACCATTATCCAGTCAAATAAAAACATTTATCAAGATCTGAGTCCATTATTGCCCACAAAGGGAGAATCAGGCATAGATTCAAAGGGGTGGTGAAGGCTGATTCCAAATCGCAGAGTAAGAGCAGCATGAAGTTACTGTTTCCATCCCCCACCTCTGACCCTCCTAGATCCCATCCTCGTCATAGCTCCTCTGTGATCATTTACCTCACAGTGCCAATGGAAGGACATAGACTGGCAGACAAGAGGAAGAATAACTTCCTACTCTCTTGTGGGAGAACTGCTTACCGGTTATCTTGGAAGAATCTAAGAAGCTTTTCCTAGTGGCTTGTAATCACTCTATTCTCCTTTCCTCAACCTCCCCACCCCCCATGATCTAAACTAGAAAGGACAAAAGTAAGGAGGGTACAGAAGCCCTCATGCCCCATAGCCCCATCCAGCCCTCCTCCCAGTCCATGCCAGAGCAGCCTCACCTTCAGTGCACATGCAGCGATATAAGGAGCATGAGGAAGGCTCCCCTTCATATGGCTTTGGGCAAAGTGTTAGGCCTCTGGATCATGGAAAAGGAAACTCTAAGGCCCTGTGAAAAGATTCTCATCCTTATCAATAATTTTTACAATACAAATTAAAATATCACTAGGTTACCTCTTTCTGCTTATCGTTTGGTTCTCAGATGATGCTGGCTGGCCCAGAAATTAAAACAATCTCTTTGGGGGAAAGTTGAATATATAAATGTGTATATAATATATATACACACGTATATATGTAAACTATTTTATTTTATTTTATTTTTTGAGACAGAATCTCACTCAGTCCTCCTAGCTAAATTGCTGTGGAATCATAGTTCACAGCAACCTCAAACTCCTGGGTTCAAATGATCCTCTTGTTTCAGCCTCTCAAGTTGCTGGGAACTATAAGTACCCATCACCATGCCTGGCCAGTTTTACTATTTTTAGAAATAGGTGCTCAGGCTGATCTCAAACTCCTGACCTTAAGCAATCCACCTGTCTCTGCGCCCCAGAGTGCTAGGATTACAGGCGTGAAGTACATGCCAGGCCATGTGAGCCTTTTGCCTCAGGAACAAATTATCAGACTCTTGCCCTGGTGGACATGAAAGCCTGAGACACTTCCCAGGTCTGTGGAAGGGAGCTGGACACCACAGAGGCTGCAGCTGGATGCAGACGTGATCTCCACTGCAGCACCACTGGCCTTGTTCCCTGTTAGTTTGATGGTTCAACCCTGCCTTGGCCCCTGCTTTTAAATATATCCTTTAGGAAGACAAAAAAAAAAAAGAGGGAGTGGATGGAGAGGAAGAAGGTAGAAGAGAGGAGAGGAATAAGGTAGAAGAGAGAGGCAGAAAAGAAAGAGAAAGGTGAGGGTTGCAGTGTCCCTGCATCTCCATGGCCCCAGGAAGTGGGACATGGAACTGCTCCTCAGCTCTCTCTGTTGAGAGTCACCATGGAGACCAAGCGCTGGCCTCTTCATGATTAATACTCCCAGGCAGCTGTCTTCTTGGAGTCTTTTAAAATATATACACTATTATTTGAACACAATGATATTTAGAGCAGAAAGATCAAGGTAGGGTGTGGAGGAGGGAACGGTAGCATTAGCAGAACTATGACAGGGGCTGAGCCCACCCCAGAAGAGAGAGCAGAAAGGCTGCCTTCACTCTCCCTCTCCTCCTTCCCAGCCCCCTCCAGGATCTACTGCTTTAGTCTCTTGAGCATCTGAAGGGCCGCTCCAGTGCCTAGCATAGGGCTGTGCTCAATGAACATTTGATGAATGAATTTGCTCATTCATTAATTCATTCAGCAAATGTTTGTTGAGTGCTTGTCTAGAAAGTAAATTCTCTTTCGCACATATTTCCCCATGGTAATAAAAAAATTTCCTTACATTCTCCCCACAGTCAAACACACAGACACACCAACAACTACTTCCATAGCAGGTCCTAAGAATTCTGCGTATGCACCTACTCAGCACAAGTCTGATGTGACCCACTGTGTTCCTGTCCAGGGCCATCACTCCAGGGATTTCTTGCAGGAATAGACACCAGCCAGATCGAGTTTGCATATCACATCCTATTTGAAAAGCTAAAGGTAGAGCCTCCATCTAAAGCCATCTTTGAATCCTCTGGTAAAATGAATTATTTTCCTAAATTATCTTATTGGGTGGGCTAGCCTGTACTCAACTTTCAGCCCCACCACTGAATTGAAGTGTGACCTTGGGTTAGTCATTTAAAATTTTGGAATCTCTTTCCTCATCTGTGAAATGGGCCTCCAAAATCCTTACTATAGTATTTTTCATGATGATTAAATTATATGTTTGTAAAGTGCTCAATGTACATGCTTCCCTTTTTTCCCTTGTGTACATCTGGGTCTTTGTAGTTGAAGAGTGATTAAAGTAGAGCTTATAGATCTAAACTCCTCCAGAGCCCAGAATTTCTTTATAAGCTGTTAAAATGAGGGAGGGAGGAAGAACTAAGCTGGGAAGGGGTACAAAATGTTCAAGTCCCTTTTATTCTCTCCTGGTCCTCAAGGAACCAAATGCAGATAAAATTGCCCTCCAGAGGTAGCCATCCTATGTGTGTGTATGTGTGTGTATCTGCCCACTGCAGGTGAATGGCACAAAAATGGGGATGTGGGTCGGCCTACATCCAGAGCACCAGCTGTCTTCCCTATCTCCTGTTCCAACCACTCCTACTGCCCCCCTGCCCCCAGACCCAGCCTCTAGCAAAAAAACTTAGGCATATTGTCTCTAAAATCCAAAAATTAAAAAAAAAAAAAACTAAAGGGAGAAAGTTAGGATAACTTGGACCCTTGTCCTAATACAGATCTAGCTCAACAGCCCTTGGCAAATAGCAGCAATGACCTGGCAACTCACCAAAGGAGTAGGGGAATTATCTGTGACTAAGAAGGAGGAGGAATGCTGTGGCAGAGGGAAGAACAGCAGAAGGGATGGGCAACCTGGGGCTGACCAATCTGGCCCGACGGGGTGACCTGAGGAGCCCTGGATACCAGCCCAGTCAAACTCCTCCCCTCCCCCTCCCTCCTAGGCAGCAAGATGCCAGAGTGGATTTGAGACATGTGTGTCTGGTGTGGGCTCACCTGGCTTTGGCAATGCGTTTGGATTACAATCAAACCCTGGATCTGAAATAGAGTATAAGGGAAATACTGTTCAGTGTATCTAATCTTCATAGACATGTGCTGTGTCTTTGTATCTCCTATATGACCACACATATGCTGCCAACATAGAACCATAGAACCGTATCTGTGGCTGTTTAATAGCGTGTGACCCTGTGAAAACCTTTGTATAATTTGTGGACTTGAGGAGAATATGCATTTAAGTATGTCAGCATATGTTTTGCAAGTGATTGTATGAAGAGACATTCTGTGAACACACTTTTAGTGCCATTGTGGGGTGAGCGGTGGGCAGCTGGGGGTGGATATGGGGCTCTGAGTCCCAGCAGAAGAGAAACCAAAATCTACCTTCTGGTCCATAATAGGCACTTAAGAAATGAATGAATGGGGCAGCGCTTATGGCTCAAGGAATAGGGCACCAGCCCCATATGGGGGGGGAGTGGCAGGTTCAAGCCAAAACTGGCCAAAACTGCAAAAAAAAAAAAAAAAAAAAGAAAGAAAGAAAGAAATCACAATTTAGGGAGTAGCAGTTAAATTATATATAAATTTTGACAAGTGTAGAATTTTGACCAGAGTAAGATGTAGTAATTCTAACAATCCCAGTGGCTGTTCCTAAATTTCAGTAAATAAAGCTGATATCTCAGCCCTCACCTTGGGCGAGAGGGTCAGAAGTCAAAGCCACTTGCATGTAGTAGACATGCTGGTCAATGACTCAGAATCAGTGAGCTGGTTAAGCTTTGGAAAAAAGGTTGCCTAGTATTAGTAATAGACTGAGGTACTTACATCCAGTTCCTCTAATGTTGCAATTTCTATCTACAGTGAGTATAAGTAGTTCTGGGCTAGGTAGCTGACAACACTTAACTTGCATATGTTATAGACATGGTGCAGTTTTGTGATACATCTTTGCTCAAAGTGTTTCTTCTGTCTCTTGACTATTGTATTTGGACTTGGGTTTCAGATTTAATCTATATCGAAATGTTCTAGGCTGCGAGTAATTGACCCTAGTCCTGTATCCTATTCACAGAGCCAGAGAAGGAATCCTGTTTTCACAGAAAGCTCAGAGACCAGACATACTGTCTGGTTTGTCAGAGCACAGAGGTGTTTTTTTCCTGAGGCTACCTCTCCAGATAACCTTTTGATTTCTAATATCTTGAAGAGTCAGATGCCTTATTCTCTTAATAAATCTCATGTTATAAGTGACCTTCTGAAGTGGCCTTTTTTTTTTTTTTTAACTTATATTTACAACCTGGGGCTCAGAGCTCCAGCCAGCAGGGGAAGAACCAGCTTACTTGATAAGCAAAGCCATGGCAACAACAACACTCGGAGCTGATTCATTATGCAAGTTGGTAGCTGGCTCATAAGGAACTGACACTCAGCTCATTAAGAAATAAGATGTGTGCTTATTAGCCAATGTTAAATGCACACAGAGATTTATAATGTCACGTTCTGAGTTGAGAAACCTTTCTTCCCTGTCAGAGATCCATCCTGCAAAGAAACCTAATGTAATACGATCTACACCAAGCCTGCAAACCCCAACTACCAAGCGGATGCTAACCACGCCGAATCACACATCTCTGAGCATTCTGGGGAAAAGAAACTACAGTCATCACAATGGTCTGGATGGTATGTAAGCCCAGGAATTCCAGAGGCTATACACATAGGCTCGGGCTCATATGCTCTCAGGTGTGTGTCTGCCATGTCCAAGAGTGTCTTACCGACAGGATCTTCTCCATGATTGATCTAAATATGTGGTAGGGGAATAAAGGGAGAAGACTGCTGCTTGCCACATTTTGCCAAGGGGTATTTCTCCATCTCGTCAGGAGATACTTTTTCTGTTCACATCTCCTGTTGGGAGGCTCATTTGGAGATAGAGTCTGTTTAGCAGGTTGCTTCTCCTGGGTAATCATGTTCTTGCTGTGATGCACACTCATTGCTCATTTGCGTTTTCTTGAGCAGAAGTAATTATTTTGCTTTCTATCTGAGACATCAGTGTTCTCTGGAGGTTCTTCAATGTTCTGTGGATCATTCTGAATTTGGCATTTGTCCCCTACTTCTTTCACCTTGTAAATTTTTTTAATTGCTCAAGAGTGCTACAAGCCATTAACGGAATTGCCTGGGTGATGTCCTAAATACAGAAATAATAATTTGTTTGAAATGGAAAAACAGAAATATCACCTCTCATCTGAAGTACTTCTCTTGGGCTCAGCCATATAATGACTCTTCAGGTGAAACTGGATTATCTTCCCATTTGGACAGTAAACACAACCATAATAAATCGTCCAGGCAGTATAGAGTGTTCATTTCAATAGTTCTAGAGTTGTTTGGGTGTTGGCTTTTATTTATGAATAAAACTCTGTAGGCTTTCCTGCCTTATGGAACTCTTAAATTCCTCCAGTGACAGTAAACTATTTATAAAGAGACCCTACAGCAAGGATGCAGAATAGACCTTCTAATAATAATTTCCCATGGTTATTTTCCTTCAGTATGACTTTTGGTGGTCATAGTCATGTCAGAAACGAGAAAAAGGTTGAGGGTAAGGAGTTGTTTGCATTTATAGGGTCTCCATGGTTTTCAAGAATTCTATACAGCAGACTTGCAGAAACACTTGTTAATGAGAACACTGCCTGTCCTTGCCACAATATGCCTGATGTCTAGACAGCAGAAAACCAAGGAAGAGTGGTGTTAAAATGTGAAGATTGATTTCTTTCCAGCTTCTCCTTGCCCATAGCTCGGATGCAGGTTTACATGGAACCTTGGAATCTTTCTTTTCCATCTTGTCACCCATCTCTGGACTTTGTAGTTATATAGTCCTGCTACAGAAAGCATAAAGTAAGTTCTGGTTCATTTTGTGTGTGTGTGTACACACACACACACACACACAC
>NW_003852463.1:2764420-2779663 GCF_000181295.1 Otolemur garnettii
AAAAAAAAAAAAATTATCCCACAGATATATTCACATTTTTATAGTCAGGTCTGTTGACCCCAATAACTTCTTAGTAAAAAGAAAAGGTTGGGAATTACTTATATGTTCATAGAGGACAAACTGACCAACTCATGATTGTCCCTTACAATGGAGTACTATACAGCCTTAGAAAAGAATTACCAGGGCTTTATGTTCGAACCTAGCACAATCTCTCAACTATTTTAAATGAAAAAATTATATTGTAGAATAGAATATGTGTGCTTTCATATGCATAAAAATTTCTGAAAGAATACTGAAGAAATTTAAATGTGGCTACTTCCAGAGATAGGAATGAAGGCGGGTGGGAAATAAGAACTTTTCACTTTTTAACTTAGAATTAATGTACAACCTTTGTACTGACTTACCCCTCAGTATTACAAGAATTGTGGCCCTTTTAATTTTAATAGGTTATTTTTCCTAGCACAAAAAACAAATCACAAACAAAAAACCCTGTGAAAACAGAAAACCAGGCACAAGCAAAAGGAATGAATGGCAATAATTTCTATGGCTGAGTGTGCCTGGCTCGGCGCCTGTGGCTCAAGTGGCTAAGGCGCCAGCCACGCACCCCCAAGGTGGTGGGTTCGAATCCAGCCTGGGCCCGCCAAACAATGACAGCTGCAACCAAAAAATAGCCGGGCGTTGTGGCGGACGCCTGTGGTCTCATCTACTTGGGAGGCTGAGGCAGGAGATTCATTTGAGCCCAGGAGTTGGAGGTTGCTGTGAGTTGTGATGCCCCTCTACCCAAGGGGACAGCATGAGGCTCCTGTCTCAAAAAACAAACAACCCCCCCCCAAAAAAACAAATACTGAGTGTGCCTGGATATTCATGTGCTTTAACTCAGTTTCTCGCCATAGCAAATTCACAAGGGAGAAAATTAACGGTAGAAGGTATAAAATGACACGCCAGTAAGTGGCAGAGGGCGGATTCGAACTCCATACTGTGGAATTCCAAAGCCCACATTTCCTGCCCCCCTGCCTCTCGGTCTCCACCTCTGCCTTCTCCTCCAGGCGGAAAGCAAGTATACCTAACGTCGGGCCACCTGCAGGTCAGGGGCCTAGACCCGCGCTCTCGCGGCCCCGGCGCGCTCGGGGCTCCACGCTCTGGGAGCGCGCGCGCACGTAGAGGCGCGGGCTCGGCGGCGGCGGCAGCGACGTCACAGCCCGAGCTTTCCTTTTCGGGAGTCCCCGGCACACATCCTGTGTCCATGTTTGGGCATTTACGTCACGACGGCAGGGCCGGGGCCTCCCGAAATGGCAGTGGCCCGGGGAGTCGGAAGCCCGGAGCCAGCGCCACCGCAGCTATATAAATGGGGGGGCTGTGGGTTGGGGGAGCCTGGCTACGCTTTGGAGAGGCGAAGAGCCGCCGCCCGAGGCCGGTGCGAGCGAACGAGGGCGCCGCGGCCCCCCAACTCCCTTCCCACTGGTGAGCTCCTGGAGTCAGGAGCCCGGGCGCCTGGGTCTGCGCGCCGTGGGGCGCCCCGACCACCGGCCTCCCTGCCACCCGCGCGCCCCCAAACCCAGCGGGCAAAGCCCCGGGCGCCCCACAGTCGCCGCCGCGCCATGCTCCACCTCAGCGAGTTTTCCGGTCCCGACGCGCTCCTCGTCAAGTCCACAGAAGGCTGTTGCGCCGAACCCAGTGCCGAATTGCCCCGGCTGCCCGCCAGGGACGCTCCTGCGGCTGCTGGCTACCCCGGAGGTAAGGAGCGCAACCACGGGTGTTCAGACGGCGGCAGAGCGCGGGGGCGCAGGAAGGCTGAGAACAGGCAGGGGCTGGGAGACTGAAGCTATGGGAATAGGGGCGATGGGAAGTGCAGGAGTCCTGGCGTGCTCACCCCCATTCCCACCCCCACCCGGCCTCCGCCGCCTCCAAGAAACCTGTGCGTATATAGGAACGTCCTTTTGCCTGTGCACGTGTGTTTTGCGTGTGCATGTTTGTGCTTCCTGGGACGTGTGCGGGCCCCTGCTGGATCAGAATGTTCAAAAGGCACTTTGTATGTGTCCATGCGCACCAAGGGGTTCGTGGGTAGGGGCAGTGGACACAGACGCGCACGCTTATTCCTGCTCCCTCCTCAGCAGGCGACTTCTTGAGCTGGGCTCTGAGCAGCTGCGGCGCCGGGGGGGACTTAGTCGACTCCTGCTTCCTGGAGGGTCCTGCACCCACACCCCCTCCCAGCCTCAGCTACAGCGGTAGCTTCTTCATTCAGGCGGTGCCCGAACACCCGCACGACCCAGAGGCACTCTTCAACCTCATGTCGGGCATTTTAGGTCTGGCACCCTTCCCTGGTCCTGAGGCTGCAGCATCCCGGTCCCCGCTGGATGCTCCGTTCCCCACGGGCCCCGACGCCTTGTTGCCAGGTCCTCCAGACCTTTATTCCCCGGATCTGGGCGCTACCGCCTTTCCAGAGGCGCTCTGGGAGGCCTCGCCTTCCACAGGCGCCCCTTCGCAGTGCCTGTATGAGCCTCAGCTATCTCCACCCGACGTCAAGCCGGGTCTCCGGGCGCCTCCGGCCTCTCCAGCGCTGGACGCTGCCTCCGTCTTCAAGGGTCCCTACGCGCCCTGGGAGCTGCTTTCTGTTGGGGCCCCAGGGAACTGTGGGTCGCAGGGAGGCTACCAGGCGGCCCCCGAGGCACGTTTTCCCTCTGTAGGGACCAAGATTGAGGACCTACTGTCCATCAGCTGCCCTGCGGAGCTGCCAGCCGGCCCAGCCAACAGACTCTATCCTACCGGAGCCTACGATGCTTTCCCGCTGGCCCCTGGTGACTTAGGGGAAGGGGCCGAGGGCCTCTCGGGGCTTCTGACCCCTCCTAGTGGGGAAGGAGGGAGTAGCGGCGACGGCGGAGAGTTTCTGGCTGGTACACAGCCTCAGCTTTCCCCGTTGGGCCTTCGCAGCACCGCTCCGGCTGACTTCCCGAAACCTCTAGTGGCGGACATCCCTGGAAGTAATGGCGTGGCTGCGCCACCCGTGCCTCCGCCATCCGCCCCTTTCCCCCCGGCCAAGGCGCGGCGCAAGGGGCGCCGGGGCGGCAAGTGCAGCGCGCGCTGCTTCTGCCCGCGGCCCCACGCCAAGGCCTTCGCTTGCCCTGTGGAGAGCTGTGTGCGGAGCTTTGCGCGCTCCGACGAGCTCAACCGCCACCTGCGCATCCACACGGGCCACAAGCCTTTCCAGTGCCGCATCTGCCTCCGCAACTTCAGCCGCAGCGACCACCTCACCACGCACGTGCGCACCCACACCGGCGAGAAGCCGTTTGCCTGCGACGTGTGCGGCCGTCGCTTCGCGCGCAGCGATGAGAAAAAACGGCACAGCAAGGTGCACCTCAAGCAGAAGGCGCGTGCGGAGGAGCGGCTCAAGGGTCTTGGCTTTTACTCGCTGGGCCTCTCTTTCGCCGCCCTGTAGGCAAGAGATGGTTTCTGGGTTGGGGCGCCGCCACCCGGCGGGCACAAGAAGTTACGGACTGTTCCTCTACTTGCTTTTCTTCCAACTGTTCCTCGCACGCCCCGGGTCGGGACTGCGTCCCGCTTCCAGTTCCCTTGAAGTGCCCGCTGCACATGTCCTGTTCAGCACCAGCTCCGTGGACAGCTCCCGCGTCTGGGCGCCATCTCCTTAGCAGTGCTTTGGGGAGGAAGTTCCCTCAGGTCATACACTGTGGGACTCAAGACAGTCTTTTGTAACTGGCGCGCGCCCTACACCCTCAGTCCCTTCAGAGACAGGCTGGGGCAGGGCCGAGCCGATCTCTTGCGGGACTTTGTACAGCAGTGTCGTTTCCAGCAGCCATTGGATGTAACGTTTTGCTTTGGGTTTTTTTTTTTTTTCTTTTTTGTTGTGGTTAATTTTTGTAAAGCAGACGCTACTCTCCGGTAGTTAACAAAACTGTTTATTTTTGCAATTAAAATTATTGTGCTAAAAGCTTACTGAATCTGCCATGTAAGCTTCTGCCCCGTACCCCCAGTATCCCCACCCCTGCAAACATATGTGCCAGAAAATAAAGAAGATCCCCACCTGCATGGAATACCCGCCCTGAACACATGACACACCTACTGACAAGCACAACCACCAGGCACTGTACATA
This sequence comes from Otolemur garnettii, assembly GCF_000181295.1. Classification (NCBI taxonomy): domain Eukaryota; kingdom Metazoa; phylum Chordata; class Mammalia; order Primates; family Galagidae; genus Otolemur; species Otolemur garnettii. The sequence continues at coordinate 2,768,527 of NW_003852463.1, forward strand.
GTAGGAAGTTGATAAATACGTACTGAATTAATGAATGGATTTAATCACAGCTGACCTAACAACTAGAGTGTTTCTGGAATTTGAAAATGGTTGAAAGGCATAGATGTTAAACATCATGCATATGTTTTTTTTCCTTAATCTTCACAATCCCTAATGAAGCAGGCACATACTCTATTTCAAAGTTGAGGACTGCAGTGTAGGTAACTTTCTGGGTAGCCCAGCTAAGGACAGACAGAGTCAAACAGATCTGACTCCAGAGCCAGTGCTTATTTTCCAGCGTTAGAATGGAGGCACCTGAGCTTAACAACAAGGGTTTGAAAATGTTTCCTACCAGAAAGCGAGAAACAGGTTTAGCAGCTAGAGGGAGCCCCAGGCAGTAGTGAGCACAGCAAAAGGCTTTGGTGTTTCAGTGTGCGAGAATACCCTGAATATGGCTTTCACAGATGCTCCAGCCACTTCCTATGCGTCTATCTGTTCAAGAATCACATGCTGTCAGGGCCAAAAGGTTCTCAACATTTAGCTAAACCACACCTGAGTCTAGCACAGAGCAGGCACTTGCCAGAGGCTCACAGCCATCTTAGTTGCTCTTCTCACAAAGCATTTTCTCCAGGAGGCAGCAGCCCACTTAGTGTTCAGTCACACACCTGCCAAAGCCATTTTTCTCAAGCACTTCTTTCAGGTGAACCCTTCATCCCTTTAGGGTTTGGGAAAGGATATAAAGATGGTGAAAAAGATGAGATCCTGTGATGGGGAACGTCCCTCTTAGTCTTTTAACTCCCTGCCCAAAGCTTTTACGCACTCTTTCTGGCCATCTTGGGCAGACCATGGAGCATAAAAAGCCTGCCATACTGTCCATTTCTCCACCCCAGTAACTGCTCTTTACTAAAGAAGGAAAAGGGCCTGTGTCTGGGTGGGGACCTAATTCTTTTCTGTGCTGAAAAGAGAGAGCCTACAGCCCTATGATGCTAGATCCAACCAGCATCTGTCTGGCTTCTTCACCCCTTCACTCTCAGATGTGCTCGCCCAACCCCATGCAGTCCAGCTGACCAGAGACAAAACTATCAAGTCATAGAATCCCAGCCTTTTCCCTCCACAGGTGGTAAGTGCTTTCACGTGGCTCAGTATATTGCATCTAATTAACTAATTTGTGATAAAGAATTTGATATTATCTCTTCTAGGGGAATTAACATTTTAGAAAAGTAGCCTGCAGGGGGGTAATGTTTAACTCTCTGGAGAGGCTCAAATGATGGTCTATTAGATGCTGTGATTAGGTAAGTGATAGATTTATCGTGACCCTTTTTATCTTACTATTTAAATGACCACCTGACTTTGCTTTCCATGTAAAGTAGTGTAAGGAAGTGTATAAAGGCCCATATTTCAAGCAGCTGGTCCTAAAGCTGGACTTGGTGGCTCATACCTGTAATCCCAGTACTTGGGAGGCTGAAGCAGATGGATTGTCTGAGCTCATGAATTCAAAGGCTGGCCTCTGACTAACCCACCCTTACCCTCTCCAGCAGCATTCCACCAAGGCTATCAACAGTATCATGCCCTCAGCTTGTCTTCACACTACCTAGGCCTAATATCACTGATGAGAAAATGTTAAATTTCAAAGAAGTGACTTAGCAGTCCTGGTTCTAGGGCCCAGCCAAGTTTTATGACTCCCAGCTGAGAAGTCTCTTCTATGTCCAAATGGACACTGTCCCCATTTACTGGAGTTTCCCCTAGGGATTTTGAGGGAAGAGACTCTTAGGCCACAGAAGGAAAGAATTATAACCAAACAATCTAAAAGTCCATCCAAACCCAGGACCTGACCAGAATTGGACTACCAGCTCATTTTCCTTACTTGCTCTTCTTTTTTATCTGGTCCTGAAAATGTGGGTATTTTCCCAGATTCAATTTTTAGCCTTCTTTCCTATTTCAGCACTCTTCTTAGCATATTCATTGTCCATTCTTCAGCCATCACTCCTATACAGAGGGCTTCTAAGTCAGCCATCCCCATGGTTCTGTCATCCATATGAGTGTCCTACCACCATTTCAAATACCATCTGTCTAAAATCAAATCACCCTTCCACATACCCAGTTTCTGCTAAGAGTGACAGGTATTTGATTGCTTCCCTAGACTCACTACAGCTCTGTGGGATTCACCTTTGCATCTTTCCTCCCCCACACTTCCAGGCTGTCACTTAGACCTGTTGGACCTTATTTAAATTCCTCGGGGTCTTATCTTCTCTCATTCATGGTACACTATTTCCTTTTACATTTTGCAATTTTTAGCTTCTGAACTCATCTTCGGTAAGGACTTACCTGGGCACCAATACTTTGTGACCTCAGTTGAGGGTATTTTTTTCCTGAGAAGTGCTATGTTTGCTTGTGCCAGGTACTCCAAGAATATCAATGGATATCAATGGATTAATTTCTTGGGTTGGGGTTCCTGTACCACATAGGTGTTGTGAATTCACACTCTAACTCAAGTAGTTATAGATTTTCAGAGGCAGCTTCTTTTTCTCTGATCAGGACCCATATCAGGACAGACAAGCAATATGCCTCCCTTACCACACCTTCTGGGATTAGTCACAGCACATCTCATGCTTCTATTTCTTGGTCTCAGTCCCCTCATTTTGGTCTATGTAGATTTTCTTTCCTTTCTTGCAAGCCCAGCTAAGCATTGTAGGAAATGTCTTTTATATTTTATAAAAAACAGTCCACATATTTTGAATCAGGAGAGCCTGGGTTATCTAGTCAACAATACTGTTAAAAACTAAAGACAGAAGAAACTGATTATTCAATTAAAATATTTTCTGCATTTATTCTCTCTGTGCCTGTTGCCAGCTCTTTAGCCCATGACACCCTTTCCATAGACACAGACGCCTTGCCTATGACAATCACATAGAATCATATTACATTGTCCAAGAGTAAGATCTTGTCCAATAGAAGACTGGAAGAGAAAACTGAGGCCCAAGAGATATGGTGATTTTCTTAAGGGCACATTGATGGTAAGACACTGAAGTTAGCCTTGAATCTGGACCTTACAATTCCAAGACCAGTGCATATCCATATAATCACTCATTCCACAAATTTTGAATGCTACTTATCAGCTGCACCAGTAGTCTCCAAGTGTTTTACTTTCCAGTGCATCTGAGGAATGTAACACACATCAGTAACAGAGACTCACTAAAGTCCTGATTCTCACACTGGAGAGGTGGGAAAGAGTAATAAGAATCTTGATGAGATAGGATATGGGGCAAGAGTTTGACAAACCCAAGATATCTCCTATTTTCTCCCCTTTACCTCAACCCTGTTCCCTGTTTGAGACAAGCCTGTATTGTACCAAACTACTTCCTCTGCCTCCATTATGCCTCCTTTCATTCCACATTGCCCAGTCCTGATGATGAAAACTTTCCTAAAACACCATTCACAATAGTGCTTTATCCCAAAACTACCAATGCTTCCACCCTCCTACAAAATATATATATTTTGAATATATATATTTCACCCTTGCAGTCAAAGCTCTCCATATCAGATCCAAATTTGCCTTCCCCTATCATCTCTTCCTTTGCTCTTTGCTCTGGCTTCTCTTCCTTGACCTTTTATCCAAATGCTTCCACCCTTGAGTTCCTTCAAGAGCAAAAGATCCACATCTGTGGCCCTGGTATTACCAAGCCTACTGTCCAGCACACTTAAGTGCTTGCTTATTGTGTTGATTAGTTGACCTAAAAGCCTAAAAAGGAGAAGGAGGGAAAAAGAAAGGGGAAGGAGGAGGGAAGGAAAGTAGTTGGAGAGCATGAAGCTGGGAAAGAGAAGAGGGAAGAGGAAGGAAGGATCAGGAGGGAGACATGAAAAGAAGCAATATGGAGGCCTTGACACCAATCATAGGGTTCCCTGAGTGGGACCACACCTGTGACTAGTCTGGGACCTGTCCAGTTCTTGCTGAGCCCATGATTCTTTGCCTCAGCTCTGGGACTACAGATGTGTCTCTGTCACTGAGCTCTCTCTTTTGGTTTCTCTGGTTTACATAGAATAGGATTCAGTTTAACATTTTTAGAACTGTGGTTCCCATAACAACCGAGCAGGAACTGTTGTCTGTGAAATGTAGCATGGGCACACATGCGCACATGCATACACTCATACACATATGCACACACATATGCGCATGTGTGCAAATACACATGTATGCACTCATACATATGCTTGCATACACATGCTCATACATGCACATCCATATGCACACACATGGGTGCCCTCACAAATACATGCATCTATGTACACTTGCAGTTGTACAGGTACACACCTGCATATACACGCACATGCACACATACACACAGATTCACAAAAGCACACACATACATACACCAGCTTGCTGCAGATTGTTTTCAGACACTCACAGGAAGCACAGAGTAAGGAGAAAGAAACATCACAACAAAAAAGATGGACCAAGGGGCAGTGCCTGTGGCTCAGTTAGTAGGGCGCTGGCCCCATATACCAAGGGTGGTGGGTTCAAACGTGGCCCCAGCCAAACTGCAACAAAAAATAGCCGGGCGTTGTGGTAGCACCTGTAGTCCCAGCTACTTGGGAGGCTGAGGCAGGCGAATCGCCTAAGCCCAGGAGTTGGAGGTTGCTGTGAGCTATGACGCCATGGCACTCTACCAAGGGTGATAAAGTGAGACTCTGTCTCTAAAAAAAAAACAAAGATGGACCAAGACAATATATGGATATTTTTGCCTATTTGCAAAAACAGATGTAGGGAGTATGCATTTTGATATGTGAAGGTTAAATGGACTGTATTATAGCTAAGAGTGGCAAGAAGGCACCGTGGTTGAGCACAGACTTTACAGTTTAGCAACCTGAGTTCAAACCCTGGCTATGCCATGTTAGATCTGCACTTTAGCTTCTCCATTTGCAGAATGGAGATAATAATAATACCTACTTGATAGGCTTATTAGGAAGATTAATAATATACATAAAAATTATTAACATGATGCTTGGTACTTGGACAATAGAAGTTGTTGTCATTTAAGACTTAGAAGTGATTTCTCATTTGCTTAATCTAAGAAGACGTTCTGAAGGAGGAAAGAAATTCAGGAACTACAAGAAGGAAGAGAAGCTGGAGAGAGAGTTTGCCCTGATTGGCCACTGTATTAAATTTGTCTTGTCCCCCCCCCCAAACCATCTGACAACAAATACACAAATTATCCTTTCTGAACGTTACAGTATCTCTACCTTCACAGGAATGGGGGAGGCAAGAAAAGTCCCCATCAGCCTCAGATTTATTGGAGAATCCTGAGGTTGTTGGATTTCTGCTTTGCTGCATCCGACTGCCTTTCAAGACCCTGAGTACAGCCCTGACCAAGCACTGCCCTCAGCTTGAAATGCCATCCCTCTTTCCTCATCCAGGCTCAGCTCAGCCCTAGCCTTGTAGCCCTCAAATCCTGGTATCTCAGGCTCCACTGCAGCCCTGAGGACTTCCTCCAGGCCTAGACAGCCAGATTGTTCCTGCCTCACCAGCAAGATAGGCCTTAAGCTAAGGGCGGGGCCCTGTAGGTGCCCCAGCCCCAAGAAGCCTGACTGCTATCTTAGCCAAGTGGTGGGTATGGGTAGGAGGGAAGCAGAGCCCTGGAGGAGGCATTGCCCCTTTCCTCCTCTTCAGGTCTTAGATGGGATTTGTGACGGAGACACGTGCTCCCAGGCAGCATTTTAAGGGCAGGATTGGGTCCCCGGACAGCGCCCAGCTGCAGTCACTCCCAGCTTCACTAGTTCCCTAGAAACACCCCGAGGGGATCGTCCTTAAGCGTGCAACTGAGGTCGCCGAGTGCACCACCAGGCGCGCAGCCCAAGAGGCCACTTAGGGACCGTGGCGCATACCCCACGAATAGCGCCGCCCCCGCCCCCTTCCGGATTCACAGAACCGCCCACCCCAGGATTTGCCCCCGAGTGGAAGCGGCCCTAAGCCCCAGTGTAGGGTTAGGGCGGAGAGGCCCTGATTAAAGGTGGGCAGCAGAGGCCACAGCTGAAGTGCCAGGGCCGGGGAGGGTACTGTGTGGTGCCGGGAGCTGGGAAGACTGGGACCTGGGAGGAGCGCAGCACCAGTCATCCCTGCACTCCCAAGGCGGCGCCGAGGACCCCTCCTCCATAGAAACCACCTTGAGCGGAAAACGTGGGGTCCCGGCGCAGCCGCTTCTGGCCGCATCTGCCGCTCCCCTCTCGCTGGAAAGCCCGCCCCGGAGGAGGGGCCGGCTCCGCCCCACCTCTTCGCTGCCTCCCTCCCCCTTCTCTTGCTTTTCTCCGGCCGCGCGCCCCCTCCTCCCCCTCCTCCCTCAACCTCCTCCATCCTTACCCCCACCCTTTTGCGCGCCCCTCCCGCTGCGACTAGCTGGAAGGCTCGGCCGCCCCCGCCCCGAGAGGGAGGCGGGGGCGCTAGCCGCGGCCGCCACCCGAGGCTGCAGAGGGGAACGAGATCCGAGGCCCCGAGGCGGCCCTGCGTCTGGACTGGGCGCGCAGGGGCTGCTTCTGCACCCCCAGCCCTGGGCCGCCAGGCCTGGCCTCGCCGCGGGGTGCAGGAGGTAAGGGCGGGTCACGGGCACCGCTGCGGGACTGTTCCTGGAGAGACAAGGAGGGAGGACCCCAGCCGCTGTCTCCTTTTCCCTTTCCTTCTTCCCTACAACCCTCCGGAGGCCGGCGAGGCCGCCCAGCTAGGAGGGATTCTGGGCAGGCCAGGCCAGAGGCAGGGAAGGGGTTAATTTAAGGAATTAAAATCAGAACGGTTTGAGATCAGGCTTCCCCTCCCCCCTCTCGCCTGTCGCTGCCCTAGCCATGTTGGGGGGCGGGAGCGGACTTCAGAACCCCCGTGGGACTCTGGACCTTAGAGAGCAGGGACCAGAAGGAGGGAAGAAGGGGAGCACCCTCAAACCCCAGCGCTCCCCACCTGCTTCTGAGGGGAGTGGGGGAGGGGCTTGGTGCTGAGGCCTGGCTGGGCACCTGTGAGGGGTCTGTGCGTGCCAGTGTGCACGTGTGATAGTCTGGAGTTGTGCATGTGTGTGCACACATGTTTCCTTCTCCTCACATCCCAGTGCTTGCACTGGAGACCATGCTCACAGTGTCTCTGGATGTGTGTGCCCCACTGCATTGCTTTGCAAGAGAGTGTGTTTGACACAGTGCTTGTGTGTGCTGCCCACAATCTGCCTGTGAGTACAGAGTGGGGCCTGCTCTCTCCTTAGGTTGAGTCTGCAGTGAGGGCCCCAGATAGTTTTCTGGATGTGGGATCCAGGTGCTGGAGCCTGTGTGTGTGACCTTGGGAGGCGTGTGCCTGTTTGCAGGAACAAGACAGCAGACCCAAAAGGTAGTGTCAAGGCTGCCAAGAAGCAGAGGATTGGCTGCATTGACCCCTGTGGGTCTTCACCAGGCTGGAGTGACTGTTCTGGGAGGTGCACATGTTGGGGACACAGCCACAGGTGTGAGGAGCCAGAGCCCCAGCCTTCTTGGGGTGATTCAAAGGGATTTAGAGAGGCAGAGAGGATTCCTTCATTCCCCACATTCAGGGGTCTAATGGGGGGATAATGGGGACACCTCCAGCTGCCTCTCCCATTCTTAGAATACCTCCACCTGCTGGCAGATGCCCCCTGCAAGTGCTGAGCTTAGAGCTTAGAGCTTCATTTCTTTGGCTTTTGAATTCATCTGTTAACACTTAAACCTTCCACCCCCATTTCTGTAATTTCTACCTTCTCTGCTCCTTTCCTGAATGTGGATTGTATATGGAAAGAGGGAGTAAGAGCCATTAGGTCCTGAAGGCCAAGTGGTGGAAAGAGGGGATGCTATGGATATGAAAGGGAGTTGGGAGGGAGAAGGGAAAGGGAGATCATCAAAAAACAAACTCTGCTAACTTCTCAGTTTTACCAGCTCTGAATTTAACCCAGAGAAAGAGAATTTGGTGATATCCCACAATTGTTTCTAGATTTAAAGATGCCTACTTTGTTTTGGAATATTTATAACAAGAGGATGATGTTTGTTGAAAGGTAAATTACCATTCTGCCTTTGAATTCCTTAACGTCCCTACCTCCCTAGTAACCACTGTACCGTTTATTCATTCATTCAACAAATATCTATTGTTATTGCCGGCCAACCTGTGACCAGTACTGTGTTGGTATGATGTTCCACTTCCAACCAGAAAGAACATAGTGTCGAGACTAAGAACATGGGTTTTGAAGTCAATCAGGTAGTAGTGGGTTCAAATCCTACTTTTCATGGTTTTAGTTATTCACTGGTATGTGACATAGCACCCAGAATTTCAGGATTTAAAACAACAGTGATTTATTATTTCTCATGATCTGTGGATTGGCCATGACTGTGGGCTCTGCTGAACTCACATGGAGACTCTCAGATGTATTCAGTGGAGGGACCAGCAGGAGAGGAACATCAAAATGGCCTCTTATCCTCCAGGGTCACTCTATTCATGGCATCTAATCATTCAGTTACCTGGTCTAAGTTTCTTACATGGAAGCTGGATCCCAAGAGGTAGTAAGTATTTCAGGAGAACAAGTTGTAGAGTACAACTGCGCATCAGGCTTCTGCTTGCATCAGGCTTGTCATGTTCCATTGGCCAAAGCGAGTCATTCAGCCATGCCCTGAGTCAATGTGAGAGGAGATCACATAAAGGCAGGAATACTGGGAGGCATGTCTCATGGGGGCAGGTCTCCAAAGCAACAGTCTTTTACAGTCTTTATTGGCCTTGGGCAAGTGCTTAAGTCACTCTAAGCCTCAGTTTCCTCATCCTAATATGGAGACAATACCACCTACTGGTCATCACTGTGTGGGGACTAAATGAATAGCAAGTATTGGATCAAAATAATTAGTAGACAAATGTTCACTGCTTTTTTAATTATTAGACTATAAGCACCCTAAGGGCAAGCTGTCATTTATTTTTATATACCCAGTGCCTGGCATGGTCCTTGTGCTTGACTTCTTTTGCTGGTTAAATAAAAGGAGATGAAGCAGACAAGTCCCAAATCTTGGTGCTCAGCTAGAGTGAGCAAACAGTGTAGAGAAGACACAGTAAGTAGTTTTTACCTCCCAGTAGGTGACTAGCAGACCCAGGAAAACACCTGTTATTCGAGGTGATGCTTGGATTAATTTAATTATAACCCATTCACTCAGTTCTATGATGATAAGTTAGAAATTGCTTTGGTTACATGAAATCAATCAATTCATCCATTATTCAGTATGATTCCTCTGTGTACTGATGTCTACTGTGTGTGAGGAAGGCATGAGGATGAATCAGTTGCATTGTCCCTGCCTCCAGTGTATGTGTAGGAGGGATCTGATGGGCAGACAGTTCCATGACCTGTATGTGATGCTTGTTACCATCCTTTAAGAACTAAGGTAAGGAATGATTCATGTTATGATGTGATTTGAGCTGAGAGGAGAACTTGAGGTCAGGGAAGACTTCATGGAATAGGGTAGCATTTGAGCTGAAGATTGTCCCAGGAAGAGGGACCAGCATGATTCTAGACTTGGAGATGTGACAGCACATGGCACTTCCTAGTGGAGCAAAGTCCCATAGGTCTCACTGAGGATACCTGGCAGAGGGAAGCAGAGACAAAAGCTAGAGCTGGCAAACCTCAGGACAGTCAGATTCAGGCTAATCTTGAGGGCAGGCAAAGCAGGGTGGAGTTTACTTCTCAGAAGATGGCCAGCCTTCAGTGTGTTTTTAGAATAAAGGTGACTTGACTGGATCACTATTTGTAGAAAACTTTGGAAGCTGTGAGAAACCAGAGCTGGAGGAGTTAGACACTCTGGTTAGTACCAGTGGTCCATATAGAAGGGGATTTAGGTCTGGGCCAGTGGCTGTGGCAAAGTAAGAAGTAGAGTCAAATATTTTGAAGACAGTGTCAACAATAATCAGTGATTGATGAGATCTGAGAGAGACTTTGAGAAGTAAGAGATTTGGGGGAATGCTATCCAGGGTGCTGAGTAGATAATGTGGCTGTTGGTTCTTTTCTTGGTTCTTCTTGGTTCTTCTCTCTTCCCTTGTCTCTCTGAAGGCCTCTTTTCCCCCTCCTCTCCTCTCTCTGCACCCTCTCCTTGGGCCTGTTTATCCACTTGCATTTTTGTACTTAAGTTGCCAAAGCTGTATTTTTTGGCCCCATATTACAAGTCATGTGTTGAATATCTCTGCTTCCAAAGCCAACTGGAATTTCAAACTCATGAAATCTACAACCAGACTCATTATCTCTCCTCCAAACCAGGCTTCTTCCATTTACACTTCTTACTGAGTCATATCCTCTACCCAGTTGCTCAAAACCCAAATCTGAGCCTCAGCCATGACCTTCCTTTCTTACCTTCCATAGTCATTCTGCTACCAGGCCTCCTCAACTGTCCTTCTGTGATTGCTCCTATATCCATCCTTCTTCCCATTTATATGTCTGCTACCTTGGTTAATGATTTCCACTTCCACTGTTCCAAAAGCATTCTTCCTTGACCTTGTTCCTAGTAGTCCATTCTCTAAACTGTAAATCTGATCAAGTCTTTGCCATCCATTCATTCTACACTTACCGAGCATCTAACCCATACCGGGCACAGTTATAAGAGCTGGGGAAATAGCAATGATTGAGACATACAATGTCTCTATTAGTCTTCTTTCTCACTTTATTGTTCTTGTGCATGATGTTTCATCAGCTCAGAATGTCATTCTTCTCTCCTGCTGACCTCATAATTGTCATAATCACTCATTTTTATCTCGTAATTCTAATTTGCTCTTCAAGAGTCACCTTAGATGCTGCATCTCTGGGCGTTCCTTAGTCCTCCAATTCCTCAAGCAAGGTTAAGTGTAGAATCCTGTGCCAGACTCCTGCATAACATGTGTCTAATGACTGTATCATCTAATCACTCAGTCTGCCCCAGAAGATCACAAGCTACTTGAAGGCCAAGGCTGGATCTAGTTTGTCTGTATGTCCTCAACATATATAGCACAGTACCTGGTATACTTCCTAGCACAGAGTAAATATGTGTATAAAGAATTCATGTTTGGCTCGGCGCCTGTGGCTCAAGTGGCTAAGGCGCCAGCCACATACACCTAAGGTGGCAGGTTCGAATCCCCAGCCCGGGCCCACCAAACAACAATGATGGCTGCAACCAAAAAATGGCCAGG
>NW_003852463.1:2780163-2788953 GCF_000181295.1 Otolemur garnettii
CATATAAACTCCCAGTAAAGGACTCTGTTGGCTCAGCTTGAGGAATGTGCTCTTCTGTATGGCAGTCATTGTGGCCAAGGAAATAGAGATGCTGTGATTGGCCAACCCTGGTTTATCTGTCCATTCTACTAGGATTGACAGCCCTGCCAGAACCACATGGAATAGGAAGGGTAGCTCACCAAAGAAAGGATGAGATGTTGCTATTACTAGAAAGTTAAGAAGTCTTGCTGAGCAGATAGATGAAAAGAATAATGTGTACTACAGGAATTATCAGTGACCACCTGATAATGGAAGCCATAGAAATACAAGATCATTCGCATATCTGCAGAGTCATCACATGAGAATATGACAATAGACAGGAGCTAGAGAAGACAAATATTTTGAGATGGCCTACTCTTGTTTGAAGAAATGAGACTAACACACCAGAAAGCCTTAAAAATAAAGGCTAGTTCAACCTATGAAAACCTTATATGTGGAGAAAACCTCAAGGTAGACTTGAAAGAAAGTAGGCTTGAGATAGGCATTTCAGATGGGAGAAGGAACATAATAGATCTGGGGATGAGGATGGACGAGGTGGCTCACACTTATAATCCTCCCACCTGGGAGGCCAAGGCAGGTGGATTGACTGAGCTCAGGAGTTCGAAACCAGCCTGAGCTAAAGTGAGACCCCCTATCTCTAAAAATAGCTGGGTGTTGTGGCAGGCACCTATAGTCCCAGGTACTTGGGAGGTTGAGGCAAGAGAATCACTTGAGCCCAAGAGTTTGAGGTTGCTGTGAACTATGACGCTACGGCACTGTACCAAGGGTGACAAAGTGAGACTGTGTCTCAAAAAAAAGAAAAATAGATCTGGGGATGGCACTGAGGCAGATCCTAGGGCTGTAGAGATTGCTGATTTAGGGAGACTAGAATGCAAGGGAAAATCTCCAGCTATTCCATCATGGTGTTCTAAGTGAAGGACCGTAATGAAAATTGAACAAACAACACTTTTCTTTTTCTTTTTTCTCTTCTCCCTCATTCCCCTGACTCTTATGCCTTCTTAGCTGCCTTCAGACAAAAAGCTTCATGCCCAGGCTAAGAAGGCATGTAAATCTAGATAAAAATATTCCTAAGAAGGGCTCGGTGCCTGTATCTGGGTGCCAGTCACATACACCAAGGCTTGTGGGTTCGAGCCCAGCCAGGGCCTGCTAAACAACAACTGCAACCAAAAAATAGCCGGGCGTTGTGGTGGGCACCTATAGTCCCAGCTACTCAGGAGGCTGAGGCAAGAAAATCGCTTAAGCCCAAGAGTTTGAGGTTGCTGTGAGCTGTGATGCCACTGCACTCTATTGAGGGTGACATGGTAAGACTCTGTTTCAAAAAAAAAAAAAAATATATATATATATATATCTTTCCTAAGAAGATTCAGAGTCATTCCTCAGTTCCAGCAGATGGAGGGCATAGGCTGGCCTGGGGAATCCCCTCTCATCCTCCCTTTTGCACTTCCATCTACAGGCTTGCATCCCCAGACTTTCCCTTCCCCTGCTTTCTCAGAGCCTGGCTATAAGGATGCTGTGAGGCAAAAAAGTTGCTTCAAAAGTGCATGGTACGGCTCGGCACCCATAGCTCAGTGAGTAGTGCGCTGGCTGCATACACTGAAGATGGTGCGTTTGAGCCCAGCCTGGGCCTGCTAAACAACGACAACTGCAACAAAAAAATAGTCAGGCACTGTAGCAGGCGCCTGTAGTCCCAGCTCTTTGGGAAACTTAGGCAAGAGAATTGCTTAAATCTAAGAGTTTGAGGTTGATGAGAGCTGTGATGCCCTAGCACTTTACCGAGGGCGACGTAGTGAGACTCTGTCTCAAAAAAAAAAAAAAGTGCATGGGTGCATGGTGGGAGGGAGAGGGCTGGCTACAACTGAGGCCCTAAAATGTGACCCCAACAGGAATGAGCACTACTTAGTTGAGTGAAAAGGGTGTGCACACACATTCCCTGACACCAGGCTGACTATATTTTACAGAATAACCTTGTTCTTGTTTATGTGTGTGAACTAAACTCTATAATATTTGTGGTCACTTTGCTTCTTCAGTTTTGCCTATAGTTATTAGTCTATTCAATTTTCTACTTCTTCCTGAGTCAATTTTGATAATTTGTATTTTCCTAGAAAAGCATTCAATTCATCCAGATTTTCAAAATTTGGGCCAAGAATTTTACCTGGTGGGTGGCATTTTAGTAATTTAAGAAAATCTTCTCTGTCTGTGCCAGTGGTTATATCTTTTTTTGCATTCATAGTGTTATGTATATATATTCTCTCTCTCTTTGAATAGATTTTCCAGAGAGCTATTTATTTTGTTTATATTTTCAGAGAACCATCTTCTGGATTTATTTCTCAAGGCTACTTTTTTGGATTTAATATACCAAAAGAATGGTGATATTGGAACTATTAGTAAATATTTATTTTTAAAAAAGCAAGTTAGGCTCAGCACCTGTGGCTAAGGCGCCAGCCATATACACCTAAGGTGGCGGGTTCAAATCCAGCCTAGGCCTGCCGAACAACAATGACAGCTGCAACCAAAAAATAGCTGAGTGTTGTGGCGGATGCCTGTGGTCCCAGCTACTTGGGAGGCTGAGGCAGGAGACTCACTTGAGCCCAGGAGTTGGAGGTTACTGTGAGCTGTGATGCCACGGCACTCTACCCAGGGGGACAGCTTGAGGCTCTGTCTCAAAAAACAAAAAATAAAAAAGCAAGTTAAATTTTGTCTCATACATACTAAGGCACTCACAGATGAAATAATCTCATAGTTAGGGTTTGCTCACAGGTATCCAATGGTGGGGGTGGGAGCAGTACGCAGATGAAATAAAACTGGCCGTGAATTGAGAATTGTTGAAGCTAGATGATGAGTTATGTGCAAAAGTGTCCATAATGGAAAGTTGTTTTTTAAACCCCTGTCTCACTAAAAAATCTCTAGATAGATTAAAATACAAATGCAGCTGGGCATGGTGGCTCACGCCTATAATCCCAGCACTTTAGGAGGCCAAGGGGGGAGGATTGCTTGCGGCAATCCAGCACAGTGAGACTCTGTCTCTGACAAAAAAAAGTGACTTGGTGCCTGTAGCACAGTGGTTATGCCACTGGCCACGTGCACCGAGGCTGGTGGGTTCAAACCCTGCCTGAGCCAGCTAAACAACAATGGAAAAACAACAACAACAAAAATAGCCAGGCATGGGTGGTGCCTGTGGCTCAATGGGTAGGACGCAAGCCCCATATACTGATGGTGGTGGGTTAGAAGCGCCCGGCCAAACTGCAACAAAAAAATAGCTGGGTGTTGGGCAGCGCCTGTCACTCAGTGGGTAGGGTACCTGCCCCATATACCAAGGGTGGCGGGTTCAAACCCAGCCCCAGCCAAACTGCAACAAAAAAATAGCTAGGCATTGTGGCAGGCACCAGTAGTCCCAGCTACTTGGGAGGCTGAGGCAAGAGAATCGCTTAAGTCCAGGATTTGGAGGTTGCTGTGAGCTGTGTAACGCTATGGCCCTCTACCGAGGGTGATAAAGTGAGGCTCTGTCTCTACCCAAAAAAAAAAAAAAAAAAAATAGCCGGGCATTGTGGCAGGTGCTGTAGTCTCAGTTCCTTGGAAGGCTGAGGCAAGAGAATAGCCTATGCCCAAGAGTTGGAGGTTGCTGTGAGCTGTGAGGTCATGGCACTCTACTGTGGGTGACATAGTGAGACTCTGTCTCAAAAGAAAAAAAAAAAAAGCAATCCAGCATGGTGGTGTGTGACTTGGGAGGCTGAGATGGGAGGATTTCTTGAGCTAAAGAGTTTGAGGTTGGAGCGAGCTATGAAGCTATGATCATGCCACTGCACTGTGCACTCTGCTTTCCAAGGGCAACAGAGCGAGACCCTATGTCTCTTAAATCCAAATGTATAAAAGAAAATCATATACCAAGTCATTGTCATTTTATGACATAATTATTTGTTTAAAGCCCTTAATTAAAAAATAACATTCTGGAATTTTTAAAAAGAGAAGTCACAAGTACTAAAAGAAAACATATGTAACTATTTATATAATCTGTGGGTAAGGACAGGCTTCCTAAGCATGAAAGCAAAATCAGATTTTACTGAAGAATACTTTAAAACTAGTGTATCAATAAAGACCATAAACAAAAGTAAAAGCCAGTCAACATACTTGAGAAAAATATTTGCAGTATATAAATGACAAAGGACCAATATTACAAAAAGCCCTTGCAAATCGATAAGAAAATATGAATTTTCAGTATAAACATGAGCAAAGTAGTACACAGCAAGTTACCAGACATAGAAATAACTGGCAAATCTGTGAAAAATGTCCAACCATCAGAATCAAAGAAATGCAAGTGAAGCAGCCAGGCCATTTTTCACTGTCAAATTGGCAAGAGTTCAGTGATGCCAGATCGTGAAGCTTAGGAGTTTGGCTGCAATTGGTTGATGATAGGGAGTCCTTGAAAGATTCTGAGGTAGAAGTCATCTGCAGAAGGAGGAATCTGGTGCCTTTTGTACAGCGATGTAGAGCTGTGAGACTGAAGACTGGGCCAGAAGTCTAGGTATTAGGAGGCTGCAGCTCAGAAGAGCACAAAGCATGAGAAGAGAAAAAGAACAGTTGGGCTGAAAGGATTCTGAAGGAATAATCATCAGGTCTTGATGGTCAACAGAGAGAAAAATCAGGATGGCCAGTGGCATGGCTGGGAGGACAGTGGCATGGATAAAGGAGACAGAGATGCTGGGGAATGAATGAGGGGAAGTCCAGGAGTTGCTTTTGGGTCAGTGGGTCATTGTGTTAGTCTAGAGCAGTGGTTCTCAACTTTCCTAATGCCATGGCCCTTTAATACAGTTCCTGTGGGTTGCGACCCACAGGTTGAGAACCCCTGGTCTAGGCCACCTCATTAGACTTCTTGGCTATCCAAGATCTATGTCTATCCGCCCCCCCCCAACCTGTGTAATTAAAAAAATACTACCCTGGCTTGGTGTCTGTAGCTCAGTGGCTAGGGCTCCAGCCACATACACTGGAGCTGGGAGATTTAAATCCAGCCCAGACCTGCCAAACAATGACAACTACAACCAAAAAATAGCCGGGCATTGTGGCAGGCACCTGTAGTCACAGCTACTTGGGAGGTTGAGGCAAGAGAATTTCTTAAGCCCAAGAGTTTGAGGTTGCTGTGAGCTGTGACACCGTGGCACTCTACCGAGGGCAACAAAGTGAGCCTCTGTCTCAAAAAAAAAAAAAACTTTCTTATTCATCATAACGCAACTATCTCTCAAAAACTTAAAGCATAGTCATCCCATTTCTGGAAGGAGACATTCCAAGTTATCACCCTGTTTCTACATCCAGCCCCAATGCAACATCTTGGTAATGGGCTGTCTGGTTAGGGGCTACACTCAAGGTCTTTCAATTTATGGCCAGACCGCAACAATGGAGGAAAAAATTGAATAACTAAAGAACAAAAACCCTGTGAGTTGAAGAGAGGAGGTCAGGAACAAAACCTCATCTGTGGTCCCCATGACCAAGAGGCAAGGAGGAGGTTCCCTGGTGTGATTCTGCTGCCTCCCTGAGAGTGGTGCTGAGGGGGTAGGGGTTGGGGTCACCTTATGAGTAATCCTGACCTTTGTTTCTGAGGTTTGATGAGGAGGGGTTGGGTTTTGGCAATACAATTCCTTTAACCATTAGTAGACTTTTCTGTTGGTTTGCATTCGGTCCTCCCCAGAGCTATTAACCAAAGCTGGAGACCTCATTGAAAATTATAATTCTTGGATAAAGTCCCTAGTGGTGGTGTTGAGGGGGAGGAAGGGTTGTCTCTTAGCAACAGGCCCCTGTGCTCCACTCCTCCCAGGAGCCGCTACCACAGGGGCAAACCACTAGTTTGGGAGGCAGAGCTTGTTTACCCCTTCCCACTTAAGCTGCATCCCAACAGAAGGCTGCTTATAATGAGAGATTCTGTGGAGCTGTGAGGGCACAGCAGGAGAGGTTCAGCAGGGCTTGAGGAGTCAAGAGTCTTTCAGGCCCCAGGCTTATCTCCCTCCAAGTTTCTAGCCTCTTTGTCTTTGGTTGAGCTGACTTTAGCTTGAAGCAGAGGACTGGCTCTTAATTATCTCTCAGCCATATTGGATTACTGGCCTTAGACAGAAAGGGCCTCTCTGGGCAAGCTGTGTTTTCTTCCTCTCTGCTCTCAGATAGGTCCCTTTCAGCCAGAGTATGTCTCTTTCTTGGTAGACTGGAGGCTATGGGAAAGACAACCACAATGTCCTAACATTTTTCCACAGTCCTCTAATAAATTTCTAGCCTTGGTAGATGGATGGCCTTGGCTCCAGAGGAGGTGGGAGACCATGTCATCAACCATTCTGCTACTGTGTGAAGGTTTGCCAAGTTTTGAGTGGGGAATGATGGAAGCCCCTCCTCTTAGTTCAGCTAATTCTTTCTTAGGATCTGTTAAAAATTTCCATCTCTGCTTCTAATTTCTTGGCTTGGACATTTTTCTGGCGTAAATAACACAGACCCAACTGTAACTAAGTTAAGTAAAAAAGGTTAATTGACTGGCTTATGTAGCTGAGTAGGCCAGGATCTCGGTATCTATCAGAAATCTCCCTTTCTTGGGCAACCCCTGTGGCTCAGTGAGTAGGGTGCCAGCCCCATATGCCGAGGGTGGCAGGTTAGAACCCAGCCCTGGCTAAACTGCAACAAAAAAATAGCCAGGTGTTGTGGCAGGCACCTGTATTCCCAGCTACATGGGAGGCTGAGGCAAAAGAATCACCTAAGCCCAAGAGCTAGAGGTTGCTGTGAGCTGTGACGCCATGGCACTCTACTGACAGTGACAAAGATTCTGTCTCTCAGAAAAAAAAAAAAAAAAGAAAGAAAAAGAAAAGAAATCTCCCTTTCTCCATTTCAGTTCTGTTTGGGGAGGGTTGGTTTCATTCTCAGGGTTGGTTTCATATCTCCAAAGGAGATAAAGATGACACTAGCAACTCTGGCCCTCTCCACCAGCTAAAAACCTGAGCCCAAAGAGGATTTTTTTTTCCCTCAACAGTTCCAGAACATTCCTGGGGCTTGTTGGCTTAATTGGGCCATCCAGATATTCTGGTCAGGCCCATGTTCCATTCTCCAGACCATGTGGACTGAGAAAGTGGGATGGAACAGTAGTTTCCCAAGGTTAAATCAGGGTGCTGGGGTAGCACAGGGAACATATATCCACCCATACATCTATGTGGAAGTGCCAAAAGGCACATAGAACTCAGGAGCAGGTCAGGATGGAGAGGCCAAGCTGAGAGTCTTAAGTTGTGAGTGAGTCTGTGGGACAGAACCAGGCTGCCCGTGGGAGAATAGAGGCAGAAGAGGTGCAGAGGCAGACCTTAGAGAACACCCCATCAAGAAACAGGCAGTTTGGGAAAGTAGTAGGAACAGGAATTCACAAAACCCAGAGGGATAGCAAAACAAGGCTGCATTATGGCAGTCTGAAGATGGAGGAATCAGCAGTATCAGCCAAGGTCACAAGTGGGTGAAGACCCTTGATGACAACTGGTTATCTGATTAGCAGATAGTCTGTGACCCCTAAGAAGCACAGTGACAACAGAGGGTACTGGAAACCCAATTGCAGGCAGTATGGGATGGCAGTGAGGAATGCAATGGAAAGCTATGTCAGCTCAAGCAAAGCCAAAGAGGCTGGAAACTTGGAGGGAAACAAGGCAGGGAGGGATAACAAGCCAGAGATTGGGTGCAGGTTGAGGGCAAGGAGTGAGATACCAGAATTGGGGAAGGGAGGATTCTATGAGAAGGATATGGGGAAGACAGATAGAGGGCCCCTAGGGTGATGGGTGGGGCAGAAACACTTAATGGAGATTGACCTAATCTCTACTAGGTCTGAGAAGAGGACCTGGGTGTCTAGAGTAGCAGGGATGGGAGGGTGTGGTGTAGAACAAACAGTGACACTCACAGGTATCATTCTGTGGACTGATGTCTTGGTCCTGCAACATGGTACCAATAGTCTATCCCGTGTTGTGGGTGTGTTTTGCATGACATGAAAATAAGCATCTTTTAAAGGATTTTTAAGGATATAACATAGCACACATAATGCACTAATCCTAGGTGTACAGCCTGATGGTTGCTAACATATGTATGCACTTGAGTAACAACCCCTCAGAGCAAGATATAGAACATTTTCAGCATAACAAGGTTCCTCCTGCCCCTTCCCAGTCCATGCAGCCCCCAGGGGTAACCTCTATTCTATAACCTCCATCATCAGTGCTGTGTGTTTTTGAACCCCAAATCTGTGGAATCCTACAGTAGCCACTCTTTGGCTTCTTCTATGTAACACATTAGAAAATCAGTTCACCCCTGTCATTGTGTGTACAGTTAGTTCCTTATTACTGGGCAGTATTCTATTGTGAATATGACACAACTTATCCATTCTACTGCTGATGGGCACTTGGGCTGTTTCCAGGCCAGAACCATTATAAATAAAACTGAATCCTTTAGGTGGCACCCTAGCTCAGTGGGTAGGGTGAGGACCACATACACCCAGGCTGGCGGGTTCAAACCCGGCCTGGATGGCTGAACAACAATGACAACTGCAACAAAAAAAATAGCCAGGCATTGTGCGGGTGCCTGTAGTCCCAGCTGCTTGGGAGGCTGAGGCAAGAGAATTGCTTAAGCCCAAGGGTTTGAGCTTGCTGTGAGCTGTGATGCCACAGCGCTTTACCAAGGCGACATAATGAGACTGTCTCAAAAAAAAAAAAAAAAACTAAAACAAAAAAAACCTAAATCCTTTAAAAAAAGGAAAATCATATT
>NW_003852463.1:2789686-2809603 GCF_000181295.1 Otolemur garnettii
GCCCGCCGCCCTGCTGGCCGTTCCCGGCGCCCGGCGCGAGGTCTTCGAGAGCACATCTTTCCAGGGCAAGGAGCAGGCGGCCGGACCGTCGGCCGCAGCGCCACACCTACTGCACCACCACCACCACCACGCGCCCCTCGCCCACTTCCCCGGCGACTTGGTGCCTGCCAGCCTGCCCTGCGAGGAGCTGGCTGAGCCAGGCCTCGTGCCTGCCGCCGCTGCGCGCTATGCGCTACGTGAGATCGAGATCCCGCTGGGGGAGCTGTTTGCCCGCAAATCGGTTGCGTCCTCGGCGTGCTCAACGCCGCCGCCCGGGCCCGGCCCTGGCCCTTGCCCCGGGCCCGCCTCCGCTTCGCCTGCGTCCCCCTCGCCAGCCGATGTGGCCTACGAGGAGGGCCTGGCGCGCCTCAAGATCCGCGCGCTGGAGAAGCTGGAGGTGGACCGAAGGCTGGAGCGGCTAAGCGAGGAGGTGGAGCAGAAGATCGCGGGCCAGGTGGGCCGGTTGCAGGCGGAGCTGGAGCGCAAGGCGGCTGAGCTGGAGACTGCCCGGCAGGAGAGCGCGCGGCTGGGGCGGGAGAAAGAGGAGCTGGAGGAGCGCGCGTCAGAGCTCTCGCGCCAGGTGGATGTGAGTGTGGAGCTGCTGGCCTCGCTCAAGCAGGACCTGGTGCACAAGGAACAAGAGCTGAGCCGAAAGCAGCAGTGAGTAGATCTCTGGGGACCTGTGAAAGGGTGTGCGGTGCCAGTCATTGTGCTGCCGTCGCTACCACCATAAGCTTTGCCTGAGTGTCTCTGTGTACGTGGCCATAGCTTTGTAATACAGAATCTGTAGCCATAAGCATGCAATGGGATTGGGGAGGAAAGGGGGGCAAGAATGTCATGAAGATGTGTGTTTGGCACCATGAGTACATGGCAGGTACCACGTGCCTGTTTGTCAAGACTGTATCTTTCTCCTCCTTGTCCTCTGTCCTAGCCAAGCCAACTCTGCATTTTGGCACCAGATTCTTGTCCCTTTCTCCTACTCAAAGATATGGTCCAGTTTTCCCTTCTCCCTTTTCCACTATTAGATTTTCCCTATCTGCATATTATTTCTAGAAGCATGCAGACACGATGTCATTTCTCCTATCTGCCACAACCTCTCTTCCCCTTAATCTACTGCCCCCTTTGTCTCTCTTCCTTACAGAAGAACAACTCCAACTTGCCTGCAATTTCTTTCCTCACTTTCTCTATTAAACCCAATGTGATTAGGTTTCCACCTCCACCACTGTCACCAGTGTTAACTCCACCTCATGTCACCAGGGATCTTCATGTTGCTAAGACCAAGCCATCATCATACTTGACCAATCAGCAGCATTGGACACACAACTGGTTCTTGAAAGACTTTCTTGATTTGGCTTCCAGGACACTCTCTTGGAATTTCCTTCTATCTTTTTGTCTGCCCCTTTTCAATCTTCTTTACTGGCTTCTCATTTCTCTGGTCTTTAAGTGTAAGATTATAACTACAGATGGTCCCCAACTTACAATAGTTCAATTGACAAATTTTTCGACTTAATAGTGGTGCAAAAGTGATAACCAGTAGAAACCATACTTTAAGTAAGTGATAACCAATAGAAACCATACTTTAAGTACCCATGCAACCATTCTGTTTTTCATTTTAAGTATGGTGTTCAATAAATTATATGAGATATTCAAGTTATTGGGCTATGTGTGGGGATGTGTGATGGGGCCGTGTGCTCAGGAGTGTGTTCGGAGGCTGTGTATTGAGAACCCATGTGACTGAGCAGGCCCAAGTGAGGTAGATGTGACTGGCTCTGGTGTATGGATTGTCTTTGGGGCTGGGTGGGGAGTATATGACTCAAAGTGCATGTCTGTGCCATTGTTGGGGGCCATGTGCTAGGCATGTGCTGCATGGACCCACATGACCATGAGCAGACTCTGCAGACAGCTGTGTCCTGTGTCTCCCTCCGAGGGTGGGTGGGCAGCCAGGCCAAGGCCCTGGGGTGAGAGACTGCTCCCGGCCCAGGGAGGTGGTGCAAATCGATCAGTTCCTGAAGGAGACGGCAGCACGGGAGGCCAGTGCCAAGCTGCGGCTACAGCAGTTCATTGAGGAGCTCCTGGAGCGGGCTGACCGTGCTGAACGGCAGCTGCAGGTCATCAGCAGCAGCTGTGGCAGCACACCCAGTGCCAGCCTGGGTCGTGGAGGTGGGGGCAGTGGAGCAGGCCCCAGTGCTCGGGGCCCAGGCAGAATGGTAAGTGCCCACCTGCCTTCCCTCCTCCACTTGCAAACCTGGCCCCCCCATGACTTCCCTTCACACATGGCTTGTCATCCCCCATAATATCCCATGCTTTCCTTCTCTGGCTCTTCCCCCATGAGGGGTCCAGGAACAGGAAGCCCCTCTGATGGGGGAGGAGTGCCAACCCCTGAGGCTTTAGTGAGATGTGATCCAGTGGCCCTCATGGGCCTATCTCTGCCTATCCCTGCAAAATGAGAGCCCAGGAGCTATAGGCTAGGGTCTGGGGTGGTGGGCAGGTATAGGGAGGGGCTGGGGAGCCTGCCTCTCTGGGCTATCCGTCTATCCATTTGTCCATCTTTCCCAACCTTTTTCCTTCTCTCCTCTCCCTCCTCTTCTCTCCATCTTGTGCCCTGTTTCTCCCCCTGTTGCCTCTCATCCTCTTGCCTTCTCTGCCCACTTCCTTTCCCTCCTGCTCTGGGGGCCCACAGCGAGAACACCACGCGGGCCTGGCCATGCCCAGCACATATGCAGTGTCACGGCATGGTTCCTCTCCAAGCACAGGGTAAGCCTCGGGCCTGGCCCACCCCACCTCACCCTGGAAAGATCCGCTGGCCTGTCAGGAGCTTGTCATCCCCTTCCCCTATCCTTCTGTCCTTACACAGAGGGAGCTTTGGGAAAGTAGGGCAGGTGGGTTGCCTTTGGCTGGTGGTAGGGGGTGGATGAAGAGTTCAGGCAGGTCTGGTTCCCCTCACAACTTACTGTCTGGTCCACCCCAACCCAGGGCCTCCAGCCGCGTGCCAGCTGCATCTCAGAGCTCAGGCTGCTATGACAGTGACAGTCTGGAACTGCCCCGACCAGAGGAGGGGGCCCCTGAGGACAGTGGCCCCGGGGGCTTGGGCCCACGGGCGCAGGCTGCCAACGGGGGTTCAGAGAGGTCCCAGCCTCCTCGCAGCTCAGGCCTGCGGCGCCAGGCCATCCAGAACTGGCAGCGCAGACCCCGCCGACACAGCACCGAAGGGGAGGAAGGTGACGTCTCAGACGTGGGCTCCCGAACCACCGAGTCAGAGGCTGAGGGGCCATCAGATGTCCCCCGCATGGCGCCTGCTATGGCTGGGCCATTGAGCAGCTGCCGGCTCTCAGGTAAGTCCTGGGAGGGTGGCAGAGGAGCCAGCCTTTCCCATGGTCCCAGGTCCTCTGAGGGGACACAGGACCCGGGCAGACCCTTTCCCTAGACCGTCCCACTTCTATGGTTGCCCTTTAAGACTGAGGCAGTAACTTGAGTGACTGGGCAGGGCTGCAGGCACAAGGGTGCCCTGCTCAAGGGGGGGCAAAATGGGGGCCCATTCACATGATTGTCTCATTAACATTTATAGGAGAATAGTTGAGTGCTGACTGCAGACTATGAAGCCCTTGAGGGAGAGCCACCTGCCATATTCACAGATGGCTCTGCACACACAGGGGGTTAGAAGGCCAGAGGGTTAGCTCAGGAGTGCAGCTGCATCCACTGTCACCATTCTGGGCAGCCCCTCTCTGCCTTTGGGTTCCACAGGCCCAGTTTATGCTCTAGTTCTCCCAACCCCTTTCCTTCTCCAAATATGACGTAGTTACCTCATGTAGGGGGTGAGGTTGGACTGTTAGGTGATATACAGCCTTAAAAAGAAAGTTTACATGAGGAAGGAACACCTTTTTGTAATTTAAGGGCTGGGGTACTGCAAAGCAGGGGAACCAGAGGCCCCTTATACTTCCTCCCAAGACACTGGGCCTCCTGCAGCTCCTTTGCTGTCCCAGCTCCCCACTGACATCCTAACACTAACCTCCAATCCTCCATGCTCACCTTTGACCTCCTGGTATTCTACAGCCCGCCCCGAGGGGGGCAGTGGGCGGGGTCGGCGAACTGAGAGGGGCAGCCCCTCTCGCTCCAACGAGGTCATCAGCCCAGAGATCCTCAAGATGCGAGCTGCCCTTTTCTGCATCTTCACCTACCTGGACACACGCACGCTGCTGCACGCTGCTGAGGTCTGCCGGGACTGGCGCTTCGTGGCCCGCCACCCCGCAGTATGGACAAGGGTGCTGCTTGAGAATGCACGCGTCTGTTCCAAGGTACCTGCCCCTGCCTGCCACCCTCACCCTGCTGTGAGCTTGCCTTTATCCTAGTAGAATCTTGCCCCTCAAGGTCTGGTTCTGCAAACCTTGAAATGCTCTTGTGGGGGCCTCTCACCCTGAGGCTGGCTCACCTTCAACCAACCAAGTTCAGACCTCCTCATCTCCAAATACTCTTTTCCTCCCTGCAGTTCCTGGCAATGCTGGCTCAGTGGTGCACCCAGGCCCACTCACTGACACTGCAAAACTTGAAGCCCCGGCAGCGGGGAAAGAAGGAAAGCAAGGAGGAGTATGCCCGGAGCACCCGGTGAGGCCTACAGTGGGTGGGTGGGTGGGTGCTCCTGGACCACAGACCTGGAATTAATGAGGATGCTTCCCAGAGGAGGAGGTGGCCATATGCAGCTCTCTGACCTCCTGGTCATCCCCAGGGGCTGCCTGGAAGCGGGACTGGAGTCCCTGCTGAAGGCGGCCGGGGGGAACCTGCTGATCCTGCGCATCTCCCATTGTCCAAACATCCTCACTGACCGTTCGCTCTGGCTGGCCAGTTGCTACTGTCGTGCCCTGCAGGCTGTCACCTACAGGTGGGTCTCCCCTACTGAAACAAGGCCTGTGCCCTCTTGGGCCAGGCCACAAGGGATCCCTAGGGGTTCACAGTAAGGGTGTCAAAAGCTCTGTGGCCTAAGGGAAGGAAGCCTTGGCAAGAGCAGAAGCCACCAGTGTGGACAACTCCAGCTTTGTCTTTTCAACAGGAGTGCCACTGACCCTGTGGGCCATGAAGTCATTTGGGCTCTAGGTGCAGGCTGCAGAGAGATTGTCTCCCTCCAGGTGGCACCACTTCACCCCTGGTGAGCCCTGGCAGCGGTTGGGAGAGGGGACAGGGTTGGGCCTGGCACTCGCTGAGGACTGAGCAGATCTGAGCCCATTCCATAAGCTATTGGAGAGATAGACTCACACACATTAATCTATGCATTGAGGTGTTAGGAACAGGGCTTTAGAATCAGACCTGGGGACCTGTCCTGGCTTACTGGCAGCATCACTTTTGGGCAACCCAGTCATGTCTTAGTTTCTTGAACTGCAAAGTGAAGGTGATGTTAGGATTCTGTCGACCTCATTAGGGCTGTTGCTGGCCCAAATGAGATGATATACACAAAACTTGTAGGGTCCATAGTTAAGTATTTAGTAAATACTAGATAAAAACAGCCAGGTGTGTTTCACATATGAAAGCCATTTCAGGGAGGTCAGTGTATCAAGTATAAAAGAGCTGGAGGTTGGAGAATGCAGGGTGTGAAATCATTCCTCCTTCTACTTGGAGTTCCTCAAGCACACCAGGCTCTTTCTCTCCCTGGCCAGCTGCTATTGCGGTGTCCTGCAGGCTGTCACTCACAGGTGGGTCTACCCTATTGAAAACAAGGCCCATGCTGATCCTTGTCCCCAAAGTCCTTTTTCCACATGACAACTCTGTCTAGGTCATCCAGTGTGCCTTCTCCAATGCCTTGGCTACAATGTCACTGCTCCCCTGCTTCAGTTCCCACTGCACCATGTCCTGATCCCTGCTGTCATCCTTTCTGCAATAATGTCTCTATATGAAGTATTTTGATCTCCTCCTCTAGACTGGCGGTTCTCAGAGCAGAGTCTGGGGACATCTATTTCCACATCCCTGGTACCCAGTGCATAGCAGACACTAGGGAGATATTTGTTGCCAGGGCAAATGCTGAGGGATGAGATGTTCAGGCAAATGGCAAGTTTAGTGGAGTGGAGTGGGCAGGGCCAAGCAACGAGTATGGAAAAGAAGGTCAGGACGAGGTGAAGAAGGGCCTTGCTAAGGCATTTAGGTTTTTGCATTTTATCTAGAAAGTACTAGGAAGTTATTAAAGGGTTTTAAGAACAGGATTATTATCAGACTTGAACAGGATTATTATCAGACTTGTGATATTCTATGTCTTGCTCCCCCAGAAGACTTAACACTCCTTAAGACAGGGACCATGTCTGCATTGTCACCACTGTATCCTAGGGCCTGGCTCAGTTGTTCTTTGCTGTCTAGACACTTGATAACTGTTTGCTAAAGGACAAAGTGAATGGATGTAGGAAGAAATGGCTCACTGTTAACAGTGCAGAGGGTGAACTGGCAGGGATACTTGTTACAATACAGAATGTTGATGGTCTGAACTATGGGTTCACGAGTCACTTAGAATATGCAGGGCTTGGCAGGAGATGAGGCGAGAGGAATCGGGTGATCCCAATTTTCTGACTTGACCAGTTGGGACTTCGTAGGACACTTGCCTAAGGCGGGGAAAAGTCCCAAAGGAGGAGCATGCTTAGGGTTTCAGGTACCCAGAGGCTTCCCTGACAGCTTCCTCCTGCCCATTCTCCAGCCAGCAGCCCACCCGCTTCAGTAACCGCTGCCTGCAGATGATTGGTCGCTGTTGGCCCCACCTCCGGGCCCTGGGGGTTGGGGGCGCCGGCTGTGGGGTGCAGGGCCTGGCATCACTTGGTAAGTCTTTCCTTGGACTGGGATGGGGGTTGGTGAGATGCAGGTGTGGGTACAGGGCTACCCTCTGAAATCCCACAGGGACTTGGGGCTGCCTGGGTGGTGACAAGGGCCTCAGGGTGGTAGTCAGGAGGTGACCCTGAGAGTTTGTCAACAGGGCCTTCCCTTCTTCCTCTTCCTAGCGAGAAACTGCATGCGGCTGCAAGTCCTGGAGCTTGACCATGTGTCAGAAATCACCCAGGAAGTGGCAGCTGAGGTCTGCCGGGAAGGTCTGAAGGGACTGGAGATGCTGGTGCTCACGGCCACCCCTGTCACCCCTAAGGCCCTGCTGCACTTTAACAGTGAGCAATGTGGGGAATGCTGGGTAGAGTATGACCACCCCTTCACTGTGCCCTGTCAGCAAGTAGCATAACCAGTTCTTTGTTGCTCTGATCAGTACTGGGGCAGACTGACCAGGGTTCTACTTCTGGCTTTGCCACTAGTGCCTTCTGAGGACGGTGTAGCAATCCTCAGAGTTTGGTCTAAATGTTCAATTCAACAGACATTTGTTGTCCTGTGCTCGCTCTACCCACATTAGAGACATAAGCTGTCAGCCCCCATGTGAGCCTCTAGCCAAGGGCAAGGGCAGCACACAAGTTAAGAGCTCAGGTTCTGGGGCTGGACTGATATAGGTCTCAATTCTGGCTCTGCTGCTCATTCACTATGAGACTTTGGCAAGTTTCTACACCTCTTTGGGTTCTGTATTTCCATCTGCTCAAATGATTTTCTAGATGGGTGTAAGAATGAAATGAGATGATGTTTAAGCACCTCCAGGATAATTCTCAAAGTGAAGACTCCCCTCTCCCTGGACTCCAAATCATGCCTTTTGTTCCCCACCCTGCTCACCCACTCCACTTGCAGTCACTCTACTTTCATTCAGAAGGCAGGCACCCAGCTCACATTGCTCCCACCCAAATAAGACCACCATACAGGGGCCAAGGACCCATGCCCTGACCACTTAAATATTTTTTGACCTTCTTTCCAGGACCCTCTTCTTCCCTCCTCTTTAGCCACATGGTCATGCCCTGGACTTTATCTCCAGAACTACTTAGTCTCCAAAATCATGACCTCCAGGCCTCTTCAGCCTCCCTGACTGACTTCATGCAGTATCCAGTCCCCTTAAGCCCTCTGCTTCCAACTGTTTGCCCTCACCTCCCCCTCCTTTGAGCTCTGGCCTATATTCATCAGCCTCATCTCAGCCACTCTGTTCCTTATAATTCATTTCCAAATGCCCAGACCGTAGTACAACTGTCCCCTCTGCCAGGGAATTTCCTAGAGCCCTTGAACAATTGACTGTTTCCCTCTTACCCTCCCAGAGTCCACTGCAGCCTCTCCCCTCCCTCAACCCCATTGCCCACTTCCCCCTAGGTCCAGTTGTGAGCTGCAGGATGGCATGGGCCTGCTTCTCTCATTTATGTTCCCAGTGCTTGGCACATGACTATCTCTCAATGGGTGTCTCATTTCATTAGTGAGACAAGAAAGGAGGCAGGCCCATCACCCAGGCCAAACATGGGCACCCTCTTACCCATCTTTCCTCAGGCATTTGCCGGAACCTTAAGTCCATTGTGGTTCAGATTGGAATTGCTGATTATTTCAAAGAGCCCAGCAGCCCTGAGGCCCAGAAACTGTTTGATGACATGGTGACAAAACTCCAGGTAAGGGTGAG
Organism: Otolemur garnettii; assembly: GCF_000181295.1. Classification (NCBI taxonomy): domain Eukaryota; kingdom Metazoa; phylum Chordata; class Mammalia; order Primates; family Galagidae; genus Otolemur; species Otolemur garnettii. The sequence continues at coordinate 2,798,211 of NW_003852463.1, forward strand.
CTCTGAGGTAACTCAAGATGCCAACTGTCATACTTCAGCGAGGGCTGGTGACCTAGGTGAGTGTGATGGGAGGGCACCCTGCCTGGCTTTGAGATAGAACTAACCCACAGTTTGGTCTGCAGGCCCTGCGGCGGAGGCCCGGTTTCTCTAAGATTCTGCACATCAAGGTGGAAGGTGGCTGCTAACCCGGGTGGGGGGCGGCAGGGCCCCTGCCAGCCCCACACCAGGGCACTCTCTTTGGACCTCTGGAGGGTCCCTGATTTGGACTAGACCTTTGGAGGCCTACTGTTATTATCCCTGGCTTCCAGGGATTGGGTGATAGTTTCCTGCCCTTCTCCTGGAACAGCAGAGCAACAGGCCTGACCTAGGGCACTGCTTCTCTAGGACAGGGGCTTGGACTAAAGCTGCCCTCTGACCTCCACTTTACCCCGAGTTGGAACAGCTTTCTGGCACAGCCAGTGAGGAGCTGGCCCCACCAGCACCTGGTGTCATCACCTGGAGGATCTGCAATAACCACCCAGTGGCTCCTCAGCTGCTCAGACAGGCCTTTCCTTCCTGGACCCAGCCTCCCAATCAGGGGTCTCTGCCAGGCTCCAGGTCAGAGGAGGCCTCACAGGGCAGCTCAGACTTGGCAAGGAGGGCTCTTTTCCCCTTACCCTGTCCTAGCCTTCTGTAGTTCATATTCTTTAGACAGCCTAGGTTCTGGGTCCACATTCTCCAGGGATAATACAGGCAGGCCTAAGGGCTTGGGCACATGTCAGCCAAAAGCTGGGGCATGCAGGTGGCATGGGGTAGTGGGGATGGGTTTGGAAAGAAACAAGTCACTCAGAACTTCTCCCAAGGATGAGACTATACCTCCAAGGTATAGTTGGAGGAAAATTGCCAGGTGGAGAAAACTTATTTACTGCTATAAGATGACAAGACCTCTCCTCCCAACCACCATACACCCTACCACATATCAGAGCTAAACTCAGACCTAAAGATGCATGTTTCTATACCTGCTCTTCCTTCCTGAGGGACTCTCTGGAGGGTCAAGGTTCTAGCCCTGGGAAGCCCTATCAGCAGTAAGAAGTAGTTCCCATCAAGGAATTTCCCTCTAATTTGGGTGCTTGGGTAGGAATCTGATGGGCTTTAGGTTCCTAGCACTGTCGGTGAGGGAGGCACTGGGCTGCCCTCTGTGCTGGGCCCTGGAGGAAGTTAAAGAGAATAGTAGCTTGCTGACTTCTTTACCTAGTCAACTTGTTTAAAGACATAGCTGGGGCAGGGAGCCAGACCCCCACAGGAGGTGGAGAAGATGAAGAATATTCTCAACAGACTTGGCCCCCCTTCCTCAGTCTGTACTGGCCCCATAGGCTGAAGGTTGTGTTGGGGAGCCTCCTGCTAAGGGGCAGTGCTGGGGCCTGGGCAGGAGCCCCTGGGCTCATAAGCCACAGAATGACAGTGGTTTTCACTAGCTGCCCTTGTACAATCCCCAAAAGACCAAATCTCAGCACCAAGCTTTCCCAGTTCCTCCTCTTAGAATTCCCACAGGGGTTCAGAGGCTGTGGGTTCTGCCAACCTTCACTTAAAAAGTTCTTTCAAACAGCTAAACTAGATCCATCTTAGTTTCCTTCTCTCCTATTTAGGATTGGCTCCCAGCCCTAATCATTAGGGCTGGTCCTGGTCCCAATCCTTCACAGGGACCCAATATTCTGCCACAACCTGGCTTGGATGTCAAGACCCAGCCCCCGGTTACCTCCCAGAGCTGGGAACCCCACAGGCATAGCAGCTTACCCCAGATTCCCTGGCTCCACTCCCTAGCACTGTCCCAGCTTTTTTTTTTTTTTTTTAAATCATTGCTTTTTCTTCTATTGTGGTTTGTTCTGTCTCTGCCCCTGAAATACCAAGGGTATCATTGTTGGCAATTTCCTGCCCTGCATGAAGCCCTGGCTTATGTGACACCCCTGTCCCCCTACTCCATAGCAGCTGGCTCAACTGGCTTCTATCTCCCTAGCCTTGTCCTCAGGAGTCACAGGAAGAAGCAGCACAGCTTTCCTCTCCTCCAGAGGCATGGAAGGGAGGTGGAGGCCCACTTAGGGCCTAGCTGCCTTGGGTTTGCCTGTCCTGCCTTGCCAATCACACCCTTAGAGTTCCTGCTCCTGTGACCCCAGGACCAGAGGTTCTGTCCTTCCTGTCTCCTAGACAAAGCACAAAAGGATGCCCTGCTTGGCCTGAGCCTGACCAATAGAGGAACTTTCTCTGCCCCAGGGAACCATCTATCCCTGAATACAAGATCCTGGGCAATTTTGCCCTGAATGGAACCCACTGTAATGCCTAGCATCAGCCCTAGGAAAGGAGGTCAGTGTGCAAGAGCAGCGAGCTAGGGTGGGAGAAAGGTGGTGCTAAAAGAACTGATGCTAGTCACACATTCACTCCATTCATTCATCATTTGTGCAACGGTACTGAGCACCACCAGCACTAGAGATGGAAGGGTGAACAAGCCTTTTGCCTGATGGGAAGTCCACCCTACAGGTTTGTCTCTTTCCAGGAAACCTAAGTCCTCCATCCTTTGTTTTCTGGCTCTGTGTGCAAATGTATGTATAATGTTGCAGAGGTCTGAACCTTTGACAACAGGAATGACAGGTCACAGTGTGTCCCACTGCATTGGCGCACTCTCCTCCTTGCCCCAGGCTGGCAGACTTGTGCACCCTGGCCTTCATGCATGCCTTGAGCCCCTTCCCCCACCAGCAACTTGTTATTTTGTTCTCTGCTCAGGGTGATGAGCCCTGGTGCTGAGTGGGGAGTTTTGCTTGCTGGGATGCTCCACATTTATTCTCTTTTTTGGCAACCATACAACTGGGCTGAGGATGAAGAACAGGGACAGAGGGCCTGGCCAGCTCTAGAAGCACCTCATCCCATCTGTACTCACCCAAAGGGGAGTTATCATCCATATCATACCTAAGAAGATGCAAAAAAGGAGTATCAAGAGAGCAAACGACGGGAGGGCCTGCTTTAGGGGCCCCAGGTATAAGTCCTATGGGTGGTAGTCACTTGGTGTCCCTACAACCCCTTCTGCCACACAGCCTGGCCCTAGCACCTGGAAGTTTGGCATACTTGGCTTGAGTATTTCATACTTTTTTCAGGCTGCTTCTCCCCAGCACTGGCAGGAAATGAAAATGCATACACTGCCAGAACCACAGCTTTTCACCGGCCAGGAGAAATTACCTAGGGACCAAGGCAGCTCATGTTTTCTTAGTCCTCTGATAGTAGAGTCTGAGCCAGCCCCTCAGGAATTGCTTCAAAAGGACAAAAAGAAAAAAAGGGAAAAAAAAAAAAAAAACCTTCCCAAGGCCTGCTCCTCCAAGGTTTAGCTCTGTCCCTTGCCTTTGGGTCCTGCCGATCCCTCTGGTCTCTAGTCTGTTGGGCCACAGGTGGGGAGCTGCCCAAGCCCCAGTCCAAGGCACTATGTTAAAGACCTTCCCTGAGTGACTATTGGTGCCAAAGTCCCAGTTCCTGGTGGACCTGGGGTGAACACAGGAGAAACGGTGAGAGGGTATCTGGCCCAAGTGCCCAGAGATGTTAACTTGAACCCATGGGATTTTTCCCAGCTTCAGTCCCTAACAGTGTGACTTCCCTCCCCTGGGGGTCTGGTCCTTCTTTTTTTACCCCTAGTGGACATGCTTTCTCACCCAGCCTTGTTCCAGGCCTGCATTTCTGTATATATTGCTATGTATTGTGTGTATGTATTTATTCCTGGACAAGTGTGTTCATCTGCAGCCCTTGCCTGAGGATAAGGTTTAGGATTGGGTGAAGATCAGACTACCAGGGCCAATTAAGACAACTACTCCCTCCCTAACCCCTCGGGACCTCAGCTGGTCCCAAAGCAGCCCTGACAATCAGGCAGGCTCCCCACCACAAGGCCAAGCCACCTCTGCACTGCCAGCATGGCCACGGGGAAGGCTTGGCCTCAGGCTCCCTAGCCTTTGCTCTGCCCTGGTAGGGTTCATGTAATCCAGGGGCAGAGGCCCAAGGTGACCTAGGCTTACCTTGTGGCTGATGCCAGCAGGCTTGGTTCTAGTGGACACCCCTAGAGGGGACCTCCACAACTGGCCCCTAGGCCCTGCCTTCCCACACTGAGCCAGGCTGCTATGGACCTGAGCTGTGAGAAGGTAGCTTCCCCCACCCCAAGCACATCAGGCAGAGGGGTGGAGAGCAATTTTTAGTTTTACTTTTGTTTTTAAAGTGGTGCCTGTACCTCCAGCCCCCAGGGGGCCTTCCCTGGCCCCACTTCTCTGCCCCACCCAGGCATCGCCATCCCAGCACTTTGCTCCATGTCACCCATAGATGCCCTTGCCGAATGTACCTGAGTGTATGTATTTAAAAGGACTCATATGGGCATCAGAGAATTTATGGCTCTGTATCCAATAAAAGATGGTGAAACTGGTATATGTGTCCCAGGGAAGTAAATGGTATAATGCCATATAGTCAGTCTGTGTCACCACAGCTTTTTTGTAACTCAAGCACACTCTGGCAGGAAGAAGGCAGGTAACTCAATCAGCGTCAATGAAGTGAATGGAATATTAAGACTTGCTTAAGGACTGCAGAGATCACTGGAGGTAAGGCAGGTTACTGTCCCTGCCACAGCTCAACCCTGCTTTTGGTGTCTGCATCTTGACAAAAGACTATGGGACATGTCAATTCTGGCTCTCAGCTGAGAGGCCAGCTTCAAGGGCAAACTCAGCACAAGGCCAGCAGGAGCAGGCACTGCTCAGCCCTCCCTGGTTTGGCCACCTGCTCAGGAGACTCTGGCCAGCCAACTGGGCTTTGGCCAGGGGAGACCAAGTTGCCAACATGGCCTGGCCTACACATTCCTTGTTTTATAAAATGGCCTTGATCCACTGGTTTGATCCTGAAATACTTAAAATCAAGAGTAGGAATAGGTGTTTAGGCTTAAACTGTGGCTCTTACATCAAGCAAGTAGAATGAGCATTCAAGCCTCATAACTCTTTGATACAGGCTATTCTTTTTTTTTTTTTTTTTGAGACAGAGCCTCAAGCTGTCCCCCGGGGTAGAGTGTCGTGGCATTACAGCTCACAGCAACCTCCAACTCCTGGGCTCAAGCGAGTCTCCTGCCTCCACCTCCCAAGTAGCTGGGACCACAGGCGCCCGCCACAACGCCCGGCTATTTTTTGGTTGCAGCCGACACTGTTTGGCAGGTCCGGTCTGGGGATTCGAACCCGCCACCTTAGGTGTACGTGGCTGGTGCCTTAGCCGGTTGAGCTATAGGCGCCTAGCCCATACAGGCTATTCTTAACATACAGGTGGAATAGCTGAGGCTGATAAAACTAAAGACCATCAAGTTGTGGTGTGGGGAACTGCCAAAGCCCAAACCTGGTAACAAGTCCAATCTTTGATCCATCTGAACAGGAAGGGCTAGGCTCAGAGATTTCTATTATTACTATTTTTTTTAACCACTTCTCAGTTTCAGGCAGCGAAAACTTCAGTGGCTCAAGTGACATAATCATTTACCTCCAGCTTCAACAATTACTAATACAGCTAGCTACAGGCCAATCAGCAGGACTGGTATCAACATGGAGGCTGTTGGGTCCTGCTGGATTTCCAGTTTATCTAGCAGCCATTCTAAGATTCCCAAGAAAGCAGAAGGGACTCACCGGTGGCTGAACTGAAAAAACCAAGTGGGTGCCCTTTTAGTCATCTTAACGAGATCACCAGAGTTTAGAGAATAGGTTCTCTCCGAAACTTTCTTCTCAGGGAACAAGAGACTGAGCCAAAAGAACATGGAAATTAGAGGGGGCACAACAGAGAAACCCTGGGGGCAATACTTGTCTAGGCTAGGGCTAAATAAGACCATGCCAGAAGAAAAGGAAGCAGCTCCATATCTCTCAGACACTTCTAGGACCACAAATTGCAACCCTACTGAAACTTCCAGACCAGGGCCACTCTAGTGGAGCTTGACCCAGTATACCCTTGTCTACCTATTGGGCAAGTACACATGAAGCAGTGAGTAAAACTATGCTAAAATAATTGACAAAGTTAATTCTAAGTCTTAAGTTTTATTTAAATAACCTCCAGTGAGAACATAGTGGCTAATTACTAGCCTTTCCTTGTGACACCAATTAACCAAGCCAGGGAGAACAACTGCACCCTGCAACCAGCCAGTCATGCAATGGGTGCAGTGCCTCTCAAAGGGGGCGGCCACGACCTCGGCCCCGGCCAGCCGCTGGGGGAGTGTCCACAGTCGAACGGGGGTTCTTGATGGTTTCATCTACAGAGACAATAAGGCATGCTGCCTCTGAGGCTGCTGTCAGGGCATTGATCCGCACCATAGCTGGCTCCCACACGAAGGCCTCAAAGTTGTCAGTAATGTCCTCGTTGTTGATGTCCACCCCATACCATGTGCCCCCCTGAAAGAACAGGAAAAGAAGGGAGATAATATGGAACTGTGCTCAATTCCTTCTCGTATGCTGGTACTCCAAAAGACTCAGAATGTTAGGGATCCTCAGACTCTGAACCTGACTGTGTTTGCCCCAGGAAGACAGTATCTTCCCATGGCATCACTTGAGGAACCTGGAAGCACCCCTACTTGTGTCAACCACTCCCTTCCAAGCCTGGACAAAATGATGACACAAAAGCTCTAGGCCCTCTTTTGGGCAAGCTGCTGTGTTTTGGGAGACCACACCCTCAGGTTACCTGAGGACTACATGTATTGACTATGTATGAGTGCTCAAGAAAAATAAGAATGGTACTTTCCAATCCCTCATTTCACTGCTTAAATTAAGCTGCATTTTATAGATGAGGAAACTGAGATACAGAAAAGTGACTTACTGAAAGTCCTAACACAGCCCAGAAGCAAGGTCATTCACTAAGTGCTACTGTCACTTAAACGTATCTGCTTAACAAACAGAGAAACTAAATTTTTAGAGGCTGAAGTAACCAGCCCAAGATCACATCTAAAGGTTATGGAGCCACGGCAGGGCCACAGGTCAGTAAGCCCCTGGAGTGCTTAACCACCACATGAAGAAAACGCTCTGCATGTGGTCCTTTAAGCAGAAGGCTGCAGGGTTCCTCTCACCACACCATAAGGAGCTATCATACTCCTGGTAGAAGCACTAAAGAACCCTGGACCTCCAGTCCTGGCACCATGGCTTCCCCTCTGACCTTAAAGATGACAGTTACTGGTACTAGATGGAGTTCTAGCCTATCACCTGGGCTGAGTGTGCACATTCAGAATCTAGCCCCATGTCCCCCCCCATCCCTGAACCCTGAGGAGACAAAGGACCCACCTGAGCATGCCGAGCCCGCAGCTTGTTCAGGATGTTTGTAGCATCAAAACCAGCATTATCACACAGCTGGCGTGGGATAATCTCCAAGGCCTTCGCATAAGCCCCAATCAAAAGCTGCTGCTTTCCTGGAATAGTCCTTGAGTAATCCCGCAGGTACTTGGAGAGCTCCATCTCTATGGCCCCGCCACCAGCCACCACCGAATCATTCTGCAGAGACCAGACCACCTCAGTCTAAGTGGCCCCTGGCCAAATCTCTAAACTGGGCCACTTAGCAAGTGCTCTAGCTCAGAGTGGTTCCTGTTTCCACCCCCACTCCAAGCCCCAGAAGCCCAGATATGGCCCCAGTCTAGCACATGCCAACTTCAACCTAGTGAACCTTATAATTTCTGATCATCTTTAAGATCACCTTGAGAGTACTAGTACAATCACTGGGATGGCTGGCTATAGTAGCCCCACAGTTTGCTAACACGAACAAATCTTAGCTTTCAAGGCAGCATGACCTATTTTTGAGAGACTGAAGCTCAGTTTCTCTTCAATTTGTGGGGCAAAGCAAGGCTCACCATACTACTCAGGGAAGGCAGGTTACATAGGGAAGGAATCACCACACAAACACAGGGTCTGATCAGCTAAGAATGCAGAGTAGGCTGTGCAGGCAGGAGACCACAAGCCCAGTACCTTGATGGCCCTCCTGACGATCATAATGGCATCATGCAGGGACCGCTCTGTTTCCTCCATAAACTGCTCAGCACCACCGCGGAGGATGAAGGTGCATGTCTTGGCCTTGGGGCAGCCCGTGAAAAAATTGTACCTATGACCAGGATCAAATCGTACACATGTGAACTCCTTTCTGCCACCATCTTGCTGTACTGTTCTCACCACCAACCCCTCCCAGTACCCAGCACCCACTCTATGTTCTTCACTCAGGCTGCCCAATCCCAACTTAAAGACATTTTCTAGGAAAGCTCTGGGGCTGCACCACTAAGGCATAAAAGATTGTGGGGTCAGGCTTTAGACCCCCAATGAGGTCTTCTTCCCTCCTGCAATACTCTAAATAGTGAGTTCTTCACACCCAAAAGGCGAGACCTTGAAAAAAACAAAAACAAACAAACAAAAAAAACAGTACAAGTTGTATACCACACACCAAAAGATGGCAGAAGGCTAGGCCCAGGTAGATACTATGAGGCAGCCCACACCCATGGCTCACCTTTCACCTCCAATCTGAGTTTCTTCAAACACCTGACAGCGACCCAGCACATCTGCTGACAGAGCATTCACACTGGTCTGGATTGAGCCTCCACAGGCCTAAGGCACAAGGAAGGCAAGATCTAGCAGTGAAGGTTCCTAACGAGGCCAGGCAGCTTCCTGCCACTTAGTCTCAAAGCCAGTTCCCATGCTGGAGTCTGCCACTGTGTCCCAGAGCTCTCTGCACTGGACAAGGGAAAATGCCCTTTCCCTTGAGTTCCAGGTCTGAGAGTAAGAAAAAAAAAAAAGAACTAAAACAGATAAAGGTCAAACAGGCCTAGTTAAAAGAAGATAGGGACCCCCTTGATTTGGCTTATATTTACCCCCCAAAACTTAGGGTGCTTTGGGCCCAGTGACTGAACTCAGGAGCAATACTTTAACCCTAAAAGTGTCTTTTGTGAGATGCTTAACAAAGGGAAAACATCTCACTGGAAGCATCAATACTTAGGTTCATCTAGCCAATCATATATTACTACTAGATTCTCTCACGAACTAGATTTCCCTACTTGTTCTCGTTAGACTAACTTTAAAGCACTTTGTGTCTCTGAGTGGACAATGGGAATGGAGTTCTTCCTGACAGAAAGTTATTAAAACAGGGCTGGATTCACATGCCAAACTGACAGCACACTCTATTGCAACAGGGGTAAATGAAAACCCCTCCAAGGCCACAAAGGCGAAGAAGCAGCCTGTGAAAGGTTACTTACCATCATTGTCCTTTTCAGATCCTCCTCAGGTACTCGGCCAGCACAGAACATGTCCCTGTCAGCAAAGTATTGGGTGGCCACGTCTCCAATGGGGAGTTTGGACAAGACAACTTTGGCCCCAGAACGATGGATCCTCTCTAACTTGTCATAAAGAATGTTCCACTCAGCATCAACAATAGCCTGATAATCCTGCAGCGACCCAGAAAAGAATCAGAATGCTTTTAAAGGCTGGCATATATGGTAGGGTAAAACATATACTCCTCAAAATATGCTTAATGTACCCAATAATTAACAAGGATAAAAGAAAATAGCTATTCCTCAGTCCCAGCAAACAAGAACCCTGTAAGATAACTTAGTAACCAACTAAAACTTCCAAACACAAAAGAAAAAAATCCCCGGGCTGTGAGCTACACCAAAGCTGCACTGACACAATGTGTGAACTTGTTTAGCCTGGCTGAGTTCTAGCCTCCTCAAAGGTGCTATACCCATGCAGTTCCCAATGATAAGACTGCTCTTCCAAAGGCCATTCTGTGCTCAGGACTTATTTTCCAAGAGCCACTCACAGCTGGCTGATGCTGCTACCTTCAGAGGCAGCCTGGGTAATAGCAATGAAAAGAGCACACCTATCCCTGCAGCATGAAACCCTTGCATTGGGGAAGAGCTGACACCAATACAAAGAAGGACAATCAAAATACTAGGTAGGCTGTGTACCTGGAGAGCCCCTGTCAACCCCATTCCCAAGGGCATAGTGTAACATTTCAATAGGTCTTCTCTATCTAAATTTCCTCAGGTCAAGGTCATGCAGGGAGAGTATCACTCAGGGAAGAGTACAGAGAAAACAAGTGGCCCTAGGTTCAGCACCTGTACCTCTGTGGCTAGGGCACCAGCCACATACCACCGGAGCTGGTGGGGTCAAACCCAGTCCAGGTCTACCAAACAACAATGCCAACTACAACCAAAAAATAGCTGGGTGTTGTGGTGGGTGCCTGTAGTCCCAGCTACTTGGGAGGCTGAGGCAAGAGAATCACCTATGCCCAAGAGCTGGAGGTTGCTATGAGCTGTGAACTCCACAGCACTTTATCGAGGGCGACATAGTAAGATTTTGTCTCCAAAAACCCCAAAAGTTGACCTGGTACATAAGATATCCACATTCAGGGAAGCCAGAGGAAAAAAGAGCCCACAAAGAGCCTGAGAAGCAGAGCTGGGTCCAAGACAGCCACAAAAACCCAAGGTTCTGGCCCAGAAAACTGTCCATTTCCATGCTACTGCCAGCCAGTGAGGCCTACCTCAACCGTATGGACTCTGATCTCGGCGTTATCTTTCTCAGCTTTCAACTCGAGCTCAACATTTAAAAGGGCAATCATGGGATTATCGTACTTTTTGGGTTGCATTTCAAACCCAGCATAAGAGAAAGTCTTCTTGAATGCAACACCAGCTACTAGCTGAGAATCCTGTTAAAAAAAACAAACAGTTCAACAAGTTAGTATCAGCATGAAATAAAATCAAGACAGTGGTTTGCTGGGCTAATGCCTGCCCACTCCTGTGAGCCTAAAAAAGTTAATCATGTTCTTTATTTCACTATTATAGCAAAGCTTTACCATTAGCATAAAATTTGGGACAAATCAATTTTTCAAACAAAGTAACACAAAGCATTATTTTAGCTATCCCTTCAATATAAGGAAAATCATTCAGGTCGGGATGGGCCTGTCTGTGCTGTCCTCTCAGACTGACCTCTGAAGCACTTACCAATGGATACATATAGTGCACCAGAAAAGAAGCCAGGTGTTTATGAACAAGACAGCAACTGTGCAAAGCTCCTCCCTTCTGTGCACCAATCTGGAACCTCAAGTCTCCTAAGCATACACCTGCACACCCCTCCATCTACGGTGCCTACACACGCGCATACACACACACACCCCCACCACGGCATGTGTGCTGTAGCCTAGATGCTACTTTCCAGATGATGAAACCAAGTGGTCATAAGAATTAGAAATCTCTGGCTCGGCGCCTGTGGCTCAAGCGGCTAAGGTGCTAGCCACATACACCTAAGGTGGCGGGTTCAAATCCCCAGCCCGGGCCCGCCAAACAACGATGGCTGCAACCAAAAAATGGCCAGGCGTTGTGGCAGGCGCCTGTGGTCCCAGCTACTTGGGAGGCTGAGGCA
>NW_003852463.1:2809733-2813774 GCF_000181295.1 Otolemur garnettii
AAAAAAAAAAGAAATCTCTAACCCTCAAGACATTAGTTTGTATGGCTTGTTCCTTAATAGAGCTTCCTGTGGGCTGGATTTAACAGCAGAGCACAATAGAAACCACACTGTACTCAGGACTCAGCGCTACCATTAATTCAAATATCAAATCTTTTTCTAATTTTTTTTTTTTTTTTTTGCGGTTTTGACTGGGGCTGGGCTTGAACCTCTGGTATATGGGGCCAGCGCCCTACTCCTTGAGCCATAGGCACTGCCTTTTTTCTAATTTTTTAAATTTTACTTCTTTTTTTCTTTTTTAGAGACAGTTTCACTTTGTTGCCCTCAGTGGAGTGCTGTAGTGTCACAGCTCATGGCAACCTCCAACTCCTGGGCTTAGGCGATTCTCTTGCCTCAGTCTCCCAAGTAGCTGGGACTATAGGCATCCACCAACAATGCCCGGCTATTTTTTGCTGCAGTTTGGCAACAAAAATGAACCTGCTGCCCTTGGTATATGGGGCTGATACCCTACTCACTGAGCCACGGGCACCGCCCTAAACTTCTCAGTTAATTTTGACAATAAAGACCAGACATGGTGCCTCACGCCTGTAATCCTAGTACTCTGGGAGGGTGAGGCAGGAGGACTGCTTGAGCTCAGGAGTTAGTGACCAGACTGAGGAAGAGCGAGACCCTATCTCTACATTAAAACAGAAAAACTAGGCCAGAGGTGTGGCAATTTTTTTTTTTATAATAACTACATAATCACTACCACCATTTATTAAATTCTGGGTAATATTTTCTATTTATTTATTTATTTTTGAGACAAGGGTTTCATATGTCACCCTTGGTAGAGTGCCGTGGTGTCACAGCTCACAGCAACCTTAAACTCTTGGGCTTAAGCGATTCTCTTGCCTCAGCCGCCCAAGTAGTTGGGACTTATAGGTGTCTGCCACAATGTCCGGCTATTTTTTTGTTGCAGTTGTTATTGTTGTTTAGCTGGCCTGGACCGGGCTTGAACCCAGCAGCCTCGGTGCATGTGGCTGGCACTACAACCACTGTGCTAAGGGCGCTGAGCCTCTGGGTAAGGTTTTATACTAGGAGCTTGACATACATTTAATGAATGTGGAACAATGTAGAGAAAACACAAGTGTGACTTGGGAGTCCCTGGCTTTTTCATCAGATAAGATTATTAGTTCTGATACCTAGTTTAGTGGTTATCAACCTAATCTCAAGGGTTAGAAGTTCAAGACCAGCCTGGGCAAAATAGCAACACTCTCTCCCCAGAAAAAGAGAGAAAAAAATTATGGGAACTTTAGCCCACTGGTCTGACATATACCACAACAGGAGGGAGAATGCCAAAGTGGGAATAAAATTTTATTTTTTTTCCTTTTTTTTTAATTATATCATAACTTTATACACTGATGCATTTATGGGGTTCAGGGTACTGCTTCAATAGAGAATAAAATTTTAGAAGGTAAAACTCAAAAAACAAAAAGGGAAGGACCAGGTTATCATATTTCAAGTAGATCTTCTGTTCAAATCACTTCAGCTGAGGTCACTAAGGAAGAGAATAAGAAGTACAGCAGACCAGATATCAAAAAAGTTAGAAGCACGGAGTTATTGAAGAATGTTTCCAGATAGTTGCTATTTAAAGAAATTAAATTTGGGGGGCAGTGCCTGTGGCTCAAAGAAGTAGGGCACTGGCCCCATATGTTGGAGGTGGGGGGTTCAAACCCGGCCCTAGCCAAAATACTGAAAAAAAAAAAAAAAATTTAGTAGATGCCAATCTAATCTTACTAAGGGTTTATTTAAGTAGGACGGCCTGGAAGATGAAAAACTGCTCAGTTAAGATGGCAGACCAGAAGGATCATTCAGCTGAGCTCTCCTAGAACCACTGGGGAAGAGAGAGAGAACCTAGCCATACCTGGTGCTGGGACCTTACCCAGAGTCATAGCTCAGGGAGCACAGTGAGGAGGTGATGAGCTGGATAGTGTATGATCTGGAGCAGTGGAAATCTGATGAATTAAGCAAGTGATTGGGACCAGCTAGGATGGCCTGCCCCCCTCCCCCCAGAGAGGTCCTAGATGGAAGGAAGACTTTCCAGAGTTTTCAGTTGTTGGGGGAAAGTGTGCATTGAGTGGAAATCTTGGAAGAATGGGTGGACTCAAACAGTATACAGCAACTAGATTTGAATGCCAGTTGGAGTGGATTTGCCATAGGTTTGGTGGCTGGTGAGACAGCCACAGTGAGGTCTGGGGAGGGGGAGCAGGGGCTGCCACTGTGGGAAGGTCATGAGAAGGTCTTAGCAGGGGCCTAAAGCATGGCCATCTTAATTATACCTGCCAGGATCAGAACTCCACTCTTGGGACAAGCTGAGAGACTCCCACACCCCACAGGAACTAGAGTCAGGTGGCACTGTGAGACCTGTCCCTGAAGTATTCTTGTGAACTTTAAGATCCCAATCCAGCAGGGTCTAAATGCTGAGGAAACAACCAGGCAATCACCAAAGGCAACTAAGTTTGGAATGAGGAACACAGGTTGCTGGCTGTGCTGTCTCCTAAAAAAAACCACAGTGCCACCTGGTGTCTTGGTGACATATGGCAACAAGGACTTCTGCTTATTTGGCCATGAGGAAGAGTTTGACTTTACGCAGGCTGAGGCCATTTCAAGACCTAACCTCTCAGACAAGATAATTTGAAGCAAAGGTGGCAGTGAAAAGGAAAAAGGAGGACAAAGGGGTGAACAAGAAAAAAGAACAAATGAGGAGGAACCAACAGAAAAATTCAGGCAACTTGAAAAACCAAAACAGAGGAACTCCCCCAAGGGACCATGAAGCAGATGCTGGAGAAGACTCTACCTATGAAGAACTAATGAACTTGATAGAAAGGGAATTTAAAATATGGACGATAAAGACAATAAAAGGAATGGAAGAGAAAATGGAAAGACAGAACCAAAAGTTAGATGAGAGATACATAAATACAGAAAGGATATGGCAAATCTAAAGTGATCTTAAGATTAAGATCAAAAAATGTTTTTTTCCAGTTTTTCTCCAGGGCCAGGTTTTGAACCCATCAGCTCTGGTATATGGGTCCAGCACCCTACTCCTTGAGCTACAGGTGCCACCCCAAGATCAAATCTTAAGGGAAGGAGATAATCAGGGAATGATGTACAGATGCAGTAGGAAGTATCAAAAATAGGTTAGACCATGGAAAGAAAGAATTTCAGAGCTAGAGGAAAGTTTAACTCAGGTACTTAAAGAGGCAGAAAAGAAGAGAAAGCAGAACAGGCACTTAGAGAACTACAAGACTCCATGAAACATTCAAACATATGAATAACAGGGATTCCTGAAGGAGAAGGGAAGCCTTCCTGGAGACTATTATAAATGAAAACTCAAGTTTTACTAAAGACCTCAACACAGTTCTTTTAGATTGATATTGAACCCTGGGGCATCTCAACTCAAACAGAGCCATTCCAAGACACATTGTAATGAACCTGTAGAAAGTCAAGATGAAAGATAGAATTCTGCAAGCAGCCAGGATTAAGTGCCAACTGACCTACAGAGGCAGAGCCATTAGGATGACACCAGACTTTTCTTTTCTTTTTTGAAGAGTCTCATTTTGTCACCTTCGGTAGAGTGCCATGGTGTCATAGCTCACAGCAATCTCTAACTCTTGTATTCTCTTGCCTCAGCCTCCCAAGTAGCTGGGACTACAGGCGCCGACCACAAGGCCAGGCTATTTTCAGAGGCGGGGTATCACCCTGGCTCAGACTGGTCTCAAATCTGTGAGGTCAGGTAATCCACCCACCTCAGCCCCTCACAGAGTGCTGGGATTACAAGCATGCGCTACCAATACACCTGACCCCACAGCAGACTTTTCAACTGAAACCTTCCAAGCCAGAAGAACACGGTCATCTACCTTCAACATTCTTAAAAAGAAACAATTTTCAGCCCAGAATTCTGTATCCTTCTAAATTAAGCTTCTAAATGGATGAAAAAAATCAAATCTTTTGCAGATGTACAAGCACTGAAGAAATTCACCACAAGACCACTTCTTTTTTTTTTTT
>NW_003852463.1:2813981-2815982 GCF_000181295.1 Otolemur garnettii
GGGTTGGATTTGAACCCACCACCTTAGGTGTATGTGGCTGGCGCCTTAGCTGCTTGAGCCACAGGTGCCGAGCCACAAGACCACTTCTATAGGAAATACTTAGAACTATTCTTAACACTGACCATCACAATGGGCCACCAGCAAAGTAAACACCCAGAAGCTAAAGGTCAAAACTTAGCTTCCACAATGGCACAAAGGATAAAACTACACAAGGAACTTTCACAAAATAAGATGAATAGAACTCCATCACACTTATCAATACTCTCAATAAATGTCAATGGACTGAATTCACCACTGAAGAGGCACAGGCTGGCTGACTGGATAAAAAAGCACAAGCCATCCATATGTTATCTTTAGGAGACATATTTAGCCTTGAAGGACACATCAAGACTCAGGGTTAAGGGATAGAAAACAGTATTTCAAGCAAATGGAAATCAAAAGAAAGGAGGGGTTGCAATCTTATTTTCAGATATGAGTGGATTTAAAGCAACTAAAGTTAAGAAAGACAAAGATGGACACCTTATACCGATGAAACGAACAAGATGACATTTCAATTTTAAATATTTATGCACCCAACTTATAATGCTCCCAGATTTATGAAACAGACCTTGATGGGTCTGAGCAATATGATATCCCATAACACCATAATAGTCAAAAACTTTAACACCCCTCTGACAGAACTGGACAGATCCTCTAAACAGAAACTAAACAAAGATACAAAGACCTTAAATGTGGCCCTAGAACAAACAGGATTAATAGACATATAGACAACATACCATCCCAAAGCTAAAAAATAAACATTTTTCTCGTCAGCCCATGGCACATACTACAAAATAGGATACAAATCAAACCTTAGCAAAATTAAAAGAACAGAAATTTACCTCGTATCTTCTGAGATCACAAGGCCATAAAAGTGGAACTCAAATAAACATTCATCCCCACACAAAGACTTGGAAATTAAACAACCTTAGGCTGAATGATAGCTGGGTTCAGGAAGAGATAAAAGAGGAAATCATTAAATTCCTCAAACTTAACAACAATGAAGACACAAGTTACTAAAACCTGTGGGATATAGCAAAAGCTGTTTTAAGATGGAAATTTATCATATTAGATGCCTATATTTGAAAAACAGAGAGCACAACAACAAACTCATGAACTGGGACAGCTCAGTTTGTAGGGTGCCAGCCCCATATACCGAGGGTGGTGGGTTCAAACCCAGCCCCGACCAAACTGCAAGAAAAAAATAGCTGAGTTTTGTGGCAGGAGCCTGTAGTCCCAGCTACTCAGGAGGCCGAGGCAAGAGAATCACCTAAGCCCAGGAGTTGGAGGTTGCTGTGAGCTGTGTGACACCACAGCACTCTACCAGGGGTAATAAAGTGAGACTCTGTCTCAAACAAACAAACAAACTCATGAACCATCTTAAGGAATTGGAAAAGAAGAACAATCTAATTCCAAAGCCAGCAGAAGAAAAGAATAACCAAAATTAAATCAGAGATTAATAAAATTGAAAACAAAACAATCATTCAGAAAATTAATGAAACATAAAGTTGGTTTTTCAAAAAAATAAATAAAATCAATTAACCTTTGGCCAGATTAACTAGAAACAGAAAAGTAAAATCTCTACTAACCTTAATCACAAAAGATAAAGAAATAACAACAGATGCCACAGAGATACAAGAGATCATCTCAGAGTACTACAAAAAACTCTATGCTCAGAAATTTACAGTGTGGAGGAAATGGATCAATACCTGGAATCACACCCTCTCTCTAGACTTAATCAAGAATAAATAAGATCTCTTGTACAAATCAATTTCAAGAACTGAGATTGAAGAAATAATAAAAAATCTCCCAACAAAAAAAATACCCCTGGCTCGGCGCCTGTGGCTCAAGCAGCTAAGGCTCCAGCCATATATACACCTGAGGTGGAGGGTTCAAATCCAGCCTGGGCCTGCCAAACAATGACGGCTGCAACCAAAAAATAGCCAGGCGTTGTGGCGGGCA
>NW_003852463.1:2816078-2820086 GCF_000181295.1 Otolemur garnettii
AAAAAAAAAAAAAAAAAGCCCTGGTCCAGATGGCTTCACACCAGAATTCTATCACACCTTCTTACAGAACTTATACTCATACTGCAGAAATTATTCCAAAAAATTTGAGAAGGAAGGAATCTTCCCCAACATGTTCTACAAAGCAAACATTATCCTGATACCAAAACCAGGAAAAGACCCAACTAAAAAGGAGAATTTCAGACCAATTTCACTAATGAATATGATGCAAAAATTCTCAATAAAATCTTAGCCAACAGATCACAGCTACACATTAAAAAAAATCATTCATCACAATAAAGCAGGTTAAATCCCAGGGATTAAAAGGCTGGTTTAACATATGCAATTCCATAAACATTATTCACCATATCAACAGAAGCAAAAACAAAGACCATATGACCTGGCTAGGCACCCGTAGCTCAGTGTTAGGGTGCTACATACACTGGGGCTGGCGGATTTGAATCTGGCCTGGGCCAGCTAAACAATAATGACAACTACAATAAGAAATATCTGGGCACTATGGTGGGCACCTGTAATCCCAGCTACTTGGGAGGGTGAGGCGAGAGAATTGCTTACATCCAAGAGTTGGAGGTCATTGTGAGCTGTGATGCAATAGCACTCTACTGAGAGCAACATAATGAGACTGTCTTTAAAAAAAAGCAGCAGCTACTGGGGGGATATGGGAATCAACAAGTGGGAAAGGGAAGGAGGGCAAGGGACAGGAGTCACATCACAACTGGTATGGAACACCTCTTGGGGGCGGGACACAATTATTAACAGGGACTTTATATAGCAAATGCAATCAGTATAACCTAATTCTCTGTACCTTCAATGAATCCCAAACAATTAAAAAAAAAAACACAAAAACTACTCAGTAACCACATGTAAATAGGGCTACCATACTGGACAATGCAGGTATGTTAACAGATCCACCAACACAGAAAGTTCTACTGGACAGCACTGAGTTATGAGGCACACAAACTGATACAGATCCATTTCTAAAATAGACTGTTAAAGAGACAAAACCAAGTTATAGAATGCTATGTATTGCAGTCTTTTGTGTTTAAAAAAACAGTATTTACATACATAGATATGCACAAAGTAATTCTGGAAAGACACATGTACAAAATGTTAACAGTGACTGCGTAGGGATCAGGGATGATATATGAACACTTATTATTTACTTTAGGCCCCCCCCCCTTTTTTTTTTTTGAGACAGAGCCTCAAGCTATCCCCCTGGGTAGAGTGCTATGGCATCACAGCTCACAGCAACCTCCAACTCCTAGGCTCAAGCAAGTCTCCTGCCTCAGCCTCTCAAGTAGCTAGGACCACAGGTGCCCACCACAACACCTGGCTATTTTTTGGTTGCAGCCGTCATTGTTGTTTTGGTGGGCCCGGGCTGGATTCAAACCCACCACCTTAGGTGTATGTGGCTGGCACCTTAGCCACTTGAGCCACAGGCGCCGAGCCACTTTAGGCCCTTTTATTACATAGTTTGAATTATGTATCCTCTATTCACATTAGAGGAATAAAATAAGGAAGAACATGATAATATCACTTGGGAGTAAAAAGTGAACTGAGAAGTACCTCTTGGATTTATTAACTGAGAGTGCCATATACAACTTACCAGAGCTAGCCCTACTACCCACCTGCCCCATCACCTACTGATACAAAGAATTTAAGATTCTGACTCTGCGCTTGCAGTTCAGCAACTAGAGCACCAGCCACATAAAGCAGACCTGGCGGATTTGAATCCAGCCTGGGCCTGCCAAACAATGACAACTGCAACCAAAAAATAGCTGGGCTCTGTGGAAGGGACATGTAATCCCAGCTACTTGGGAGGCTGAGGAAAGAGAATAATTTAAGCTCAAAAGTTTGAGGTTGCTGTGAGCTGTGATGCCATAGCACTCTACCTAGGGCCACATAGTGAGACTCTGTCTCAAAAAACAAAAAACAAAAAACACTGAGATTCTGAAAACCAACCAGTCCCATTTTTTATCCTGCTGACAAGCAAATCAAGATCCATCCACAGAGGTTATCAAATCTATCTACAGTTATAGCATGTCTAGCAGTATAGGAAAAAAAGCCCAAGTTTGACTTCTTGACCAACATGCATTTTATCTGTAACTGTAATATGTGCCTTTCTCCCTCCCATATGAAGCTGTCTGAAGGGTCAATGTCAAAGGAGTCATCTAAGGAGGCAAACTTACCTCTAGGGCTCCACCCTGTACCTTCTTGATTCCAATCATTTTAAGCTGCAACAAATCATCAAGCATCATCACTGCATCAACCACCATCTTAGCAAAGAAGGCTTTCTGCTGGGAGATCAGCTTGGAACTCAGAGCAGTCATGGCACACTTCTCCAGCAGCTTCCTCTGCTCCCTGAGACACAAGGGCAGAACCTGTATCAGGTCTTCAAAAGCAAACCCCTCTTATTTGATACCACTGCAATGTGGAGGCCTCTACACTCAGCCC
Organism: Otolemur garnettii; assembly: GCF_000181295.1. Lineage (NCBI taxonomy): Eukaryota > Metazoa > Chordata > Mammalia > Primates > Galagidae > Otolemur > Otolemur garnettii. The sequence continues at coordinate 2,818,551 of NW_003852463.1, forward strand.
TCTCCATCTTCTGTATCTTTAGGGCAAATCATCAGTGACACATAGTGACCGCAGTCAAAGATTTCACATATGACAGCTTTTCAACTATAGTCTATAGCGTCTTTTGTGCTGTGTGGACTGGGAGACAGGCAAGGGTCTCCTAAGAGCCAAGCAAGCTCAGCCCCAGTAGCTCAGTGGTTAGGGTGCTGGCCACATACATTGGGGCTGGCAGGTTTGAACCCAGCCCGGGCCAGCTAAATAATGACAATTGTAACAAAAAATAGCTGGGTGTTGTGGCGGGCACCTGTGGTCCCAGCTACTTGGGAGGTTAAGGCAAGAGAATCACTTAAGCCCAAGAGTTTGAGGTTGCTGTGAGTTTTGATGCCATGGCACTCTACCGAGGGGACATAGCATAAGACTCTGTCTCAAAAAGAAAAAAAAAAAAAAAAAGAACAAAGCAGCCCCAGGCCCTGACAGGGATTACATCATGCTTCTGCATCCACTTCGGCCACAGGAAGTTAAGATTCTGACAGAGTCCACTGCAAACTTACACTTTATCTGTCTTCTTCACCGTCACAGCAATCTCTTTGATCTTCTTAACTGCCTGCCAAGAACAGAAGTTGAATGAGTCTCTCATGCTAAAGATAAACTGTTGAAATGGATCCTACTCCCTCTACTTCCAAATCTTCAACATTTCTACTATACAGCCGAAACAACATTGCTGGCTCCTGTAGTTGATCAGAAAAATGTAAAACTTATAGCTTAAAAAATGCCTTAAGTTAGGCTGGGCATGGTGGCTCACACCTATAATCCTTGCATGTTGGGAGGCTGAGATAGGTAGATTGCTTGAGCTTAGGAGTTCAAGACCAGCCCAAGCAAGAATGAGACTCCATCTCTAAAAATAGCTAACTATTATGGCTGACGCCTATAGTCCCAGCTACTAGGGAGGCTAAAGCAAGAGGAGTGCTTGAGCCCAAGAGTTTGAGGTTGTTGTGAGCTATGATGCCATGGCACTTTACCAAGGATGACAAAGTGAGACTCTCAAAAAAAAGAAACCACGGGAGGTACCTGTGGTTCAAAGGAGTAGGGCACTGGCCCCATATACCAAGGGTGGTGGGTTCAAACCTGGCCCCAGCCAAACTGCAACAAAAAAGTAGCCAGGCAAGGGTGGCACCTGTGGCTCAGTGAGTAGGGTGCAAGCCCCATATACTGAGGGTGGCGGGTTCAAACCTAGCCCCGGCCAAACTGCAACAAATAGCCGGGCGTTGTGGTGGGCGCCTGTAGTCCCAGCTACTCAGGAAGCTGAGGCAAGAGAAACACCTGAGCACAGGAGTTGGAGGTTGCTGAGAGCTGTGTGATGCCACAGCACTCTACCGAGGGCAATAAAGTGAGACTCTGTCCCTACAGAAAAAAAAAAAGGCAATGCGGTGGGCGTCTGTAGTCCCAGCAGCTTAGGAGGCGAGGCAAGAGAATCTCCTAAGCCCAAGAGCTGAAGGTTGCTGTGAGCTGTGACACTACAGCACTCTAGCACTCTATTAAGGGCAATAAAGTGAGATT
>NW_003852463.1:2821044-2822199 GCF_000181295.1 Otolemur garnettii
AAAAAAAAAAAAAAAAAAAAGAAAGAAAGAAAACAAATTTTATCTTTTTCAAAATACTCATGTATGATCTCATTTTAATGTCCCCACTTGAAACAGACATAGCAAAGGGAGAAAGGCCTAGAGAGATTAAGTAACTTGCTTAGATTACAAAATGAAGGCTAAAGAGTGAATAATACGTAGGCCTCAAGATGTACCACATGAAGTACTTGATAAAAACAAAGAGAGCCCTTATTAAGAGCCTTTATCTGTCTACATCATAATCTACCAGGCTGACTCTAACCTAAAGCTTAAAGAGATACACCTTATCAAATAGCTACTAAATAGTGCAAATGAGATTCTTAAGGAGAAATCAGAAAATGCTCAAAGAACCCTATTGCCCAATCCTTCCCCATGCCAGGAAAAATATAACCTTCACTAAGAAAAATGTAAAGGTAACTGGGCACAAGGTCAGGTTAACCAGTACTCCCATACCAACTGAGTGGCTGTGCGAAAAGCTCGAATGATGATCTGGGGGTGCAAACCTTCCTCCACATATGGTTTCACCTGCTTCAGAAACTCTGCAGCCAGCAAGGTCACTGAGGTGGTGCCATCACCAACCTGGAAGACGAAAATAAGAAAATTAAGCCCTGAAACTCCATTTTTAGTCAAACTACCCATTTAAACTAGGTACTATTTAAATGGGTGTCAAGCTTTTTTCTGGAAGAACACGTTTTTGCAACAAGTAGAAAGAGGGTGACAGTAGGTATTTATCATGTCAAATAATCCTGGGTTACAAAATTTATTTTCCAGACCCATTCTCCAAAGGGGACTGACCTGGGCAATCAAATTTTCTCAGGAAGTAAAATCACACATGTGAATTAACTCATTAACCCCATTAATAAGAACTCATTTATTATGTACAAAGCACTGTGATGAATGTGAGTCTTTGCGACCAAGAAAGACTGTCTTGGCTCGGCGCCTGTGGCTCAAGTGGCTAAGGCACCAGCCACATATACCTAAGGTGGCAGGTTCGAATCCAGTCCGGGTCCGCCAAAACAACAATGATGGCTGCAAGCAAAAATAGCCGGGTGTTGTGGCAGGCGCCTGTGGTCCCAGCTACTTGGGAGGCTGAGGCAGGAGACTCGCTTGAGCCCAGGAGTTGGAGGTTGCTGTGAG
>NW_003852463.1:2823297-2827299 GCF_000181295.1 Otolemur garnettii
AGTTGGAGGTTGCTGTGAGCTGTAATGCCACGGCACTCTACCCAGGCGGACAGCTTGAGGCTCTGTCTCAAAAAAAAAGAAAGAAAGAAAGAAAGAAAAGAAATGAGAGGAGAGCAACCAAATATGTACTTCAACCTCCATTTAAACATAAAACTGATTTTCCTACCTCAGCATCTTGAGATTTGGCAATGTCCACTAAAGTCTTTGCTGCAGGATGGACAACATCAAGGAGTTTCAGAATTGTGGCCCCATCATTAGAAATTGTTGCTTTGCCTTAAAAGAAACAAACAAAAGTTTAAAGCTCCTTTCTTAAATTCTGTCTTCTAGTTGAACCTGGAGTCCATGTATACTTTATTGGGATAGGGCAGAGGGAATCATAAAAGATTAACGGGGATGAATACTGATCTGATTTTACATAGAATTAGCTCTGTGTACAAAGTACTATCTAAAGTCACAAGCTTTCAAAGATCATAGGCTTCCAGTTTTCTTTGAATAACAATTAATATAGTTCAACTGGATGCAGAAAATATATTTATTTTTTTGAGACAGAGTCTCACTATGTTGCCCTCAGTAAGAGTGCTGTGGAGTCACAGATCACAGTAACCACAAACTCTTGGGCTTAAGGAATTCTCTTGCCCCAGCTTCCCAAGTAGGTGGGACTATAGGCACCTGCCACAACACCCAGTTGTTTTTTTTTGTTGTTGTAGTTGTCATTGTTTGGCAGCCCCTTGTCAGGCTCAAACCTGCCAGCTCTGGTGTATGTGGCTGGCGCCCTAGCCGCTGAGCTACAGGCAGCAAGCCATGAAAATATTTTAAAGTAAGAGCAACCACTTAGATATTCTTAACAAGTTGACACCCTCACAAATCAATTAATACACTAAAACATAAGGGAAAATTTTCTCTTTGTCTTGACAATATGATATAATGGGAGTGACCACAGGCAATACCAGATGGTTCTATTTCATGTTTCTAGGCCATACCTTCTACTTAACAGGTTCCTGACCCTAGGGTCTCCCATATATTCCTGCAAGGGCTCAGCATTCAGGACAAGGTATGAACTGGAACTGCTTCAGAATGAGCAGTCTTTTAGAGATCTTAAAAGCAGTGGGATTTCTGATGCCAACCTGTGCTAATCCCAAACACTCCCTATGAGCATCCTCTCATGCATACAGGCCTAAGTAACTCTGCAGACTTACCTCGGCCATCCACAATAAGCTTGTCCATGCCACGGGGACCCAGGGTGGTTCTTACAGCCTCAGCAATCACCTGGCAGGCACTGATGTTACTCACAAGCTGGGGAATGCCTTGAGAACTATCAGTCCCCTCTTTTAACAGAATAACTGGTGTGGGCTAGAGAAGGAAGAACAATTGACTGCTTTTAATAATCATTTATTACAATGAAATTCAAGTAGGGAGGGGAGAGGGAAAAAAGCTTCCACTTCCCCTATAACAGAATTACTTGGAGACCTCCTTAAACCATATTCCCCCACCAGCCTCTACCTCCAGAATACCACCACGGTCACAGCATACTCTGCAAGTATGCTAGACAGGAAAATGGTCTGAGAAGTAGTACTGATGTAGTAGAACAAATCATGTGTTCATCAGTGCCCAGCTAAATGAGCATAAACTTTTCAACTTCTGACCTTAATTCCCATGGTGAGGAATTAGGTCATAACACAGGAAGCAGGCCCTGCTCATCGTTCACCCTTCCAGCCCCAGCAAAACATCCACTTGTTTGTTATTATAGCTCAATCTTAAAGCAGATGGGGCACTGATGCAAAACGCAAGATGCCAACAGCTTGAGGTGTTGTCCTGGAGATGCCCAGGCAGGCAGTTTTGTCAGCGATCTTCAACCGGAGTCGAAGAAAGCAGGCAGAGAAACAAAGAGCATCTTTGTTCTTTTGTTGTTGTTGTTGTAGCCTCACAAAATGACAAACCTAATTCGTACAGTAATGTTTCTATCTCTCATGCTGGCTCAGTGAAGCTTCCATGTGACTATTTCCAATCAGATACCCCAAAGGAGTTTTTCTCTATTTTGCACTGGCTTCCAGAGCAGTCACTATAACCCTAAGGGCTTGCAGACTTGCTTTAGAAACTCTGGGAAGACAGGGATACTTGCCTGTTTTTATTTATTTATTTATATTTCATAAACACCTAGAGTCACTAATTCACATTTATTTGTCGTTTTGTTTAGTTGTGGGATTTTGTTTTGTTTTGTTTTGAGACAGAGTCTCACTTTGTTGCCCCAAGCTGGAGTGCCATGAAGTCATAGCTCATAGCAACCTCATTCTTGGGCTCCAGTGATCCTCTTGTCTCAGCCTGTTGGGTAACTGGGACTTAGTAGGCACCTGCCACAATGCTTGTTAATTTATCTATTTTTACTAGAGACAGGGATCTCACCTCTGGCTTAGGCTGGTCCGGAACTCCTAAACTCAAGTGATCTGCCCACCTGAGCCTCCCAGAGTGCTGGGATTACAGGCATAAGCGACTGTACCCGGACTACAGTTGCTTGTTTTAAGGGGCCTGCTCAGATTATCTTTGCTCCAGTGATCATCAGCACAGAGAGTAACTTCTCAATTTAGCCAATCAGAGCTCTATCTCTGGGTATCTAAGACTGAGCCTTCAGAGATGAGCTCATGAACCACACAATCTTCTTAAGTGTTTCTAACTCTGCATGAGAAACAGAATGTACCCTCTTTAAGGAAAAGATGTGTCTCCTGAAAGGCTTCACCATCAACTCAATCCTGCTAAACCATTCCTTATGACAGTCTCAAGTCTTCTCTGGTCCACACCTGCCCTGAATGGAGTTTTATAACTTAAATTAAAAACCAACTCGGTTGATCTCAATTCCTTCCTTTCATCTTCAACAGGTTCTTCTCTCTTCAACAGGTTAACTTATCCAATCAGTGATTTTGTGTATTTTTTCTTAGTTCCACCCACAAATTGTTCCCCCACCTACAAGTGCCATCCCACCATTTTCTACCAAAACCACCATCTTACCACCAGGGCATCAACTCCTCAGGGCCCAATTCTTCCAAGAAGTTTTCTCTACTGCAATAAACAGGGGATCTCTTTCTCTTTGCTTCTCCTTGCTCACAACCTTTGTATCACCAACTACCTTTAAGTAGGATTTTTCAAAGGCAAGAACCCCTGTAACCTTGATTTGCAGAGTGCCAGGATTTGGCCACACTCAAAACAATGTTTAGCAGCTTTGGTGCTAAAAATTCACTGTTACTTAAAAGTGCTTGACATAAACCACAAAATAAGCACTGGCTTTTTTACTTTTTTTGGAAAAGCACTGACAGTATGGTGACACCAAATTCACTGAGAATTCTCAATTACGAAGAAAGAAAGGTTTGGAAGCAGCTGGCCACACAGTCCTTGGGTCCCCTGTACTTTGTAGGCTCCATAGAAACGGTAGGCTGGGCCCTCTTCTACCAACCGCTATGGAAAGCCCAGCTCCTATCCCTCAGGTACTTTCAATCTCACTCAGTTTTGTTCCTCAAGTAAAGAACATAGCAGAATCCAATAATCTGCCAAGGGTACCATGGAAGGCTTAGCAATTTTAGCTTCATGACCTTCCTCTTTATCCTACTTTAAAACTTAGTATTACTGAGAATTATTAAGCTCAGTACTCTATATAATAAAACAAGACCAGATGTATATACATCACAACACATAACATTCAACACCACAAAGACAAGGAAGTACATTCTCTACCAAAGTCACAGGACTGACATTTTGGGAAGACTTGTTAACCTCTCTTTTAAATACAGAAGCCTTCTAGAATGTGATGGACTAATCTGACAAAAGGAAGACTCTTGGTGATAGTAGTTTCACATTCTAAAATGGAAAAGAGATATAAAGAATGGATACAACTGAGTCAATATGACACAGCAGTGGTCAGTTCAGGGAAAATACAAGTGTTGTGGTCTGAAGCCCCTCTGCACACGAGAATCTTGATTCCGACCCAGTTCCTTGAATGACAACTAAAGTTCTTTT
>NW_003852463.1:2827591-2829499 GCF_000181295.1 Otolemur garnettii
TGAGCCATAGGCGCCGAGCCAGACAACTAAAGTTCTTATGGAAACCTTGGCAACAGGATAGATTACCGGAATGAAAAGAGCAAGCAATCACCTAGCAGAATAGAAGCTAACATTTGCCAAGTGCTTACTACATGCTAGGGACGTTACATGTTACAAACCCAGGCATTCAGTGTAGCTTCAGGGCCCTTACTCTCAAATTGCTATACTATGCTTATGCTGCCTCTACACAGAAGATGAAGAGAACTTCCACAGAGCAGGTAATGCTGAAGATGGACAGAAAAGGGCAATGCTGGAGGAACAAAGGGGAGAGGGAGTACAGACAAATGCCAAGTACCTTCTTCCATGTTCAAGTTGAAGAACAGCTTGTGCCCTGGGCACAAGTGAGAAACACCTCACAGACATCAGTCTGATATCTATCAAAATACGGACAAATTGCAGGAAGCAGGAAAAGAACAGAGGACTGAGTAGTACTGATAGGCCAAAATGATTAAGTGAACTGCCAAGTACACAACATCTCAGTCAGAGTTCTGCCAACAAACAACTCCTTAGATTCTGAGGTTTAGAAGCTAGCCGTACCCAGTAATAGCCTAGGAGATACCACTGAGGCTTGAGACCCACAGAAGGTCTCTACAGCTGTGAGAGAAACAAAAAGGGTGGGGTGTGTGACACAGAGCCCTTGAGAAGCCTCCAAGATTCACAGCAATCTCCCACCCCATCTGTTCCAATTTTAAGAAAACAAGACCCAGAGGTAGGTAGACGACCAGAAAAGTCTGCCTAATGTCAAGAGTCAAAGTCCGGGTCTTCCCACCTCTGATCCAGTGTCTTCATCTGCCCTGCCCATTTCCCTGGCTGAGAGGCTGCATCCCCAGCAACCAGCAAGGCCTGGTACGTTCAGTAGGCACTCACTATGCGTTTATTTAACGACTGAGCGACTGAATGAACTGCATCCCCAGCAACCAGCAGGGCCTGGTACGTTCAGTAGGCACTCACTATGCGTTTATCTAATGACTGAGCGACTGAATGAATTAAAAGTACTAGCGTGGGTGTCTGTTTCCTTGCGTGCAGCGGCGAACGGGCTTAGGGACAGCAAGCGATCACAGGGAGTCCCTGGGCAGGGCAGAACATAGGTCCCTATGCTGTCTTGCCTGTTCTGGGAACTACACGTCTTTACAGTCCGCACTTCCCAGGACAGCCTGGACTCTCAAGTCTGACCGCCGACCTCGTAAGCACTACTGAACCGCACTCGTTTCGCCCAGATCCCCATTGCAGAGGGAGAGAGTCCTCGACTTTTGTTCTCAGCTCGGAAGCACCCTGGGACTTGTAGTACCCAACCGAACCTACTACAGTTTACCCTCAAGCCCCGCACAGCCCTCGCCAACGGCTCTTGCTCGGTGCTAGGGCCGAGCAGGGCCGCGGCGGGCCGGGGTCGCTCGCGGGCTGGAGGCCGGGACAAGAACAGAGGCGACATAGAGAAAGAAGAGGGTTCCACATGGCGGACCCCAGTCGGGCAGCGCCAGCCGCGGGCCAGATGGCTACGGATGGCGGCGGATGCTTGAGACGCACTCACCATCATTTTGGAAGCTAATTCAGGCGCCCGCTACTCTTCCACTCTTCTCTGTATTGGGGCCGCCCAACAACCCACAATTCCCCGCGCAACAGAAATCCCCAGAAGCTTCGCCAAGTCGTTGAGCGGAAGAGAACTAGCCACTTCCGGCACTCTATGGTTCGCTACCACAGAGTCGTGTGTGGCTAGAAGAGCCAGAGGTGAGGCCTTGGGAGACGCTCTAGCCGGTAGAGCGAGAGTCTAGCGGGAGGGGCTAGCTATCGCTGGGTTGCCCCGTGTTAGTCGCGCTTTTGGGTTTGAGACGGTAAGGTCCTTTCTGAGATCCGTCATCCTGCTTAGTAACC
>NW_003852463.1:2829751-2853047 GCF_000181295.1 Otolemur garnettii
GGCTGGGGATTCGAACCCACCACCTTAGGTGTACGTGGCTGGCGCCTTAGCCGGTTGAGCTATAGGCGCCGAGCCCTGCTTAGTAACCTTGACTCCGTCTCCCCGAAACCTCAGACGTCAGACCAAGAAATGTAATAAAGGCAAATCTTTATTAAATGCCAATTGTGAGACAGGCTTATGCGAAGGAGCGGGTACGTTTTGTGTCGATCTCATTTAATTCTGACAAATCTACTCTGTTGGACCCATTATGCCCATTTTTACTGATGAGGAAACTGAGGCGGAGAGGTTATTAAAGATGTCCGCATCATAGATACACGAAAAGTGATAGCGAAGCAGGCATGTGAAACTGGCCTCAAAACCCATTTCCTGCCTCCGCATTGGCCAGAGCCTGCCCGCGGAAGATGAGCAACAGATCGCGGCCAGCGCCCAAACACAGCGCACTAGCGCTGCTGGAACTAGGCGGAGAACCACCAGGATAGACGGATGCCTCCAGAGGAGGAGGTGGGACGAGGGAAGCGCAGCCGGGAGAAGGCAAATTGTAAAGCGAAGCGGCCTCAGGGAGGATCCAGTGAGACCACAACTACGGGCGGCCAAAACTTCGATGGCTGAAGCGAGTCCTTTGGGCTCTTAAGTCCAGCTCATGCTCCTACCCGGCCCGCCCACAGCCGGCGAGGTCCCGGAAAATCGAATCCAAACTGAGAAATGCTGGGGCGGAGCTGAGGTGAGGGCGGGCGGTAGCTGTTAAGAGTTTAGGCCATTCAGCCTTCGCCCCCCCACTTTTCTGGACCAATAGGAAGTGGACTAAGGCGCAGAGGCGGAAAGTGTGGCTACATGAGCAGGTGTCATAGCCAATCAGGTGTGGGCCTCGTTCTCGTAGCCCAACCAGCGGTTAGAGCGGGTACGTGGGCGGGAGGCCGGAGCAGCTGTCAGGGTAAAGTCCGGGGAGCGACGCGCGGCGGGACAGCAAGAGGAGACGCGGCGCCGGGCCGGGCCCTGGAGATGGTCCCCGGCGCCGCGGGCTGGTATTGTCTCGTGCTTTGGCTTCCCACGTGCGTCGCAGCCCACGGTGAGCGGCAACGGGCGGGGCTGCGCTGCGGGGCGGGGCTAGCCGTCCAGCTTGCGCGCATCTCGGGCTGGGGGCCACGGGTCACCTTGGGGACCTGCGAGTTCAGAGCAGGACAGGTCTGGTGACAGGGGGCTAGAGTAAGTAAATACTGGTCCCCAAGGACGTAAGCTGGGCGCAGCATGAGGCAGAGCTCTGAATCCTCAGCTTCCCACGTCGAAACAGGTCCCAGAACCTCCCCCGTCAACCCGCCCACTAGCACCGACCCAGGTGACTTACGGTAAGACCAGGAGGAGGCATAAGGGACAACTAAAGATGCTGAAGCTGGAGATATGTGTGAGAGCATTCACATACATATACAGGAGCATATATTCCTACCCTTGGGCTCACACACACCAACACAAGTACCCACGATTGTTTGCACCTACACTAGCATTGAGCACATACATTTACCCAGTTTAGGCAGATAAGCATATGCAAAGGCAAGCTAGCGTGTGGTGGGGGGAGGGGAGAAGGGGAAGTTTACTACTAATCCAGGAAGGCTTCCTGGAGGTGTATCTGTATCTGGTGGGGAGTCCCCACTTCCAGAACAAAAGTTTATATAGCTTAGTACTAAATCAGTGGAGCTCTACTTGATGGCTGTGATTTAGGCAGTAAGCAAGGACAATTAAAGCCACAACCATTCCAAACCCTAGCACACAGTTAGTGACTTGGGAATTTGTTGATTGACTAATGGACCTGTGGCAGCAGCTTTTATCCTTCAACATTCCTCAATAACTCTGGGCTAAGGAAACCAGGACTTAAGTCCAGGTAAAATACTAACTTTGGTGCCAAATAGAAGTTTCCATACCCCCAGAAAAGTCTGTTTGTTCTAGTAACTCTCTTTCTCAGTACAGTGGAGCTAGACACAGTTGTTACTGGTTGATTCAACCTTTATTGAACACCCACTATATTGTAGCCACTATACTAGGGATTCAGTATTGAATGAAGGTACAAATTAAAGATCTATGCCTAGTGGAAAAGACAGACATTAAAAAATTATGAATCCTGTATAATTACACATTATGTTGGACATACCAATTGAAGGAAAAAAGTAGTACGTTTGTGGCTTGGCACCCATAGCTCTGTGAGTAGGGCGCCAGCCACATATATCAAGGCTGGTGGGTTTGAGCTCAGCCCAGGCCTGCTAAACAATGACAACTGCAACCAAAAAATAGCCGGGCATTGTAGCAGGCGCCTGTAGTCCCAGCTACTTGGGAGACTGAAGCAAGAGAATCACTTAAGCCCAAGAGTTGGAGGTTGCTGTGAGCTGTGACACGCCACAGCACTCTATTGAGGGCAACATAGTAAGACTCTGTCTCAAAAAAAAAAAAAAAAAGTACATTTGAATGGATTTAGGGGAGGGCAATCATAAGGCAGAAGCTTTCTCCAAGAAAGTGACATTTAAGCTATGACCCGAAGGAAAACTAGGAGTGAGCCAGGTAAACTGGTGGTGGTAGAGTGGAAGTAGGGAGCCTTCCAGTAGAGGGAACAGCTTGTAGGAAGATCCAGAGGAAGGAAGAAACTGAAAGGCAGTTTGAATATAGGGAGATGAGATTGTAGTGGCAGCCAGGGGCCAGAGCAAGCAGGGCCTTGTAGGCCACAGTTGAAAGTCTACATTTTAAGGGAAATGGAAAGGGAAGTTTTTGGAGGGTATTGATGCCCTAAGTGTGGTGATATGATTACAATGGCTAAGATTTTAAGATCTCAAATTGTTTGGGGAATGGACTTAGGGAGCAAGAATGGAAGCAGGTAGGCCAATTAAGCTGAACAGTCAGGGAAAGAGATAATAGTCACTATACTAGCGGTATCACAGTGGGACCAGAGTCTACTTCTAAGTTTTTATGAAAATTGTTTTGTACTCAGGCCACTACATAGCTACCCTGAAACTCTCATGTATTCAGAGCAAAGATGGATTAACCCTAGATCTCTGTCTTCCTAGCTAACCTATGTGAGCAGCAGCAACTGATCTAAACCTCTGGGATTACTAACTCTTGTCTGCATCAATTCTGTTCTCCCCAGGGCAAAGATCCCACCCACCTGGGAGACCCAACCAGCTGAAACTGGGGCCCTGGGCCCAGACTATAGCCAGCCCAGTTGAAGACACAGGTCTATGATCTGAACATGATCCAGGTTGTTCCTAAACTTCTCACCTATATTCTTTATCGTTCAGGCTTCCGCATCCATGATTATTTATACTTTCAAGTGCTGAGTCCTGGGGATATTCGCTACATCTTCACAGCTACACCTGCCAAGGACTTCGGTGGTATCTTTGTAAGTTCAGAGAGGCCCCTGATTTCTGATCCTCAGCCTCCCCCTTCCCTTATCATCCCACTTGAGTGCTGAGACAGGTGAAGGAGCAGAATCCAGCTCTGCCTTCCAGGCACTGCACTATCCAACTACACTCCCTTTGGTATAATATATACCTGGGCACCTGGAGGGACAAACTGTCTTTTTGGGTGATGTGAAATAATGAAATGAGAAGGGAACCAGCTTTCTCTGCCAGCTTTACCTCTGAACTATGTAACTTAAGAAGTCACTTCCCCTTTCAGGCTTTATAATCAGTTTCCCAACCTATCTCAGGGAAAGGCAGGGTTGGGTAGGACCAAAAAAAAGGCTTTTGTGAGAATTAAGTAAAAATGCTCAATGCCTGGCAACACAGAAACTGCTCCACATTTGCTTCACACTCTGAGGTGCCAGTAAGATGGGATTTTGTCAGCCTAGTCCTAAAGCCAATGTGTCTCCTTACACTCTCACCTCCAAATGTCTAAACGTTTTTCAGCATACAAGGTATGAGCAGATTCACCTTGTCCCTGCTGAACCTCCAGAGGCCTGCGGGGAACTCAGCAACGGCTTCTTCATCCAGGACCAGATCGCTCTGGTGGAGAGGGGGTAAAGAGTGGGCAGGCACGGGCAGATTCTGAGGTTATTGGTGGCGGTGGTGCTTTGAAATTGCTATTTTTGGATAATTCATCTTTTTAAGAGTCTTTAAGAAATGTCTTAAGGTTATCCATACCTTGGGCTATTTACTTACAAGCCTTTAACAAATTCTTCATAGTTCTCCTTCCATCCTCCCAGGGTGACGGTCTGGGGGAAGAGTAGCTAGACCCTGCCCTTCCTTTGATCTCATCACCACCTCTTCCAGGGGCTGCTCCTTCCTCTCCAAGACCCGGGTGGTACAAGAGCACGGTGGGCGGGCAGTGATCATCTCTGACAACGCGGTTGACAATGACAGCTTCTACGTGGAGATGATCCAGGATAGTACCCAGCGCACAGCTGACATACCTGCCCTCTTCCTGCTCGGCCGAGATGGGTGAGGGCTCCTGGTCTCTGGCTGTGTCAGCACCAGGCTGGGTGTTATGACTTGGGGAGGTCAAGGGTAATCATAAGTCCCTTCCTACAGGCCTCATCTTGAGATGCCTTAGTTGAAGAGTGAAAAAGTTCTTGGGCTTTAGAATTCACAGAGTGGTGGGGACAGTGTGGCATGATGTGATGCTGGGAAAGTGACCATTGCCACCTCTCTTCATGCTCTCCTAGCTACATGATCCGCCGCTCCCTGGAACAGCATGGGCTGCCATGGGCCATCATTTCCATCCCAGTCAATGTCACCAGCATCCCTACCTTTGAGCTGCTGCAACCACCCTGGACCTTCTGGTAGAAGAGTTGGTCCCACATTCCAGCCATAAGTGACTCTGGGCTGAGAAGAACCCAGGAATTTTGCTATTTGGAATTTGAAGATAGCTTTTAGGGACAAGTGGAGCCAGGTAGCAAAAAAGGGTCTCCACCTTGGCTAGGCTGAGGGAGGGAAGCCATACTAGTGGCCTTCCCTTCCCCAGGGCCCCCAAGAAGAGGCAAGAGCCAAGCCCCAGAAGTTCTGGCTAGAATCTGGAACAAAAGAAACTAAAGGCAGGCAGCCTGAGAGCCATCTATGCCCTGCTACATCCCACCTGGCTCCAGCAACCCCTACCTGAGGTCTCCTCACAGTGACCTTCACAGCAGTTGTTGGAGTGGTTTAAGGAACTGGGATTTGGGGACTCAATAAACCCTTACTGTAGCAATAAAACTTCTCATCAGGGTTGCAACTGTGTCCTGGAATAAGAGCACCCAGGGGTGTGAAGGACCTTCAGACTCACTCATCTGGTCACATACCATTGTTCTGAAGGAAGGAAACTGAGGCCCAAAGACCATGACTTGCCCAAGGTCCTTCATGCCCAGTGCTAAGACTATTAGTCTTACATCCCAGCACAGCCTTCTGCTCAAGATCTGAGGCAGCCCTAGGAAGCCACAGTTCAGCCCACCAGGGAGAAGCCTGTAACTAGGGATCTAAACTGGACCTCAGAGGACCCTTACTCTTGGGCTTTAGGACACTTGTAGCAGAGAGTAGATAAGAGCAGAGGTGAGCACAAGCTGGGGAGCCTGGAGCATCTACTGCTATTGCCTGGTCTAACCTGTGCCCTTTTGCAGCCACCTTAGTGACTGCTGTGTACTCTGGACAATCCATCCAGCCACTCCACAAAGCATTCCTGCCGAGGCCTATCACCACTCACATTTTATTGAGAACAGTGGGCAAGTGGTGGTGGGAGAGGGGTGCTGGCTGCTGTGAAGGAGTAAAAACCGAGGGGGCCAGATAGGCAAGTTCTACCTGACTCCATGTTCTAAATAAGGGCCTGTGGGGTGGGGACCTGCCCTCCCTGGGATCCCTCAGCAAGATGTGGTAGGCCCCTCCAGAAAGGAAAGCATCAAGGGTGATGGATTAGTTCCCACAGCACCCAAAACCAAGAGTGAAAGAGGGGACTGGTACTGATGTGGGTGAAGGAAGGGATGCTAATCTCTGGGTATCTAGTGCCCAGCTTCTGTAGGTATTTGGAAGACTTTGGTGTTCCTCTGTGGAGACCCTGTAGATGGAGACTGAGACCACAAGAGCCCCTCATTGACCCACTTTAACTGGCCACAGGGAAGACTAGAGCATCCTCAACTAAGAAGCACAGTCCTGTCAACCCCCAAGTCTCAGCCATGCTGCTAGAATGCTCAGTGGGAAGAAGGTGTGAGAAAGAGTGATGGGCCCCCACATGCCCTTCCTGAGCAAGGAGAGGACTCTTCCTACCTCATGGGGCTAGCTGCTTGTGCCAGGGCCTAAGACAAGGTATGAGGGACAGAGATTCTGGAGTCTGGGGAAGGGGTTAATCTCTACTTCCTCAGATGTCCAATGGTGGGAGTGGGGGTTGGAGAAGGAAGTAATCCCCCTGATCCTGTGTTTCCCACTAGACAGCCTTAGGGAAGGAGCTCAGGAAGCCCAGATCTTCTGCCTGCCTCTCCTCACTGGGCTAGGGGTCAAGCAGTAGCCTTATTAGCTACAACAGTGACAGGTGGAAGGTATGGAAAGAGTTGAGGGTACCTTACCACTTCCCTTTCTGCTTTAATGAAATCATTCTGTTCTCAGATTTGCCATATTGTTACCTCCCCTCAAAAATGAATCAGTAGTCAGGTAGGCTGGGCACAGTGGCTCATGCCTATAATTTGAGCTCTCTGGAAGGCCGAGAAGGGAGGATTGCTTGAGCTCAGGAGTTCCAGACCAGCCTGAGCACGATACCCCATCTCTACTAAAAATAGAAAAATTACCCAGGCATTGTGGCAGGAGCCTGTAGTGCCAGCTACTCAGGTGGCTGAGGCAAGAGGATTGCTTGAGCCCAAGAGACTTGAGTTTGCTGTGAGCTATGATGCCATGGCACTCTACCCAGGGCGACAATTAGACTATCTCAAAAAAAAAAAAAAAAAAAATCAATGGCACAGTTGAGAGGGGAGAAGCCTCAGGTAGAAGGGTGAGCATGGGCCATGAAGCGTAGAGGAGGAAATGCTTTTGGGCCCTGACCCCGGTTCCAGCCTGTGGGCTCTGGGGGAGGCTGGTTCTGAAAGGCTCAGTGACAGTGCAGAGCATAAGCCAACTCAGCAGCAGTGTCCAGGGCATGAGGTCTAGTGGGGGTCAGGGGCCTGGGGTCCAGCCTCTGTCCTACCCTCTGGCAGGTAAAGCTGGGATGGGGAAAGCAGGCAGTAAGAGTGAGGAGTTCCTTCCACGCCTCTTCTCTGAGGGAAGGACCCCCTTTTCCAACAAGATGTGGCGCAGGGTCCCTTCTGGGTAGGGCAACATCACACATCAGTCATCTCATCTCCCAGTTCTGCATCTTCTGGCTCTCCTTCTTCCTCCTCTTCCTCTTCCTCCTCTGAAGTCACATTAGGTTCATCAGCCTCTGCCAGGCATTTAGGACAGGAACAGATGAACAGATAGTTCTCCCTGCAGGGGTAGCAAGAGGGAAAAGTTAGGCAGCCACTGGGATAGAGGAACCAGAGCCCAGCTCCCCAACCATGTCCCCCACTGGCACCTGAGGATCTTGTGGCGGCTGTGGCGGCTGCGCTCCCTCTGACAGCAGTCTAAGTAGCTGATACAAATTTCCTATAGGGCAGAGAAGTGGGGTCTGATAGTTTGTGCTCTGTATTCCACAGGATAAGGGCCTCCCCAACACCAGCCCCATCTTCAGGATCCAGGCCTGCATGGCCCTTCAGTGAAGGGGTGAGCTGCCCTGATCCAGTCCCCTGTGTCTGTGGCAGAGAAGAGACTGCAGTTAGCCTCAGGACATGGTGAAAGCCAATCAATGACAAATGTCTGTGGCTAGGATCAGATGTTACCTTGGTGTGATGCTACTTGCTCCGGAAGGAGATTCAACCTGACTCTGTGCACTATACCAACAACCAAACTATACCAACACTAGCCTGCCAAGGCCCAAGAAATTGTAGATTTGTTGACCAAAATGTACCTGGGGATAAGAGCCTGGACACATAGCTGTCCCTCAAACACTCCTCTGAGGTACTCTGGAGTTATAATTTGAAGAAGGGAGGTAGAGTTAGAATACCACCATGGGCTAAAAGACTTAGGCTCTGGGGCATGTGGGAATCCAACCCAACAGCCTGAACTTTAAGGAGCTCTAGCCACTGCTGCCCCTAAACCCTAGGAAGAACCTGCAAGGCCCACTGCCCACCCCACCCCTCAGAGCTCCTGGCCCCACTCACCTCTCCTGGTTTAATATCCTCCAGGGCAGTAACATGCAAAAAGAAGTTGTTTTCTGGGAAAGAGGTCTCAGCATTGGGGACACAGCTGTGGTTGCCTGGGTGAGAAAAGGCAGATAATGAGGATTATTGGCTAAAAACACAACAACCTCAACTCTGCCAAGGAATGGACCCATCCGTTCTTATCCCTGCCAGGGCTGCACAGATACTAAAACCCAAGTTTCTGGACTCTCCATCCAGTGATCTTTCTGAAGGCCAGAGCATAGGCATGAGTGCACTCCCACATCACTTCCCACTGCTACCTCCAGGGACTGGCCAACTTCATTTGGAGGGAAAGGGATCTAGTGGACACCTAGTAATGGCTGACTCAGGCCCCCTGAGAACCCAGTTTGGTAGGGGTAGAGTGGCACTGGAAACTGAAACCTGAAAACTCCTTCCAGGGATGAAACCGGGGATAAGAGGCTGAGATCTGGAAAAGATAGTGACTGAGTGACTCTGCCCTCCCCATCAGGTGCTGGTAAGACTTGTCTTCTGGTCTGAGCTCCCTCTTCCCAGGATCCTGAGGGCCTCTCAGGCTCTCCGAGTACTCCCTATCAAATCTCAGAAGGCAATGATGGTGCAAAGCTCATGCTTCCCTTTGTAAGAATCAGAGCTCTGTGCCTTAGCACAGCACCTAGTCCACTGTAACGTTTTGTATATAAGCATCTATTAAACCAAAAGCAGTTGAATGAATCAATTGGAACAAAAAGGCCCAAGGGAATTCTCTAAGAAACTCAGACCTAACCCTTCTCCCAGACTCAACTCTTTCAGCCTAGAAAGGGACAACTAAGAAAGATGAACTATGGCTGTGAGGCCACCTGGCAAAGGTAGAAATGCTTGGGACTGTCCCTCCCCAATGTTGTGACTCACAGCAGCTCTGAAGCACAAAGAGGCCAGATCCTTCACAGTTTAGAAACTCGCCGGTTGCTGCAAGACAGTAATATGCTGATGTTACTCTACCCATTTTACAGGTGGGAAAAGGAAACTAGGCTCACAAGGACAGATACAGGCCAAGGCACCCAGTCCCTACCACTTTACCTAAACTTGCTTCTCTGAGCCACAAACCTGGCTTTTTTGTCTATGACATCACCCTATTTTCCAGCACTGCCCTTCCTCCCAGCATCAAGATTCTAGATGACTCTTGGTGGGTGCCATTTCTTATTGTTTGTCTTGTGAATAAATCTGAAGCTCCATACAAACATGAAGGAATTACTTTCTCCCACCATTAACTCAGAGTACCTTGGGGAGAGAGTATGTGTCACTCATCTGACTGGGGGTTCTCCAAGGTTGGGTGAGGCCAGGGCCCCATCTCACCAACCTGCCTCGATGTCCTTGTACAGCTGGTCAATGAAGGCATCCAGCTGCTCGCGGTCCTGAGGCTTCAACTCCAGAGCATCACAGGCATGGACCCACTGGCTCAGGGAGCTGGAGGGTTCCCAGCAGCCCATGGTTGGAGAGGAGAAGGCCCAGGTCTTAGGGCTCTCCACCTCCAGGCAAGTTAAGCCCAGGAAGAATGGTCTCCTACGCTTGTCCCACTTTTTCTTCAGGGTAAGGGCCCCATCTTCCCCAATAGTCCAAGGCTCCCAAGACTAGCCTCTACTGCCTCATTTTGATGCCCCACCACCATATCCAGTTCAGCCCTCTAGCCATAGAGTCACACCCTACCCAACCCCAGTCTTGAGAGGTGCTGTGGCTACCTTCCTCAATCTCCAACCCAATCCCTGAGAGATAGGTCCAACAGCTCTGGAACATTCTCTCCTAACCTAGTCCCAATTCCTTGGCCATTGGTCCCAACCAGAGCAAAGAGAGACCGGAATCCATCTGGAGTGAACCACTGTGGGAGAGAAAGGGAGGAGATGAGTATTCAGATTACAGCCACTAGCTTTTCTTCCTAACACAGCCCTGCTCAGGAAGTATTCTATGAGTCAGACCCACCCCAATTCTAGAAGACCAAGTTGGCTTTGGTTTAGCTGCCCCAGGAGGAGATGCTGACCCAGTTGCTCCTAGAGAACTAAAGTGACAAGGAAGCCATTAGTCCTGCCATCCCCATACTCACCTGGCTGAGTGCTTCCTCATAAAGGGCTTCTGTGAAGAGTCTCCGCAGAAGTTCCAGTTGGCCCTGGTTTAAGGGAAGTAGGGAGAGACGTGCATCCCTGGATATTTCCCATTAGTACCCCGGCTGGGCCCAGAAGACAGGAGAGGGAAGGAAAAAGGGGCCAACTCTGCAGACTGAGCTTTCCCTGGGGGCAAAGGAAGGCCATAGAGTCTTTTTTCTAAAGAGCTTTGGTGGTCCACCCAACCCAAAATTTCTGCTCATTTTTTAGCACTTGTACCAATAAAGCTGAAGTAGCCTGGCTTAGAACATCTGTTCTCATCTCCACCCTCAAAGATCTCCTGACCCAGCCTCCAGAACAGGTAGGCTCTCCCCTTCCTTTCCACTGAATTCAACATAGGAGGTACAGAGGTATCCCTTTCACACCTGCTTCCACCCTCAGCCAGCTCCTGGTAGAAGTATGCTGTACTCAGTGAGAATCTATACTCTGATTGGGAACGGGCACTAAGTACACTGTCAGTTTTACACTACTGTCTGACTCTGTGGACCCCAACTCTCCATTCTACCTAATGTGCCCACTGTTCTATCCTATGACAGGAGTCCTGCCTTCCTACAACATGTAAAGATCACTGTCAGGGTAGAGGGTTGTTCCTCTGTCACTACCCCACTTTCCCACTTCCCAACATTAGGGCCACATTAGGTCATGAGGTTAAGTAGTGGCCAGGATGTCTGAGTCAACTTCTGAGCCCAGGTCCTAACTCCTTCCTCTTGCTGGGGAAGGGATCAAATGTAGAACTCCCTACAGAGTAGGGACATCCTAGACTATCTCATGAAGGCAGGGGGAGATGGGTCATCAGAAAAGACTAACCTTGAACTTGTCCCCCAGAAGTTTGTGGACAATTTCCTCCTCCTCGTTGGCTGTTTTGTTACAAAACTGGGAGAAGAGCTTGATCCATCGGTCCTTATCCTTAGCCTGCAATGAACAAATATACTTAAGGTTCTTAGACACCCACCTTCTTATTAGTACTTCTGCCCATGTGGGAGGAGCAGACTGTTTCAAAAGCCCCTTTCATCAGCAAAATCCCCACCACAATTGATCTTCCAGGGGCCCTTTCCCTGCCTGAGGCTTCGTCCTCATGCTGCTCACTCCCCACTATCTCCCCAGATATAGCTGAGCTAGCCAGTTCAACAATACTTGGCAAAACAGGAGACTGATGCTGGTTAAAGAGGAGGTTAGAGAGCCTTCTCTCATTTTACATAAGATACAATCCTGAGGGCAGTGCCGGTGGCTCATTGGGTAGGGCGCTGGCTCCATATACCGAGGGGTGGCGGGTTCAAACCTGGCCCCGGCCAAACTGCAACAAAAAATAGCCAAGTGTTGTGGCAGGCGCCTGTAGTCCCAGCTACTCAGGAGACTGAGGCAAGAGAATCACCTAAGCCCAAGATTTGGAGGTTGCTGTGAGCTATGTGACGCCACAGCACTCTACTGAGGGCAATAAAGTAAGACTCTCTTTCCAAAAAATAGAAGATGCAATCCTGAAAGAGTACTTATAAATCAACCACATGAACTGCTGCTGCCCAAGACATCTTCTCATAAATCAAAGACTACAGGCAAAATGAGCCCCTGCTCCCTCATTCCCCATGCCTGATTTATGTTCAGCACACACCTAAGATTTTACATAGCAAGCAACTCTTCTTTGCAAAGGCTCAGCAGAATTCTGCACCCAAGCTAGGACCTTAAGGTAAGAAAGAGACCAAGACTAAGGGTTGAACAAGGCCATAGTCAGCTTCCTGAGAGGGTTATGTGGGCTCACCTGCTTCACTGTGGCCACCATCCGGGCCATCAGCATGATGCTTGCAGTCTCAGGGGGGTAATGAACACTCCTAGGGAAAGAAAAAAAAGTTTTACCTACAAATTCCTTCCCCAGTACTTGAGCTCGGAGAAAGCCAGTCTGACTGGTACAGAGAAACCTTTCTACCAACCCCATCTATTACAAAGAGAGAAAGTCATATCAGGGACTCAGGCAGGACTTTGTATGCCTATGGGCTTAATGGGGCTCTTTCTGAGAGTGTAAAATGCTGAGAATAGCAGGACTGACAGCCCAGATTAAAGGCAGGGGGTTGGGAGACGTGACCTCTATTTAACCCTAAGAATGGAGAAAAAATCTGGGGCAACTTAACAACTATGACAACATCTGTTGAGCCCAGGTAGAGAAGTAGGGAGAGAAGGATAGAGGAAAGAAAAGAGGAAAAGAGACCTACCTCCATGCTTCCTGAAGTTTATTGAGAGGATGCAGGGGGTCATCCTGGGAGGGGCCGGGGCACAGGACCTGGTGGTACTGCTCAGCAGCAGACAGCCGACATTCTACACTGCAGTACATCACCTGTCAGGTGGGGTGAGGTCAGCGCCCTAGGATCTGGCCATAGGGCGAGAGGGCCAAGGCAGATATCCTATGTGGTACTCATCTCTTCTAATTGCATTCCTTCTGCAAATAGACCCTGAGCCATATCTCAGAGGTACTGAGGTGAGAAAACATAGGGTGCTCTGGGGGCCATGTGCAAGGCACACCTAACCTAGGCTTGTGAAACCACAGAAAGAGAAGAGAGCTTTTCAGGTAGAAGGGAGAGGCCCTGAAGGCCCCAGGCTTGAACCCATCAGCCCCGGTATATGGGGCCAGTGCCCTACTCCTTGAGCTACAGGTATGCCCCCCTCCCCAACCTATTTTCTAGACAGTGGAACTGGGACAGGGACGATGACACTGGAGCAATAACCAAGCCTATTCAATGTCTTACCCCACATTGGAGCTTTCAAGGGCCATGACCAGGTCTGTCTTTGTTTCTATCTTTCCAACGAGGACTTCAGCTAAGGCCTACCTTGCCCATCCCCTTTGAGGTACACTCCCCCAACATACTCACCTGGCAGTGGGGACAGTTCTGGTGGAGATCCTTGCGTACAGTGCACAGCTCTGGATGAGGCAGAACCTGGCCCGGTTTCCCAGTCAGCCTTTGGGCATTTTCCTCTGCCTTCTCCAGTGCCCTAAGGCAGTGGTCACAGGCTGAGGGTGAGAGCCAGATATGACAATATAAGTGTCTTAAGAGTAGGAGCGACATCTGTCCTTTTCACAGATACATTCTAGTATCTCCAGAGCTAGAATGGTGCCTGGCATATAGCAAATGCTCCATAAAACTTTGGGAAGTGAATGAATGATTACATTAATGAATGGAATGAATTAATTAATTTCAAATGCATTCAAAGGTAGATGATACCCCTCCCTCTCAAGGACCCCCTGGCCCCTGCTCTCTGACTCTCCCTGCTTTTCAATTAGACCCACTTTGTGGGGCTTCCCCACTACCCCCAAACTGGGCTTTCCCCATACTCTGAAGCCAACTGATACTCTTTTCACGGTGTCTCTAGCTTAAGAAAAGAAAAAAGAGGTGGCCAGCAAAGCTAAAGGCATCCTACTTGCTTTGGACTCCTAACCCAACCTTCTCTGGACAAGGGCCATGTAGCCTCTCTCAGTGGAGGGCTCCACTTTGGCACAAAGCCCTTTAGCATGCTGTCCAGTCCCTCATTCTCTGGGGCCAGACTCTGAATCCTGCCTGAGTGACATTATTCTCCAGGGAGCATGTCGGAAGAGCCTCTACTGCAGGCACACAGCCCCAACACTTGAAATTAGACAGAGGTATGGTTCTTAGGCATAGTTCTCCACAGAAAGACAGCATTTCCTGCCTACATTTGGAGCCCCAGAGACATCAACCAGTAGGGATGTGAGTAGCTCTCTTCTGTACACAAAGGCAACTGGGCCCAGCAGCTATGAGGAGTCAACTAGATGTGCTCACCTCGGTAGCGATAAAGTGCATTCCAGAGAAATTGAGCAGCCACAAGGGGCCGTTCTACAAAGATGGTCTCCCCCTTCCGGATCAGCTGTGTGGCAAACAGCCCCTTTCCCTAGGAGGGCAGAAAAGGAAGAGGATGGCTATAAGAAGGGACAGAAGACATAGCTCCAGGAACTCACAAGAGGCTGTCCAGCCTTATATTCATCTCTCTTAGCAGAGGCCTCTGGCTCTGATAGCTCATGGAAAGTGGCCAGCACCCTCTGGGACTGCCCCCTCTGGAACTACATCTGTAACTTACTTTCAGTTCTACCTCTTTCAGCCAATTCAGAGCAGAAGGCCTGGGACAGGGCAGGAACCACCATGACAGTCATCTCAGACTACTCAGAGGGGGAGAATTTTTAGGATAACCAGAGCAGGGCCCAAGGCTCATAGTAGGCTGGAGCCTCCTGTACCAGAAGCTAGAAATAGCAGAGCAGCCCTCCCTGAGTCACCCATGTGCCAGGATCCTGGCAGGGTGCTTCTGCTCAGGGTTGCAGACAAATCCTACTATGGAAGAGGAAGGCTGAGCTGGGGGGAAAATGGCTGACCTTGGTCATCGAGGTACTCAAAGCACATAGCACTAGTCAGGCATTGAAAGAAATGAGCTAATCCTAGCCCCAGTCCTATTGTTAACTTTCTGTGAAACTTTGAGCCAAGTGCTTCACTTCTTTGCATCTGTTTCCTATATGAAAAGTGAGTATTATAACACTTACCAGGTAGTTTCCAGGATGCAATGATATAGCATGAGCTCTACTTCCTTACTACTCAGTGTGAGGTGCGAGGACAGGCAGCATAGGCATCACCTGGGACACTGTTAGAAATGCAAAACCTCAGGCCCCATACCAGACCTGCTGAATCAGAATCTGCATTTTAACAAGATTCCCAGGTGATTCATATACATTTGAAAGTTTGAGAAATCCTGGTCTAAACATTATATACATCATGTAAATGATGAAGGATGAGAAAACAACCTCTGAATTGCCATCTCTCAAACATGCAAAAGGACTCAGGAGATGGCTTCAGAACCCAGGAGTTATTGGCCTTGCTGGACGCTTATTCCCACTACTCAAGTATTTAGAGAAGAGGGTTGGTGCCCTGCCAACACTGAACTGCCACAAAAAAAGGGAGAGGAAAAAAGTGCTTGACACAGCAGTGAAATTCCTGTTACTATAGCCTCCCAGGTAGCTCCCTGCTTCCTTCTAGCACTGCTGCTGTAGCCCACAAGAGCCCCTCCTAAAGTCAGAGCGGCAGAACAGGCCCTGAGCCACCCATGAGCCACAAATCTCAACCCTGTGAAGAACTGTGGGATGGGAGCTCTACCTAATAGAATGAAACAAGTGAAACAAAACCACAGGTCAAAGGCACAAATAAGCCCTTGATTGTCTTCTGGGAAGCCCCTCTCCCGTGCCTTGTAGTCCTTGAGACCCGATCTAGCAAAATGAAAAGTTGGCCTTCCTCTATGGGACAAATAGATATGAACAGAGAGACCCACTTAATCTCTGACAATCTCAAATCCCGATCTCTCTCTCTCTCTTTTTGGAGGACCAAATGCAAAATATATGTAGCCATTAAACCAAGGGAAAACAGAGTTGTTCTTTGATAAAGCCACCCATTCCCAAAACAAATTAAAGAATTTTAAAAAAAAGTCTAATTCAGACTATTAAGAAGCTTGGATAGCACTAAACCTTAATGGAAAGTGGACAAACCAATAGTGTTGGGTTTTTTTTTTAATCAAAGAAGTTTTAAGAAAAGATCATGCAAAATCATAAAACCATACAGTAAAATTTTTCTTTTCTTTCTTTTCTTTGGGGAAAGGGTCTCTGTCACCTGGCCTGTGATTATGCAGAGGCATGGTCATAGCTCACTATAACCTCAAACTCTTGGGCTCAGGCAATCCTATGTTGTCAGCCTTTAGAGTAGCCGGGACTACGAGCATGTACCACCCTGCTTTGCTTTACACTACATTTTAAAATCTTGATTAAATAGATGATTTTCTAGAAAAATACAAATGACCAAAACTGAATTCAAAAGGAAGAAAGGCTCAGCACCTGTAGCTCAAGTGGCTACAACGCCAGCCACATACACGGGAGCTGGCAGGTTCGAATCCAGCCCGGGTTGCCAAACAACAATGACAACTCTAACCAAAAACATTGCCGGGTGTTGTGGCAGGTGCCTGTAGTCCCAGCTACTTGGGAAGCTGAGAATCGCTTAAGTCCAAGAGTTTGAGGTTCCTGTGAGCTGTGATGCCACGGCACTCTACCTGGGGTGACAGCTTGAGACTGTCTCAAAAAAAAAAAGAAGAAAGCCGACAATAAGCCATGTTCATATCTGGCTAGTGTGCACCAATATAGCAGTCCAGCCATTGTCCACTGGACCTGGTTAGGTTTCTGTTCCAATTGGTCAGTCTCCCACATAAAGTCTTCTTTTTGTTGTTGGTGGTGGTGGTGGTTGTAAAGTCATTCTTTTCTCTCTTTTTTTTTTTTGAGACAGTTTCACTTTGTCATCCTCAGTAGAGAGCTATGGCATCATAGCTCACAGCAACCTCAAACTCTTGGGCTCAAGTGATTCTCCTGTCTCAGCCTCCCAAATAGCTGGGACTACAGGTACCCACCACAACACCCAGCAATGTTTTTGGTTATTTTTAGAGATGGAGTCTTGCTCTTGCTCAGGCTGGTCTTCAACTCCTGAGCCCAGGCAATCCATCTGCCTTGGTCTTCCAGAGTGCTAGGATTACAGGCATGAGCCTGTAATCACCTGGCTTGAAAAGTCATTCTTGCCAATACTCAAAGAACCAATAAAAAGTGGTCAAAAAGTACCATCCCATAAGGTCCCAGTCTATATGGTTTCATGAGTCAAATCTCTCAAACCTTCAAAGAACAAATAATTCTCATGCTATGATATTTAAACTATTTAATGACAAAGAAAAATTGGACAGCTTCTCCATTTACCAAAAAACAAGAATACAAACAAAGAAAAAAAAATCACAAACCAACCTAATTTATGAACACAAATGCAAAAAACCCAGGATAATCTGTCTCGTTATCAAGTTCGGGTAGCTATGTGATTTTCTCCAGCAGCAGGCAGGGAGAGGGCAATCAGCGGGAGCCCTGATAGAAGATGGGACAAGACAAATGTGCAAGGAGAGTGGTTGAAGAGATAAAGTGGGGACTAATGAAGATAAAGGTGACTATGTACGCTAGAAGTGATGGAACTGAGAACCCTACAGACTGGTGGGCACCCAGAACACTAAAGAATCTGGGTAGAGATGAAGATAAGAACAGCTAAGGAGACCAAGGATGCAGAGGAGCTGATTTACCTGGGAAAGAGAGGAGTGCTCCAGCTGCCTATAGGACAGAAAGAAGGCAAGGAAAGGTTGGGAAGGTTGGGCTGAGAAACAGAATCAATATGATAATGCTGAGAGCAAGTGACAGTCGACCAGAGAGTTAACATCCTGGGTAAAGACCAAGGATACACACAACCACTACATATGGTAAGCTGTTCATCCTCACTAGTAACAAAAGAAAAGTAAATGAGAACAAAGCAATACCATTTGGCACATGTCAATTTGCAAAGATAACTAGGAAAGAAAACTGCTTGAGAGAACAAAAGGATGTCTGCACAGAAAATGAACTCCAAGACCTTTGACCCCAGGGAAGAAAAATAAGTAACAATAAAGGGCCCACTAATAAGGGCCTGAATGAGTGAACTGTGGCCCTCCCGTGGAAGAATACTCACTTCTTAAAAATGAACATAAATAGTTTTATTGACATTGAAAGTTCACTGCTGCATCAAAATGTCATTTTGCTCCTAAAAATGTAATTTTAATATACACATATTTGCACAAGCATGGAATTATGAGTGATTTTTATTTTTTATTTCCTTACATGCATTTTCTATTTTTACGTAGTGAACTTCTAAAAATAACAAAATGACAAAATCACTTTTCCTGCTAAAAACCCTTTAAATGCTCCAGCGGCCTATGGCTCTAGCACAAATTCCTTAGCACTCCAAGGCCCTTCGTGAAGATTCTTGGCCTCTCTCCTCATCCCCACACCCAAATCTCACTCAGAAAGCTCCCTAATGACCCACGCTTTTTAACACTTCAGTTCTTTCTGACCAGCACGTTCCCACCCACAGTTCTAGGGGCCCAACAACCCCCCATCCAGAGCCAGAAAGCTTAGAATACTCCCCTTTGCCCTGAGCAGGCAGAGAGGGGCCACTGGCAGGTCGGGTTCCCCTGGGAGAGGACGCGCAAGGAGACTCTGGAAACCCCAGTCCACCGCGTGACCACACCAAGAGCCTGCGCTGGGGGACAGAATAGGAGTCCCCGAGCTTCTAGCAGGTGCCGAGCTGTAGCGTCCAAGCGGCATAGGAGCCTCTAGGCTCCGGGCATGGGGTCCCGCAGAGCTGCCTCCAAAGCTGAACGGGGTTAGGGCACTCTGCCGCGTCCGCCTCGGCCTCACCTTGGCGCTGCTCACGAATCGGACTTCCACGGGGACACAGGCCCTGCCCGCCACGCCCACGCAGAAGGAGAACACGTCGCACATGGAGGCCGCCATCTTGGGCGCGCCTCTTCCTCCTGACCTTTGACCCCCTTCGGCCTGCGAGGCCCCGCCCCTTTCGGGCCTGGTTCCTCGCGTGAGTTTTCCTGAGGCTGCGAGGGTTGCAGGTCCAGCGAGTCTTAATTGACTGTAGCTGGGCCCGTTTTTGTGCTTTGACATGTGTGTATTTGTCTGTATCTTTGTGAGCAGTATATATTTTTGTATCAGAGTTATGTACTCATACGTATACATACTTTTGGCACGTGTATCTCTGTCCCGGCATATGCTTGCATGCCTGTTGTCTGTGTGTACACAGTGGTCTTTTTTCTTTTGTTGTTGCTGAGACTGAGTCTCGCTCTGTTGCCCTGGTAGAGTGTGGTGGCATCACAGCAACCTTAAACTCTTGGGCTCAAGCAAGCCTCTTACCTCAGCCTCCCAAATAGCTGGGACCACAGGTGCCTGCCACAACAGCAGGCTGTTTCTAGAGAAGGAGTTCTCGCTCTTGCTCGGACTGGTCTCCAACTACCACACTCAAGCAATCCACCTGCCTCGGCCTCCCAGAGGGCTAAGATTACAGGCCTGGGTTTTTCTTTGAGCTTTTGTTTTGTTTGGTGGCACAGTGGCCTGTCTTGAGTAAAGAACTCTTTGGTCCCAGCCCTGTAGAACAGCATCTGTCCAAACCTCAACCTGAGAAGGACTGGACTAGCTTATGCCCTCCAACTCACCCAACCTATCCATCCAACGAAGTCCACCTCAACATGTCCTTTCTCCATAAATCCTTTGGCAGCGGGTCAGACAATCCTCCTGAAAGATCAAGGTGGACTTGTGCCTCAGATTCTTCAAGGAATTGGGGACCTTGCAGCCTGGGGATAGTGGAAGGGGTCCATACTAGACCTTGCTTTGAGGACCCCTGCAGTTTGATGAAGAAGAGGGAGAGTGGTCTTTTCTCCTGTTTAGGACCCCAGAAAGCTGCAAACCACTGACCTATGGCATCTGTCCCCACAGCTAGGCTTAACCATCATGCCTTTATGTTATTTCCTTGTCCCCAAATTGATATTGTATTCCTTGAAAAGAGACTTGTGTCTGCATCTACTTAACTCTTCATGGTGATATTTGGGGATTGGGTAAACTCCAGTAACTGCTGTATAAGTAACTGATGTAAGTTTTTTAAGAAGATGCCTTGGGGGCTTTGCTCTCTACCTCAGAAAACTCCACCCCAGGCAGTCGGAAACATACCCTCACTTC
Source organism: Otolemur garnettii (assembly GCF_000181295.1). NCBI lineage: Eukaryota > Metazoa > Chordata > Mammalia > Primates > Galagidae > Otolemur > Otolemur garnettii. The sequence continues at coordinate 2,849,667 of NW_003852463.1, forward strand.
CTACCAGGTGGCAGGGCAGACCTCACCTCAGCCCCCAGGAGCTGGTGTGGAATCTGAATGGTCTGTACTACAGAAGTGGCCTCTGAAAACGCTGGGGGCAGGCTGTCAGCAGGCTTCAACACCCTGAAAAGGAATGGGAGCCATGAGGCAGGGTGGAGAAAGGGAAGAATAATAACTGTTGTGAAAACACAGCAGAATATAGCAGAGTACCAATCTTAGCATAGACAGAGTCAAATTTCTCTTTTCTACAAAAAGATGGGGAGGGGGCCGAAGTGGTTAGCTGGAGGAAAAAGATGGTGGTCAAGGTAGCATGCTGCTCTAAGAAGGCAGCTGGGCCTGAGCACTTGAGAATAAGTAACAATTTAGACAAAAGAAAACTTTTAACTCTGTGAGGTGAAGTGGGCTAAATGGTCTATTTTTCCCTTGTCTTTGCTCTCAACCCTGCCATCTCTGGTGGGGAAGTCTTGTATGCCCAGACCTGGATTTAAGGAGCCCCCTTCACCCTCATCTCAGCCAGGCCAGGAAAAGACTGATCCCTAGGAAGCTAAGGCTGGTACAGCTACCACTTCTCCAAGTGAGGAAGTCTGTGATATTATAAAATATATATTTGGTCTTATATCTCCAAAGTGATGCCTTTTTGCATATTAATGAGATGATGCTGGCTGATAGCCCTAGGTAGCTTCATGGTGGTGACTGGTCACCAGAAAGAACAAAGTATGATTAGAGGGTTAAGGTTTTCAGCCCATCTCCCAACCTCCTGAGAGGAGCTAAACAACAATGACAACCGCAACCAAAAAAATAGCTGGGCATTGTGGCAGGTGCCTGTAGTCCCAGCTATTTGGGAGGCTGAGGCAAAAGAATTGCTTAAGCCCAAGAATTAGAGGTTGCTGTGAGCTGTGATGCCATGGCAGTGTACTGAGGGCAACATAGTGAGACTCTGTCTCCAAAAAAAAAAAAAAAAGACTCCATAAAAAGATAGAGTTTGGAGAACTTACAGATAGTGGAATACATGGGGGTTCCGGGAGGGTGGCACATCCGGAAGGGACATGGCAGCTCCACATCCTCTCCCACACCTCGCCTCTCCATCTGTATCCTATGTAATATCCTTTATAATAATCTGATAGTATAAGTGTTTCCTTAAGTTGTGTAAGCCACTCTAGCAAATTAATCAAACCCAAGGAAGAATTTGTAGGAACCCCAATTTATACACAGTCCATCAGAAGCACAGGTAAAACTTGAGGCCTGTGATTGGCATTGGAAATACAGGGCAAGCTTGTAAGATCGAGCCCTCAAGATGCAGGATATTATCCTACCTGCAGACAGATAGTGTGAGAATTGAACTGAATTAGAGAATACTCAATTGGTATGGTGAGTGTTTGGCTATTTGGCATGTGGGAGAAAAAAAACCAGACAATTTTTCATGGAACTTTTCTGTGTTGATTGGTATGGCATGAGAAAGGAGAAAAAATAGTTTGTTTTTACTAAGGGGTCTGTAGCCTTAACAGTGGCCACACACTTGGCACATTGTAAGTGCTTTTCAGACATCATCTCATCCCTGGAATGCCTAAGTTATCAAGATGTTATAGCTGGCCCAGGCTAGGTTCAAACCCGCCACCCTTGGTGCATTTGGCCAGCGCCATAACCACTGTGCTACAGGTACCAAGATGTTTTTATGGAGACTTATTCACACAGGCACGATTGAGTAAATCACTGGCCACTGCTGATCACCTTAACTTTCAGGGATCTGTGATTCACAGCTATAATACTAGCACTTTGGGAGGCTGAGGTAGGAAGACGATCTTTATAATAAAGTTATCATCTTTATACCCATTATAAAGATGAAGAAAAAAGCCTCAGAAGTTTAGAAACTTGACCAAGGACATAACTGAAAGCCAAAGTTTGTGCCTCTGACCATTGTATTATTCCGTTATACAGGACCCAGTATAGAACAGTGTCCCTGCTTTGACAGTTCAGATTTCTCTGGTTGAGAAGGCTCAACCTTTGTTGAGATGTGGGGCAGAGGTCCAGTGGGTACCCACAGAAAGAACTAGCCCATGCCACTGGGTGAGGCCTCTGTCCCGATCCTTAGCTGTCCACTCCTGACTCAAAGTCGTCACTCTGGATGCTGGCATTGGAGCTGCTGGAGGGCTCATCCAGGGAGGCAGCCTCGGCAGACGCAGCCGGCAGTCTCACCTTTTGCTGTTTCTGATACTTGACCCTGCGATTCTGGAACCAGACCCTCACCTATAATTGGGGACAGTGGGCAGAGATCAGAATGTGACCAGTAGGTTCCAGTGATCCTCAGTTTTAGGAGTGCCTATTCCTCTCTGGCCAAAATTCGCTTTTTCTTATAAGGGAAATACCTCCTCTGAAACACTCTTTTCTATAATTCCAGACACCATCTACTCATCCAATGAGTATTTATTGAGCTCCTAGGAGCTAGACTCCATCCTGGGTGATAGTGATACAGAAGTGAGCAATAGAGCCATGGTCCCTGCCCTCATGGAGCTCACAGTCTAGTGGAGGGACGCTGGAAACAAACAGGCAAAGAAATAAATTAATATAAACACAAAAGGAGATACAAACATGGGGTTGTGTAGGGGCAGACTCCATGAGGAACCAGCACTAAAGCTGAGGCTTAGGCTCGGCGCCCGTAGCTCAGTGGTTAGGGTGCCGGCCGCATACACTGAGGCAAATGGGTTTGAACCCCGCCAGGAGCCTGCTAAACAACAATGACAACTGCAACAACAACAAAAAAATAGCCGGGCATTGTGGCAGATGCCTGTAGTCCCAGCTACTTGGAAGGCTGAGGCAAGAGAATCTCTTAAGCCCAAGAATTTGAGGTAGCTGTGAGCTGTGCTGCCACAGCATTCTACTGAGGATGACATAATGAGACTGTCTCAAAAAAATAAATATATAAAGTTGAGGCTTAAAGGAAAAGGAAAAGAAAAGCCAACACAGTGAGACAGAGAACAGGCCAGTAGAGCAGAGGACATACTATAGGAAGGATCTGAGATGGAATCAAGCTTTCTACAATCTCAAACTCCTAGGCTCAAGCAATCCTCCTGCCTCAGCCTCCTGAGTAGCTGGAACTATAGGTAGGCACTGTCACACCTGGCTAATTAAAAAAAAAAACTGTAGCAATGGGGTCTTGCTATATTGCCCAAGCTTCAAACTGCTGGCCCCAATTGATCCTCCAGCCTCAGTTTCACAAAGTGCTGGGATTATAGGCATGAGCCACCAGGCCTACCCTCCTATTTACTTTTTTTTTTTTTTTTTTCTGTATAGAGTCTCACTCTGTCACCCTGGGTAGAGTGCTGTGGCATCAAAGCTCACAGCAACCTCAAACTCCTGGCGCTCAAGTGATCCTCTTGCCTCAGC
>NW_003852463.1:2853067-2854638 GCF_000181295.1 Otolemur garnettii
TGGGACTACAGGCACCCGCCAACAATACCCAGCTAATTTTAGTAAAGACAAGGTCCCACTCTTGCTCAGACCTGGTCTTAGACTCCTGAGCTCAGGCAATCCACCTGCCTTGGCCTCTCAGAGTGTGCTAGTTTTACAGATGTGAGCCACTGACCCCAGCTCTCCTATTTACATCTTAAAAGTACCACACACCTGACTGGTGGATGACAGCAGGAACAAGAAGAGAATTGGGGGGTGGGCACTATTGTGGCCCAGTAAGAGCTAGGGACATATGTTAAGGGTGATGAAGAGAAAGAAATGAAGCCATTCCCTATATTTTGGAGGTAGGGGGTGACAGAACTTGCTGATGGTTGGAAGTTGGAGAGAAGGAGGAATCTAGGATAGCTAGGGTTTTTTGAGCAGCTAGGTGGACAGTAGCGCATATATGAGACAGGAACAGATTTGGGGAGAAAAGCAGTCAGGAATTGACGTTTAGACTTGTTAGGTTTGAAATGCTTTAGGTTTGAGACATCTAAGTAGAGGCATCAAGAAGGTGGTTAGATGTGTAAATTGTTAAGAGAGAAGGTTGAGTTGAGGATACAAATTTGGGAGACATTGGCTTTTAGATGGTACTTTAACATCTAAACAGTGGGAGTAGATAAGACCTGCTGGGGGAGAAATTTTGGAAGAGTAGGCTGGGTGTGGTGGCTTACGCCTGTAATCCTGGCACTCTGGGAGGCTGAAACAGGGGGATTGCTTGAGCTTAGGAGTTCAAGACCAGCCTGAGTAAGAGCGAGACCCCATCTCTTAAAAATAACTGGGCATTGTGGCGGGCACCTGTAGTCTGAGCTACCTGGGAGGCAGAGGCAAGAGGATCACTTGAGCTCAAGAATTTGAAGTTGCTGTGACCTATGACGCCAGAGCACTCTACAGAAGGTGACAAAGTGAAACTCCGTAGATATATATATAGAAAGAAAAGGAAAGGGAAAGGGAAGAGAAAGGAAAGGAAAGGAAAGAATCCTCTAAGGAAATGGAGGTGACCGGAGAGCTGGGAGTAAAATCAAAGAGTGTGGTGTGTGGAAGCCCAGAGAAGAGTGTGTTTTGGTAATGGAAGGAGTGGCTGAACCCAGAGTTGCTGAGTGGTGGAGTAAGTTGAGGGAAGGAATGTACCTGTTAGCTTTGGACACATGGAGGTCATTAGAGACCTTGCTGAGGAGTTTTGATGGAATGGTAGGGAAAAAAGTCTTGTTGGAAAGAGTTAGAAAGTGAATGGAAGACGGGGATGAGGATGCAGGCAGAAAGAACACAGCAAGTTCTTGAGAAGTTTACCTGTGAAAGGAGCAGAAAAATATTAATAGTACAATAGCTGAAGGGGGATTCAAGGGAATATTAATTACTTTTTAAAATATTTAGTCTCTTGAATATCTACTTAATTTCACTGACAGCTCCTTATTTTTTTTTTTGTAGAAACAGAGTCTCACTTTGTTGCCCTTGGTAGAGTGCCATGGAGTCACACAGCTCACAGCAACCTTCAACTCCTGGGCTTAAGCAATTCTCTTGCCTCAGCCTCCCGAGTAGCTGGGACTACAAGC
>NW_003852463.1:2855260-2857355 GCF_000181295.1 Otolemur garnettii
AGAGGTAGTGTTTATCCCCAGGTGCAGCCCAGGCCCCACAGGAGTCCTCGTTCCCACCTGGTTCTCTGTAAGGTTGAGCCGGGCAGCTAGCTGGGCTCTCTTCTTCCCCACCAGATTGTGCTGTTTGGCAAACACTTTCTCCAGCTCTTCCAGCTGCTCCAAGTTAAACATAGTTCGGACCCTCTTTTGGTATCTCTCAGTGTCCGGAAGGTCCTTAGTTGGGACCCAGTCTGGGGAGCTCCGGAGGCCTGGACGGTAAGCCAGCTCCAAATCTGAAGGGTAACGAGAAGAAGAAAAGGTTAGCCAGCAGCCACCTGGCCACTCATGTTGGAGGACAGAGGACATACACACAGTTCCACTACCCTGCCTTGACCTTGGCCAAGTAACATGGCAAGAAAGCAAAGTATGAAGAGAATATATAGAAATAACCCAAAACAAATGAGAAAGAAGAAGGAAACACCATGAGACTCCTTGCCTTCACTACTCTCCAGCCAAGTGGCTTCACTTCTGACCCCTTATAGTTGTCAAACCTTCCTTCTCCTGGCCCGTCTCTCCTTTCCTTGACTATTTGGGGAACCCCAAAGGTGGGCAAAGAAGGCAGCCCCACGGGGTGCACCCTCTTCATTCATTCACAGATACTTTTTGAATGTCTACTGTGTTATTAGACATGGTTTCAGGACGAAACAGAAATCTCTATCTTCATGGAGTTTATATCTTAGAAGGGGAAGAATCAGTAAACAAGGTAAAAATATGAAATAAATTTAGTAGGTCAAATAGCAATAAGTGCTCAGGAGGAAAAAAAGTATGGAAAGTGGACAGGATGAATATGTATGTGTGTTGGTGGGGGCGATCAATTACATCTTTAGAAAGGGTGGTGTGACATTTGAATATGTCTACTACTCTGTAGACATGTCTAGCCACTCTGTACAGCTTGTGCCCTATACATAAATACCTAGCTGGGAGGGTGGGGGTGGGGGTCCAAAATTGGGCCTACTCTCTGTAGTCCCATTCTTGCCCCCAACAAGGTACTATGTTTGGAGGAAAGGATGCCCCTTTCTAAGGGACACAAAAATGCTATTCTGGGCCAGGCGTGGTGGCTCACGCCTATAATCCTAGCACTCTGGGAAGCCAAGGCTGGTCGATTGCTTGAGCTCATGAGTTCGAGATAAGCCTGAGCAAAAGCAAGACCCTGTCTCTACTAAAAATAGGAAAACTGAGGCAAGAGCATCTCTTGAGCCTGAGTTTGAGGTTGCTGTGAGCTATGATGTCACAGCACTCTATGTAGGGTGACAGCTTGAGACTCTGTCTAAAAAAAAAAAATGCTATTCAGCTCACCATGCTGTGGACCAGTGGGCAGTACCTGAGTCTGGGGTTAGAGGGGATGAGGGAGTGAGCCTCTATCTAAGAAGAGAGTATTCTGGGCAGAGGGAAGGGCAAGTGTGATGTCATGTCCACTCAGGCCCTACCAGCTTTGGGGAGCTTTCAGGACAGGCAGACAGACTGCCCCAATGAAGGGAGCAAGGCTGGGGTCCTAGCTGCCCAGGACTCCAATCACTGGGCCCAACAGGCTTACAGTGTGACTGACTGACTGACTGAGGTAGGACCAAAAGACCAAGATAAGCCCAGCAGGCATACAACCTGGTATAGTCCATAGTACCTAGTCTCTCCTGCCTTGTTTCAGAACCATAAGTAGTTATCAGCCTGGGAGAAGAAATTAGGATGTGTATGTTCCTTAAGAGCTCTGGTTGGAATCCTAGCTCTGCCACTAGTTACCAGCCACAGGACCTTGGGCAAGTCTGTATACTTCTGTGAGCCTTGATTTCCTTTATGTAAAATGGCAATAATAATCCCTACTTCCAAGGATGTCACAAGGATTTTAAAATATGGTATTTGTGAGGTGCTTAGTACTGGTCCCACTACAGAACAGAAGAAAGTCAATGGTTTTTATAAAATTTATAACCCAAGAGATAGTGCTATGAAGAAGAGATGGATTATTTCCAGATGAATTGGGTCCAGAGCTGGGAAAAATTAAGCTGGACCCATATCTTATACCATGCACGAAGAAAAACTGGAAATGGGGCTCGGCGCCTATAGC
>NW_003852463.1:2857518-2862606 GCF_000181295.1 Otolemur garnettii
GGAGGCAGGAGACTCGCTTGAGCCCAGGAGTAGGAGGTTGCTGTGAGCTGTAATGCCACAGCACTCTACCCAGGGGGACAGCTTGAGGCTCTGTCTCAAAGAAAAACTGGAAATGGAGCAAATATTTAAATGTAAAAAAGCAAAATCCCCAAACACCACCCTGAGATATCACCTAACCCCTGAATGATAAATACATATCACAAAGTCTCAAAGTTGCAGATGCTGGCATAAATGAGAGAGGATAACACTTTTTTTATACTGTCAGTGGGACAGTGGGACTGCAAACTAATATAGCTTTTTTGGAAAGAAGTATGGAGACTCCTCGAAAAACTCAAATTAGACCTCCTATTTCACCCTGCAACCCCAACTACTAGGCATCTTCTCAGAAGAAAAAAAATCATTTTATCATAAGGACATTTGAACTAGATTATTTATTGCAACTCAATGTACAATTGCCAAGATATGGAAATAACCTAAATGCCCACCAATCCAGGAATGGATTAACAAACTGTGGTATATGGGGCCAGGCATGGTGGCTCATGCCTGTAATACTAGCAGTCTGGGAGGCTGAGGTGAGTGGATCACCTGAGCTGAGGAGTTCCAGACCAGTCTGAGCAAGAGCAAGAACCCCATCTCTAAAAATTAGCCAGGTAGGGCAGGCCTGTGGCTCAGTAGGTCGGGTGCTGGCCCCATATACCAAGGATGGTGGGTTCAAGCCCAGCCCTGGCCAAACTGGAACAACAACAAAAAAATAGCCAGGCGCTCGGGCGGGTGCCTGTAGTTCCAGCTACTCGGGAGGCAGGAGAATTGCCTAAGCCCAGGAGTTGGAAGTTGCTGTGAGCTGTGATGCTATAGCACTCTACTGAGGGTGATAAAAGTGAGACTCTGTCTCTAAAAAAAAAAAAAAAAAGCCAGACATTGTGGCAAGTGCCTGTAGTCCCAGCTATGTGGGAGGCTGAGGCAAGAGAATCTCTTAAGCCCAAGAGTTTGAGGTTGCTGTGAGCTTTGATGTCATAGCACTCTATTGAGGGCAACAAAGTGACACCTGTCTCAAAAAACAAAAATAAAACTGTAGTATATGTATGTATACTATGGAAAACTATTCAGCCCTAATAAAGGTGAGGACTTTACATGTTTTGGGTTAACCTGGGTGGAGTTGAAACACTTTCTTCTTTGTAAAGTATCACAAAAATGGAAAAGCAGACCAGGTGCAGTGGCTCACTCTTAAAATCCTAGCACTCCAGTAAGGCTGAGGCGGGTGGATTGCCTGAGCTCAGGAGTTGGAGAACAGTCTGAGCAAGAGCAAGACCCCATCTCTATTGATAGCCAGGTGTTGTGACCAGTGCCTATAGTCCCAACTACTTGGAAGGCTGAGGCAAAAAAATCACTTGAGCCCAGGAGTTCGAGGTTGCTGTGAGTTATGACAACACAGCACTCTACCAAGGGTGACAAAATGAGATTCTGTCTCAAAATAAATAAATGAATAAAAGGAAAAGCAATTATCCAATATATTCAATACTAATATAAAGCCAGTAGACAATCTAGTTCATGCCCAGATAGGAGAAAAACTCAATTCAATTCAAGTTGGGGGGAAGGGGAATGCGGGAGTGGAGAGAGGTGGAGGGGTGGATTGGTGTGCTCCCGCTTAATGGGCATAATGTAGGGGTATATGGCACACCTTTTGGGTGTGGGACACAACTACAAGAGGGACTCTACCTAACACCTGGTTGTTTGTACCCTCACATTAACCTGAAATAAATTTTAAAAAAGTAAACCCACAAAAAACTAGAAGAAACCAGCGGAGAATTATTTTATGATCTCAGAATGAGAAAAGGCTTTCCAAATATGATACAAGACATGGAACTCATTTAGAAAGATATATTCAAACACATAAAAATTTAAACATTTTTCTATGTGACAAAAAAAATACCATAATCAGTCCAGGCACAGTGTCTCATGCCTGTAATCCCAGCACTCTGGGAGGCCGAGGCAGGTGGATTGCCTGAGCTCAGGAGTTCATGACCAGCCTGAGCAACAGTGAGACCCCATCTCTAAAAGATAGCTGGGTGCTGTGGTGGGCACCTGTAGTCCCAGCTACTTGGGAGGCTGAGGCAAATGAATGGCTTGAGCCCGAGAATTAGAGGTTGCTGTGAGCTATGATGTCACAGCACTCTACCCAGAGCAACAGCTTGAGACTGTCTCAAAAAAAAACAAAAACAAAAAAACAAACCACTAACCTGACTAACCTGAAAATGAGACAACTATAATATAAGGTAGTAAAATGGTAGGGTGCAGTGGCTCACACCTGTAATCCTAGCACTTTGGGAGGTAGGAGGATTGCTTGAGGCCAGGAACTTAAGACCAGCCTGAGCAACGGTGAGACCTTGTCTCTACCAAAAAATACAAAAATCAGCTGGGCATAGTGGTGCATGCTGGTAGTCTCAGCTACTTGGGAGGCTGAGGCAAGAGGATCGTTTGAGCCCAGGAGTTTGAGGTTCCAATGAGCTATGATGTCGCCATTGTACTCTAGCCTGGGGAACAGGGGAAGACGCTGCTTCAAAAAATAATAATAATAATAATTAACTGCCATTCAGACTTCAAGTGTGTAGAGAGCTCAGAAAGTGCTGCCTCAGAGTCACTGGCAGCTCCCAGATAAAGCATTACGAATTTGGATGGGGTTGGAAATCCAGTGGCCATGCACTGCTGAAAGGGGTTCAGGAAATGGAGAATGGGGTTGCCCTGTAGTAGGAACCAGACAAGACTGTGTTACAATGATCTTGGTATGGGTTGATAAGGATCGAAATAACTTTGCTTCTGTTTTCCTCATGGGCACATTGGGAAACATAGGCCAGGCCACCAAAAATGGCAAAAGCCTTGGGAGGGGGTTATTAATGCCGGAGGGCAAAGTTCCTTCACGGGATTTAAGTGCCTAGAGCAGTAAGTCCCATCCTAAGAGCTCTGTAAGCTCGTAGACTCAGATCTGTTAAGTGTGGAGCCCAAGTTCACACGGATGTGAATGATGGAGCCGGTATTGGGTCTGGGCGTTTGCCAGCTCCTAAGAGCTCCTCCCTGAACAGCACTACCTGTAGCATCTGCTTCTCCCAGAAAAGGCAGCGCCATGGGTTCGGGATGAAAGCCATTTAGGGGACGTGTCTACGCCACCACGTTACACCAAGCGCGTGTGGGAGGGTGTCTAGGGACGCGGAGACCGGGAGCAGGGCTGGGTGCCCGAGCGGCCCCGCGCTGGCCGCGTCAGTCTATTGTTAGCGTGTCGGGCCCGCACGCGCCCCCTGCTCTGCGCTCGCTCTCCCGCCCACTCTCTCCACCCTCCGCAGCGTGCGGGGAAACCTGGCGCCAGGGTCTGTCTCAGCGAGGTTCTATCTCCACGCTTGGTTTCAACTGAAAGGTCTACAGTCATAGATCCCCTTCCCACTCCAACGGTGTGTGGTTCCCAAACTCAACTACTTCTCAACTTTGGCGACCACCACCACAGCCTCCATTCTCCAACTCCGTCCATGATCCCGCACGCGGGCGCTCGGGTTCGCGGTACCTGTGTCGCCAACGCCCTGGAGGCCGCAGAAATGAGCCAGGCGCAGCCCCTGCACAGGCTGCTGGGGGTACAGCGGGTAGAGACTCATGCTCAGGTAGGCGGGCAGCCAAGGCGCCGGACACACCCAGGGCAGAACCGGGACAGGACACTGGGATGGAGCAGTCCAGAGACCCTGGAAGGTGCCGGCAGAGCCTGACAGCTGGGAGACGGCAGGCGCTCGGGGATCTGGCCTCGCCAGGATGGCCTCGACGGAGAAGGACTCGAGGCGTCCAGGAGCGCGGGGCTTTTCACCGCCGGCGGGACGGTCCAAGAGCGCGGGGGACCGAGGCGCTGTGGAGCTGCCCGCGCGCGGGGGCCGGACCCCAGCTCCTACAGGAAGGGGCGGCCGGCTACCTAGCGGCCCCGGGCTGGGCATGGCGCGGCCTTTGCGGGGGCCGGCTCGGAGAGAGGAGCTGGGCGTTTTGTGACCCTGCGAAAAGGAATGGATTAGACTTGCTGCCCAGGAACCTCCAGGCTCTCAGAGAGGACTCTTAAACTTGGCGGGGCGGGACAGGGTGGGGCTGGGCGTGGACCGGCCTTTTTCTCCTGCTGCCCGGGCGGGGCAGCCAAAGTCGCGCTAGCCCCGCAGCCCGGCCCACCCTCCGCCCTGGGTGAGGCAAGGTGGGCACTGAGCCAAGAACTGTGTCTCCTCCCAGTGAGACTCAGTCTCAAAAACAAACAAACAGAAAAGCTCACCCTGGGGCAGTCAGGGAAGGACCCTGAGCTCCAGGATGATTCTGGGCGAGCCACCCAGCTACTAGAAACAGACTTTGCTCCTTCATCACTGGAGTAGCAATGCCTTCTCCTCCCGGCCCTGCTGGGGCGGAGCTGTGATTCTGAAGGGAACTAGCGCAGTGCCGGTCTGCCCAGGCCTCAACTGATCCACCCCAACTGTGAAGCAAAAGCCCCAGCCAGATTCACCCATGATACCGCGCAGACTTTTGTTTTTGTTTAATTTAAACATTTTATTTATAAGCACTGTGAAATTATTTTCCTACTCCGTTCCCAGCTGTCCGTTTCCCTGCCTGAGACACAGCTAGGATAACCAGAATCTTTTGAATTTTTCCAGGAATTTTGTGTCCATGTCACCTAGGGCCCCACTGGAAAAAACTTTTTTATATCCAAAAAGGCGAAAGGGAAAAAATTAACATAGAGGGTTAATGTACAGAGGTTGTTGAGTAGTGTAACTGTTCCATATTAAAAAGTACTCATTCGTTGCCGATGCATATGAGTCCACCGCCCGTAAAAATCCTTGCGTGGTGGTGGTGCCTGTGGCTCAAGTGGCTAAAGCGCCAGGCACATACACCAGAGCTGGCAGATTCGAATCCACCCCGGGCCTGCCAAACAGCAATGACAACTACAACCAAAAAATAGCTGGATGTTGTGACGGGCGCCTTAGTCCCAGCTCCTTGGGAGGCTGAGGCAAGAGAATCTCTTGAGCCCAGGAGTTTGAGGTTGCTGTGAGCTGTGATGCCACAGCACTCTACCGAGGGCAATAG
>NW_003852463.1:2863924-2866863 GCF_000181295.1 Otolemur garnettii
CTGGCCATTTTTTGGTTACAGCCATCATTGTTGTTTGGCGGGCCCGGGCTGGGGATTTGAACCCGCCACCTTAGGTGTATGTGGCTGGCGCCTTAGCCTCTTGAGCCACAGGCGCCGAGCCAGCTTATTCACTCTTAAGCCTCAGTTTCCTATAAAATGGGAATGATCTCTTAGGTAAGAAAACAATAGAACAATACTTACCTGGTGGGATTGCTACAAGAATTAAGTGAGATTATGTTTTTAGCTAAGTGTTTTAAGCTCAGTGGTACTTGTTATTTGGAGAGAGACTGTTTGCAATGGCAGATGAGCTGGACTAAGCTTCTGAAAGGGGGCAGTGAGAGATAATATGGGGCCAAAGACTGGTAATGGGCAATTTAAGTGTCTGATCTGTGTCCCTCTATGAACAGAGATTCTCATCGATGTGTTAATCTGTCAGCAGCATACACCCTGGAATAAGGAGGAGGTGACAAGGAGCAAGACAAAACTTGTGATGTGGAAAGTTTACCAATATTTTGGTAAGTCTATTTATGGTGGTTTGGGGTAAAAAATATGGTCACTGTATCTCTAGCTCTGGATCTTCAGTATGTAATTTACTCTTTTAGTACATAATCATCTAATTATTTTGTTTGTTTGTTTCACTTATTCCATCTCAGGGTATAAATTCCCGAGCATAAGCATTAATAGCCTCAATTTACATATGGTAAATAGAACAAGAGAGATTACCAAAAGTGCCACAGTTCAACCCCTGTAGGTGTGTGGTTTAAACTTACATTTAACCACAGTTCACTGCGAGCATCTTTTTTTTTTTTTTGAGCCTCAACTCTTGCCCTCAGTAGAGTGCTATGGCATCACAGCTCACAGCAACCTCCAATTCCTGGGCTCAAGCGAGTCTCCTGCCTCTGCCTCCTAAGTAGCTGGGACCACAGGTGCCCACCACAACGCCTGACTATTTTTTGGTTACAGCCATCATTGTTGTTAGGCGGGCCCAGGCTGGATTCGAACCTGCCAGCTCAGATGTATGTGGCTGGCACCTTAGCCGCTCGAGCCACAGATGCCAAGCCTGAGCATCTGTTTATATGCTTATCAGCCACTTGGATATCCTCTTTTTCATTTGTTTATTTTTGAGATAGAGTCTCACTTTGTCACCCTCGTAGAGTGCTGTGTCATCATAGCTCCAAGCAACCTCAAACTCTTGGGCTCAAGCAATTCTCTTAGCTCAGCCTCCTGAGTAGCTGGGACTATAGGCGCCCATCACAACACCCAGCTATTTTTAGAGACGAGGTCTTGCTCTGGCTCAGGCTGGTCTCAAACCTGTGAACTCAGGCAATCCACCTGCTTCGGCCTCCCAAGTGCTAGGATTACAGGCATGAGTCACCATGCCCAGTCTTTTTTGAGGCTCTGTTGCCCAGGCTAGAGCACCTGGCATAAACCCAGCTAATTTTTTAGTAGGGATGGGGATCTTGCTGATGGTCAGGATGTTCTTGAACTCCTGAATTCAAGAAATCCACTCACCTCGGCCTCCCAGAGTGGTGGGATTACAGGTGTGAGCCACCTCTCCCTGGCCCATTTATCTTTTTAATAACTTTTTTGGCCAGCCTTTGCTTTATTTGAGCATGGTTTGAAGGATGGCTCAAGACTGTAATCCTAGCACTCTGGGAGGCTGAGGCAAGAGAATTGCTTGAGCTCAGGAGTTGGAGACCAGCCTGAGCAAAAGCGACACCCCATCCCTACTAAAAATAGAAAAACTAGCCATATGTGGTGATGCACACCTATAATCCCAACTATTCAGGGAGGCTGAGGCATGAGGATTGCTTGAGCCCAGGGTTTGAGGTTGCTGCAACAGAATTGAGACTCTGTCCCCTCCCCCACCAAAAAAATAGTATTTCTGATGAACCAAGGAATCCTAATTTTAATAATGTTTCATGATCTACTTTTGTGTCATTTAAATGAAATCTTTGTCTAGCCCAAGTCATGAAGATAATCTCTCCTGTTATTTGTTATTTTTTGATTCTTTGTTATTTTACATTTTATATTTAGGTCTGGAGTTAATTTGTGCGTAGCTGTTAGGGATAGGACTTTTTAAGGTTGAGTCAACCTAACACTAATAATAGACTTAAGAAAAAAAGACTAATGGGATAGTACTTGAACTGGATACTTTATAAAAGGGAATATCCAAATAGCTTGAAAGCATATGCCATATGCAAGGTATTCAACTCTAAGAGTCATAGGGAAATGCAGATTCAAATTGCAATGTGATCACACCCACCAGAAGATGAAAAACATCAACTGTTGATGAGAATATGAAGTATCTAGAACTCTTACCTACTTGATGTGGAAATATAAGTTGGTGCTAACATTCTAGAAAATGGATTGGCAGTCTTTCTTATGCTGAACATAGGAATATCTTATGACCCAGTAATACTAGCCCTAGGTGTAGTATATACCCAACAAAAATATGCATATATGTTTAACAAGAGACTTGTTCAAGAATGTTCATAGTAGCATTAATTGTAATAGCTGCAAATTGAGACTACTGAAATGTCTACCAACAGTAGAATAGTGTGATATATTCATAATGGATTGTTATACAGCAATGAGAATAACTGAACTATAATTATAATAACAACACAAACATAATGTAGAAAGTGAGGAGCCAGACACAAAACAGTACATATTGTATGACTCCATTCATGCAAAGTTTATACACAGGCTGTTAAAAAAAAAAAAAAAAACTTTAGAGGGCCAGGCACATGGCTCACATCTGTAGTCCTAGCACTATGGGAGGCTGAGGTGGGTGGATTGCCTGAGCTCATGAGGTTTGAGACCAGCCTGAGCAAGAGCGAGACTCCATTTCTAAAAATAACCTGGCATTGTGGTGGGCACCTGTAGTCCCAGCTACTTGGGAGGCTGAGGCAAGAGAATTGCTTGAGCCCAAGAGT
>NW_003852463.1:2867955-2870450 GCF_000181295.1 Otolemur garnettii
TAAAGAGATAGGGTCTCATTATGTTGCCCAGGCTAGAGTGCAGCGGCTATTCATAGCTATGATCTCACTATGATTAGCATAGGAGCTTTGACCTGCTCTGGTTCCGACCTGGGCCAGTTCACCCCTCCTTGGGCAACCTGGTGGTCTCCCCCTTCTCCTGGGAGGTCACCATATTGATACTGAACTTAGTGCGGACACCCAATCGGCATAGCGCACTACAGCCCAGAACTCCTGGACTCAAGCATCCTCCTATCTCAGCCTCCCAAGTAGCTGGGACTACAGGCATGCACCACCATGCCTGGCAATACTCTATTTCTTAATCTGGGTGCTGGTTACACAGGTCTTTACACTTTATGGAAATTTAGTGAGCACTTTTCTGCATGTATGTCACACATTAATCAAGTTTTTCTTAGAAAAATGACAGAGTAAAACCCTTTGGTACACTTTCCCACCCCCCTTTAAATTATAGAGCAATAGTAGATGAAATATGAAACAATTACCTTTATTGCTGTCTGGGCCATTAGCAGTCCTTCCCTGTATTTAGTTGTAGTAGTTTTGCTATCGATTTTATTCAAGGGACATGGAAATACTAAGATGTTCCCTATTTTCCTCTTGATGGTCAGGATCAATCACCCCACGCAATACAATAATCCTCTACCTTGCCTGGCAAGAGGAACCCAAACTAGGGAAGGGCAGTCTTAGCTTATAGTTCAGTGGAATAACTGCTGTATCCCCTGTGGAAATAGTTCTTTCTTTGGAACTAATACCTCTAGATCAGCAGAGCCCAAAGTTACAGAGATAGGAAGCAAAAATTTCACTAGAGAAACTCAATGTGTTATACTGAGGGATCAGTTCTCATTTCTCCCCTGTGCTTCCTACCAACAAATCCTGGTTTGGGATTTCTTCCATATGCTGGTCTTACAAGGCCATTCTACTGTTTTTTTCAAGCTTCAGGATGATGGGGAGCATGGTACAACCAGTGAATTCCGTGAACCTGAGCCCATTCCTGCTTTTCATTTGCTGTGAAATGAAGCCTTTGGTTAGAAGCAACATGGTATGGATAGTAAATAAAGCATTCTGTAAGTTCACAGATGGTGATTTTGGCAGCACTGTGGGCAGGGAAAGCAAATCTGTGTCATAGTAAATGCATATTCTGGTGAGAACAAAGCAATGTGACTTCCTATGTAACCAACTTGCATCCAGTGGCTGGTTGATTTCTATATTTAAGGCTCAGTGTTAGTCTCTGCCATTGGCTCCGTCTTAGTCTCTGCTGGTTGGGCACTCAGCAGTGCCTATAGCCAGATTGCCCTTAGCAAATGGAAATTCATGTTACTAAGCCCATGCCTGACCTCTGCCTCTCTCTCTCCATGGCCACATTTTTCACGATCACCTTATGGTAATCATACCTACTTTGTTTTTGGTGATCAATTATCATTACCTGTCCTCCTAACTAGGGATCCCATTATCCCAGTTGAATTTGGGATCTAAGTCCAAAAGCTTAAATTCCCTCTACTGGAGAATAGCCACCATAGAATTTTTAAAGGATATCAGGGCTTTCCTCATAAATGTGTTTCTCACAGGCTTGGTGAAGGAATTGTCCTCTGGACTTTCTTGGGCACATATTAAAGGGGAAGGTAAACAGGTGTTACATGATACATCTACCCTTAGTCATTGGATAAGCCATTGGATACTTCTACAGTATACCAAAGAAGTTCTGGTATTTCAACTTGTATATTTTAATCAACAAACAAAACACTCTGTTAGAGTTCTCCAGCTAACACATTGATTTAACAATCTCTGCTTAGTGAGCCCTTACAAATAAATTCGGCCTAATATTACTTCATATTCCTTCTAGCATGATCTCACACCTTTGAGATCCATGTCTACATTTCTCCTGTGTCTACAAAAATTGGAAACATCATGCAAATGTTTTTGGTGTGTGCACTTGTTTTGGTGTGTATCATATCTTCTCATGGGTCGTGCTTTGTACTTCCCTTTCTAGAGTCTGTATGGACTTGAGTCTATAAGCAACGAGCAGGAGTGGAGGTAGATCCTAAGGGCCATCACGTTCAGGGAAGGCCATATGTGTCCTTCAAACAAGTAGAGACTAACTTCTTCAGATAGGAGTGGAAAGCTGCTTCAGCTGGAAAAGGAGGTTCAGCAGAATTTAGGGGCTCGAGGTCCCCAGTTCATTGGAACTTCCATCACAATTTTCAAGGTCTCACTTCTTCCCAATCAATGACCTATAATTTTTTTTTAAGACAGAATCTCACTCTGTCATCCTGGGTAGAGTGCTGTGGCATCATAGCTCATAGCAACCTCAAACTCAAAAAATAGTTTTTTCTGGCTTCGTGCCTGTAGCACAGTGATTTCAGCATTAGCCACATGCACCAAGGCTGGCGGGTTCGAGCCCCACCTGGACCAGCTGAACAACAATGACAACTGCAACAAGAAAATAGCCAGGTGTTGCGGCAGGCACCTGTAGTCCCAGCTAC
>NW_003852463.1:2871475-2875226 GCF_000181295.1 Otolemur garnettii
CCCCCAAAACTGGGAATAGTGGCTCCTTAAACCCCCAGGAGAGATGAAAGTAGCCAATAAGAGCTATTTTTCTTTTATTTTTTGAGACAGAGTCTTACTATGTCGCCCTTGGTAGAGTGCCGTGGCATCACAGCTCACAGCAACCTCAATCTCCTGGGCTCAAGTGATTCTCTTGCCTCAGCCTCCCGAGTAGCTGGGACTATAGGCACCCGCCACAATGCCTAGCTATCTTTTCTTAATAGTTTTGAAATGTACCATTGCATTATGTACATTAGGTGAGGTCCCACCAAATATCCTCCCTCATCTCCCCTCCCCGCTCCCAAATGATCACCAGGGAAAACATAACTGGTGATCATTTAAATAACTTTTTTTCTCCATTACACACCATAGAATACCAGTAATCTCTATCCCTGGCAATTTCTGATAAGGGTCATTTATGCCTTTAAATTTAATTAGACCACAGAATCAATGCTAGATGACTCAGACTGAATTCAGAAAGCCCATTGCTTACTAAGATTCTGTTCCTTTTGGAACCATGTCCACTAGTAGATTCTGTATTAGTTGTGATTCAATCAGAGAAGCAGAATCACTAGGAGTGACCTAGAATAAAGGATTTGTTAGGAAAATTTGACCTCACACGATTATGGGAGCTGGTTAGATAGTCTGTGTGAGGGTTTTCCTCCTTTGTCTGGGGCTGGGGATATGGTCTGCAGGCAGGCATTCAGAGAGGAACATGGGCATGAAGTAGAGGAGCAAGGACAAACTGGGACCCCGGGGGGAGCAAGGATGAGCTGAAACTTGCCTCGGCCTCGTGCCACTTGCAAGCCTCTGACTTAGTTAACGCAGGTGACCTGCAAGAAAACCTGGTGTCCTTTCTGGAACTAAGCACATTCTTAGTCCCAAACTGGGGGAGTTGAAGAGGGTCTGGTGGAAGCTGAAGGAGCTACTTGCCCACCTGCTTCACTTCTGCCTTCCAGGAATCATGCAGATTTCTCCTATGGCCAGCCCTAGTCTAAAACCACGCAGGGAAGGAAACTGGAAAATGTAGTTCCTGTTTAGCTAAGTTGACACAATACAAAGCCACCACCACTATGAAAAGCATAAAAAAGTTTCAAGCCAGGTGCAATAACTTGCAAAGGGCACTGTACCTTGCAAATGACATGAAGGAGGACCTGGAAGAGCCCAAATGTGAGATTTTTTTCCCATGGGCACTGGGAGAAGAATGGTACCTTCAGGTGGGAAAATTCCTGTACCAGAGGGACAAGCTATGGGCACAGATGGGCTTCCAGGCAGTGGTGAGCCGCCAGTGCTGTGAGGAGTTCATGGCAGTGGAGCCATCCCACTGGGCTTGGACTCGGGAGTGGTGACCCCACCATGGCACCATGGGTTTCAGAGGGGCTGTCCACAGGTCCCAGGCCACTTCTCCCAGGGCCCTGGCCTCTCACCATCCCACTGTTCCCTCTGTGGCTCATTCCAGAACCATAGCCACCACCATCCATTGCCTGCATTATCCAAGTGCCCAGCCCTGACCTCAGAGTGCCATCATCCTCATTCCCAAAATTATCTCTCTGGGGTCAAAACCCTCTAGGGTGGAGAGTTCATCATTTTGCCCCCTCAGATGCAGCTAGTGCCAGGCACCTACACCTTGCACGTCTTCCCAAAGCCTTCACCACGCCCCAGGTGCTGATGCCTCACAGAGGGAACAACAGCCACCGACTGGCCGATGACCACTGCCCATGCTCTGCTAACTGTGTCCCCACCTCTGGCCTCTTGTCTTATGGGTCTCAGGCTCGCAGTGCTGCCCCCACCCTTCCTCCCAAACTGCAACTTCTACTAAATTTGTGTGACAGGACAACAACAACAAATAAACAAACAAACAAAAACGTATCTTGCTCACACCTGTAATCCTAGGATTCTGGGAGGCTGAGGCAGGAGAATTGCTTAAGGCCAGGATATAGAGACCAGCCTGAGCAAGAGTGAGACACCCCACTCCACCACTGCCTCAGTCTCTACTAAAAATAGAAAAATTAGGCGGCACCTGTGGTTCAGTGGGTAGGGCATTGCCGGCCACATACACTGAGGCTGGAGGGTTTGAACCCAGCCCAGCCCAGCTAAAGCCCCAATGACAGTTGCAACAACAACAAAAAAAAAACTAGCCGGGCTTGGCACCTGTGGCTCAAGTGGCTAAGGCACCAGCCATGTACACCTGAGCTGGCAGGTTCAATCCAGCCCTGGCTGCCAAACAATGATAGCTGCAACCAAAAAATAGCCAGGTATTGTGTTGAGTGCCTGTGTCCCAGCTACTTGGGAGGCTGAGGCAAGAGAATCGCTTAAGCCCAGGAGTTGCAGGTTGCTGTGAGCAGTGATGCCACAGCACTCTACCCAGGGTGATAGCTTGAGGCTCTGTCTCAAGAAAAAAAAAGAAAAAAGAAAAATTAGCTAGGCACCCATAGCACAGTGGTTACAGTGCCAGCCACATATGCCAAGGCTGGTGGGTTTGAACCTGGCCCAGGACAGCTGAACAACAATGACAACTGCAACAACAACCGAAAAAGAGCTGGAAGTTGTGGTGGGTACCTGTAGTCCCAGCTACTCGGGAGGCTGAGGGAAGAGAATCACTTAAGCCCAAGAGTTTGAGGTTGCTGTGAGTTGTGACGCCATGGCACTCTACCAAGGACAACATAGTGAGACTCTGTCTCAAAAAATAAAAAAATAAAAATAGAAAAATAGAAAAATTAGCTGGGGGTGATGGCACATGCCTGTAGTCCCAGCTATCTGGGAGGCTGAGGCAGGAAGATCGCTAGAGCCTAGGAGTTTGAGGTTGTTGTGAGCTAGGCTGAGGCCATGGCACTATAGATTGGGCAACAGAACAAGACCCTGTGTCAAAAATATATATATATTTAAAACGTACATTACATAAAACAAAAATATAAATATGTAGTAAAAGTCTAAAGGCATTCTTGGACATGATAATATGACAACCAAAATAGGGGAAAGTTCTTTTCATCTTTCTCTCTCTCTTTTTACATCTTTTTGAAGGAGCCTCTTTTATCTGGAAGAAAGGAGCCAGGAGTAAGGTTAGGGAGGGGCACTGGGTTGTCACCTTTCTGTATTATTTTATTTCTTAACACAAAACAACTGTAGTAAAAATGTTTGATAAAACAGAATGGTTTACCTGGTTGATCCTGCCAATAGCAAAACAAAACAAAAAACTAGGAGGTTGTGGATATCTCGATATCCTTTTTATTTTATTTTTTGAGAGATGGGTTCTCACTATGTTGCCCAGGCTAGAGTATAGAGGCTACTCATAGGTGTGATCATAGGTCACTGCAACTTTAAACTCCTGGCCTCAAGTGATTTACTTGTCTTAGTCTCCCAAGTATGTAGGAACCACAAGTGTGCAGGTCCTGTGACCTCAATACTCTTTTTATTATTCTCTATATTTGTCTTTAAGCTTGAAATATTTTTTTTTCTTTTTTTTTTTTTGAGACAGAGTCTCACTATGTTGCCCTGGGTAGAGTGCTGTGGCGTCACAACTCTCTGCAACCTCAAACTCTTGGGTTTAAGCGATTGTCTTTTTTGTGGTTTTTTTTTTTTTTTTTTCCATGCACATTGTACCACCTGGTTCATGTTTTGTAATTGTATATTCTGATTTTTTTTCACTTTCTTTTTTTTTTTGAGAAAGGGTCTCACTTTGTTGCCCTTGGTAGACTGCTGTGGTGTCATAGCTCACAGCAACTTCAAACTCTCC
>NW_003852463.1:2875246-2888320 GCF_000181295.1 Otolemur garnettii
CCACCCCTAGCATATGGGGCTGGCACCCTACTCCTTGAGTCACAGGCACCGGCCCTTAAGCGATTCTATTGCCTCAGCCTCCCAAGTAGCTGGGCCTACAGGTCCCAGCTATTTTTGTTGTTGTCATTGTCATTGTTGTTGTTTAGCAGGCCCAGGCCAGGTTCAAACCCACCAGCCCCGGTGCATGTGGCTGGCGCTCTTACCACTGAGATATGGGCACCGAGCCCATATTTTTTCTTAAAAGGGTAAAATACAATTTGAGAAAATGTTACAAAACAAAAGCCAGTTGATAGACAAATTCCCCTAGTATAAAAACATTTTTATAAATCAGTAAGGAAAAGCAGATAACCCCAAAGAAAAATGGGCAACAACAAGTCATAGAAGAAGAAATGCATACAGAGCACAAGAATATTAAAATATGCTCAGGTGGGGTGCGGTGGCTCATGCCTGTAATCCCAGCACTTTGGGAGGCCAAGGTGGGTGAATAGCTTGAGCTCAGGAGTTCGAGACCAGCCTGAGCAACAGCAAGACCCCATCTCTAAAAAAAAGAAAAAAAAAATAGCCAGGCTTAGTGGCAAACACCTGTAGTCCCAGCTACTCTGGAGGCTGAAGCAAGAGGATCACTTGAGCCTAAGAGTTTGAGTTTGCTGTGAGCTACAATGCCATAGCACCCTACATAGGGCCACAAAGTGAGACTCTGTCTCAAATAAATAAATAAATAAATAAAAGATGCTCAATTAGTCCCTCTTATTATAGTATTGAAATTAAGTCTACTTAATTTATTAAGTTATACTCATATCCAAATTTAACATAGTTGTATCTACCAATAAACATTGTGATACTTGAAATAAAAGACGATTGATTAGAGTAATGGATATAAATATAACAGGTGACTTTTTTTTTTGCAATTTTTGGCCAGGGCTGGGTTTGAACCCATCACCTGCAGTACATGGGCCAGCACCCTACTCCTTGAGCCACAGGTGACATTTTTGACTATTCAATTCCCAAGATTAAAAAGATTGATAATATCCAGGGTTGGTGAGAACGTAGAGAAATATGCACTCATGTATATTACAGGTAAACATGTAAATTAGTTCCTATTTCCAGGCAAAATAATTTTCAATAACTACTAAAATATTAAAATACTCCTTTCAAGGATTTGAAGGATATATACTGTAGTATATGTTACAGTATTTTAAGCATTCCCTATATCTCCGAATTCCCTGTGCTAGAAGCAACCCAGAATTTTCTGATGAAAGTAATTTTTGGCATGCACCTTGGTGCAATCAGTTTTCTTCTTCTCCCTTGATTGTGGAAATCTTCCAAGCCAGCTGACTTAGATATCTCTATTTTTTTTTTTTTTTGAGACAGGCTCTCCCTCTGTCATCAGGGCTTGAGTGCCATGGGGTCAGCCTAGCTCCCAGCAACCTCAAACTCCTGGCTCAAGAGATCCTCAAATGATGCTCCTGCCTCAGCTTCCTGAATAATGGGGATTATAGAAGCTGCCACAACAACTATTTTTAGTAGAGTTGGATCTGGCTCTTGCTCAGCTTGGTCTTGAACTCCTGAGCTCAAGGGATCCTTCCGCCTCAGCTTCTCAGAGTGCTGAGATTATAGGGGTGAGCAACACACCTGGCCAGCATCTCACTAACTCATTTTTTTTTTTTTTAACTCATCATCCTGTGTTCCACAGGATGGATGGATTGCAATGTATTCAAGTCTTCTACTGAAGAGTATTCAGGTTGTTTCCAGCTTCTGCCCTTATAAATGGACCTGGTGATAAACATTATTTTAAGCCAGGTGTAGTGGCTTACCCCTATAATCCTAGCACTTCGGGAGAAATAGAAAAAAAAAAAGCTAGCCAAGTGTTGTGGCAGGCACCTATAGTCCCAGCTACTTGGGAGTCTGAGGCAAGAGGATCACTTTGAGCATAAGAGTTTGAGATTGCTGCTGGGGACAGTGGCTCATGCCTGTAATCCTAGCACTCTGGGAGGCCAAAGCAGGTGGATTGCCTGAGCTCGGAAGTTTGAGAACAGCCTGAGCAAGAGCAAGACCCCATCTCTAAAAAATAGCTAGGTGTTGTGGTGGAAGCCTGTAGTTCCAGCTACTTGGGAAGCTGAGGTAGGAGGATCCTTGGTCCCAGGAGTTTGAGGTTGCTGTCAGGTATGACACCATCGCACTCTACTGAGGGCGACAAGGTAAGACTCTGTCTCAAAATAGATAAATAAATAAACAAATTAATTAATTAATTAATTAAGAGTTTGAGGTTGCTGTGAGCTATGATGCCATGGTAATTTACTCAGAACAACAAAGTGAGACTGTTTCAAAAACAAATAAACAAAACCCATTCACTTAAATATATATTGTACACTGGTGTTTTTATTTCTGTACAAAAAGACCCATGAATAAGATTATTGGACAGAAACTTATGTGTTATTTTATTTTATTTTATTTTTTGAGACAGAGTCTCACTTTGTTACCCTTGGTAGAGTGTAATGGCATCATAGCTCATAGCAACCTCAAACTCCTGGGCTTAAGCGATTCTTTTGCCTCAGCCTCCCAGGTACCTGGACTACACCCAGCTATTTTTAGAGATGAGGTCTTGCTCTGGGTCAGGCTCATCTCCAACCTGTGAACTCAGGCAATCCACCTGCCTCAGCCCCCCAAGTGTTGAGATTATAGGCATGTGTTTATATTTTAAAATTGTAATGGAAATTACCGTATTGATTTCCAAAACACTCTGTAATAATTCCTATGACCCTTGTTACCTGCTATATCCTTAGGGTCCAGCACAATGCCAGGGACTCAGTCAGCCAAACTAAATTTGGTTGTCCTCCAAATTCCCCCCCCTTCCCAGCCCTCTCTCCCCACAAGTGACTCTCCTTCCCTCTTTGTCTGAACCCATGCAAATGAACTGGGTAGAGAGGAGGAGGAGGGGAATGGTAACATTTGCTCTGTGTTATCTTGCTTCATTAGAGAATGAATTGCCTCCTCTGGATGAATTGTCTCCTCTGGATCGACAGATAAGCATACTATAGATACCAACATTTTGAGCCCTAGTCCATATCTCAGAACTACTGAGATATCAGACAGGGAGGAGGGATTGGGAAGCTCCTTTGCTGCCCATTCTCCCAACACCCTTGTGGATCCTTGTTCCCTTTCTTCTTTTTCACTCTCCCTTTTGCTGGGTTTCTTTCTTTTTTTTTTTTTTTTTTTGTTTGAGACAGAGCCTCAAGCTGTTCCCCTGGGTAGAGTGCTGTGGCATTGCAGCTCACAGCAACCTCCAACTCCTGGGCTCAAGCGAGTCTCCTGCCTCCGCCTCCCAGGTAGCTGGGACCACAGGCGCCTGCCACAGCGCCCGGCTATTTTTTGGTTGCAGCCATCATTGTTGTTTGGCGGTCTGGGCTGGGGATTTGAACCTGCCACCTTGCCCAAGGATCCTCCTACCTCAGCTTCCCAAGTAGCTGGAACTACAGGCTTCCACCACAACACCTAGCTATTTTTTAGAGATGGGGTCTTGCTCTTGCTCAGGCTGTTCTCAAACTTCCGAGCTCAGGCAATCCACCTGCCTTGGCCTCCCAGAGTGCTAGGATTACAGGCATGAGCCACTGTCCCCAGCAGCAATCTCAAACTCTTATGCTCAAAGTGATCCTCTTGCCTCAGACTCCCAAGTAGCTGGGACTATAGGTGCCTGCCACAACACTTGGCTAGCTTTTTTTTTTTCTATTTCTCCCGAAGTGCTAGGATTATAGGGGTAAGCCACTACACCTGGCTTAAAATAATGTTTATCACCAGGTCCGTTTATAAGGGCAGAAGGTGTACGTGGCTGGCGCCTTAGCCAGTTGAGCTATAGGCGCCGAGCCGCTGGGTTTCTTTTAATATCTCTCTCTCTCTCTCTCCTTCTTCCTCATCTTTCTGAAAGGAGACTTCTTGATCCGGAAGAAAGCTGCTAAATGGTGACCATGCAGTTTTTGGAGTTAGATTGAGTGCCCACAGCCATCAGTCCTCAAGTCAAGCCCAGCCGGCAGGGTAAGAGGGCTGAGAGCTGCCTAGGGGAAGCCCACACCTCCTCCCCCTACCTAGGCTATCTCAGCTGCAGCCAGCACCTGCTCCTCCCCTCCTCTGCCGCTCCTGTGTTCCCTGCACCTGACTGGCCAAGAGCAAACAAGGCTGTTTGTTTGTTCCTCTCTCCCCGGAATGCACAGTGACACCGAGGAGGTGCTATATATGCTAACACACATTGCACTTTGCAGTTACCTAGTGTTTCCTAATTTTTCCTTATGTATGCTGCTTTTAAGACTTTTTCTGAAATCCTATGCTCTTCAATTAGACTGAAGTCAGCAAACATTTACTTGTTTGAGGTCTATCCTATGTGTTGGGTTTTATGAGGGGTGCAAAGAGCAATGAGAAATACAGTTTGTGCCCAACGGGAACTCAAAGTGTCACGGTGGGGGGCGGGGGGAGCAGAGACTCATCCACAACTAACCACTGCACTGCCAAACTAAAGGGACAGATTCTGCGGGAGCATGAAGGATAGAGAGATAACTTCATAGGTCCAGGAGGGCTCCTTGGAGGACACTGTCCTCTGCAGATACCTCTTAAGAGGAGCACCTCCCAAGGTACAGGAGTGGGTGAGATCATGCAGAGAGAAAATGCTGCATGAACACAAGCACTGTGCAAGGTTTACACTTATGCTATCTCTTTTTTTTTTTTTTTGAGACAGAGTCTCACTATGTCATCCTTGGTAGAGTGCTGTGGTGTTACAGCTCACAGCAATCTCAAACTCTTGCACTTAAGCAATTCTCTTGCCTTAGCCTCCTGAGTAGCTGGGACTACAGGCACCTGCCAGAACGCTGGGCTATTTTTTGTTGCAGTTGTCATTGTTGTTTAGCTGGCCCGGGCCGGGTTCAAACCCACCAGCCTTGGTCTATGTGGCTGGTGCCATAATCACTGTGCTACGGGCGCCAAGTCCACTTATGCTATCTTGTTAATCCCCAATCACCCCGTTACTCTCATTTTACAGATGAGGAAAATGGATTTGGGGCAGCAATGTGATTTGTTTTACAGCTAGCCTGTCTGATTTTAAATTCAAACCCAGGTTGTCTAATTCTAAATTCCACAACAAGTGTTCATTTAAAAACTGCAAAAAAAAAAAAAAATTCTCAGTACCGGGCAGCACCTATGGCTCAAAGGAGTAAAGCACCAGCCCCATATGCCAGAGGTGGTGGGTTCAAACCCACTCCTGGCCAAAAACTGCAAAAAAAAAAAAAAAAAAAAAAAAAAAAGTGTTCATTTAATGGCTGGCATTGAATTGAATTGAATTGATTTTTCCTCTGTTCCTACAGCCCTTAGAGAAGAAAGAGGTATTTTTTCCTCTGGAGGTGAGTGGAAGAGGGAGTTGTAGTAGAAGAGTGTGTGTGAGAGAGTCAATCCTTTTAAATGCTAACTATTTTTTTGTAGAGACAGAGTCTAAGACACAGCTCACAGCAACCTCTAACTCTTGGGCTTAAGAGAGTCTCCTGCCTCAGCCTCCCAAGCAGCTGGGACCACAGGTGCCTGCCATAACACCCGGCCATTTTTGGGTTGTAGTTGTCATTGTTGTTTGGCAGGCCCGGGCTGGGTTTGAACCCACCAGCTCCAGTGTGTGTGGCTGGTGCCCTACCTGCTGAGTTATAGGTGCTGAGCCTGTGAACTCTTTTTAAACAAAAACCCATCACCTATCTTAGATTTTAGCTCCTCTCTTAGCATCCCCACCATTCCAACCTGGTCTGAGAGGCATTGTTGAGAGGGACAGACATAGAGAGAGTTCGGTGATGATGAGTGTGACCTCTGCAAGTGCCTTGTAAGCAGAGGGAGTTGGGGAAAGAGGATGAGGAAACCACCTAGAAAAGTTTCTGTGCTCAAAAAAATAAAGGTGGTGGTGGTGGTGGTGGTGGTGGTGTGTGTGTGTGTGTATTTATGTGTAATATATGTATGTATGTCTCGGAGGTAGTTATCAGGTAGTGTTGGGCAGGCAGATGTCTTGTCATAGGCCCTGCATCCTAGCCCAGACCTTCTTTCCTCCCCTGGTAACCTTTGCCACCTGATCCTAAGGTGATGGAGGTTGAGTCCAAGAGGAAGGCAGGTGGGGAGAAGGTTTTGGGTGGGGGGGGGAGGCACTGAAGTCCTGGGAAAGCTCATTATGCAGTCCAGGTACAGAGGTGGGGCCTTGCTGCCCACCGGGGGTCTAAGACTCTGACTACCTGTTTGTTCGGCAGTGAACTAAGGTTCCTGTTAGGAAGTTTGTGTCCAGACTGATTTGTTTGCTGTTCACACTTGCATGTAGAGCTCCCCCTTGGAGTCCCAGCTTTAAACATAGGGGTGGGAATGGGAAGGGAGAGGATGGGCTGAACCCAGATTCCCCAGAATCCAGAGAATAATCTGGGAAAGTCAACATCTGCCAGCTCCTGAAGAAGAGAGGGGAAGTTTGGACCCCACAGGAAGCTGCAAAAATTGGTGAGGGCCTCAGTCCGGACAGCCTCTTCTTTTGAGGTGAGCCATGTAGGGGCCAGTCCAATAGAGTGCTGGGTCAGGAAGGGCTTAGAGTTTGGCTTTCTCATTCACCAGGGAAATTCCCTAGTGCTGAACAAATTATCTTAATGCCGGCATCCACTGCTGGTATTCTGACTTAGTTGGTCTGGGGTGTGCCTAAAGAGTCAGAAAAAAGGTTCCTACTTTTCTAGAGGCTTCCAACTCCTCAAACCTTAACATATATGCAGATCACCAAGCGGTCTAGTTCTGCTCAGCAGGTTTGGGTTGGGGCTCTAGGGTCTGCATTCTAACATGCTCCCAGAGGATGCTGCTGGTCCTGGGACCACACATTGAGTAGCAAGGCTCTGCTCTAGACTTCTCATTCCAGTTGTCCTCACTGCTCAGGGGAAGGGCACAGAGCCATGTCTCCAAGCTTTTTGTACGTGTTTAGGGTGGACCTAGCCCACCCTTTTCCTGCTACCTTCCTTGGTAAAGTGATCAACAGACCTCACAGCCTCTATGGCCAAGGACAGTCCTCTAAGTCTTCTCGGGGTTTCACTGGACAAAAAGATCCCTTACCCTATCTGCAACAAGCCAATTCAACTAGCTCCAGTTGTGGAGTGTGGCAGAGTAGGGGAAGAGGGCAGGAGCGAACGTAGCAGGTGCTAGGCCAGATGTGGTGGCAATGACCTGTAGTCCCAATGGTTTGGGAGGCCAACATGGGAGGATTGCTTATGTCCCAGGAGGCTTAAATCTGCATTGCCCTATGATCGCACTTGTGAATAGCCACTGCACTCCAGCCTGGACAACATAGTGAGATCTCATTTCTAAAACGTAAATAAAAATAAATAAAGTAGCAGATATATCCTTTTCTTTTCCTCTTGGGAACTTAGGCCTATTGGGTAGATAAAACACACGCATTGTATGGTAGGGTATGTTTCCAAAAATGCCCGCAATAATACTTTCCTTCCCACATGCTCTGTTGCAAACCATCCTTGCCATTTCCCCATCTCCTTTTCTTGGATCTGGGCAGCCCTGTGTCTTGTTTTGGCCAACAGAATATAAAGAAAGTGATGTTGTGTAACTTCTGGGGCTGGCCATTATGAGCTGAAGCTTTCCTTCACTGCTTGGGATGGTCCCTTTTGGGATCCAACTGCCATATGAAGAAGCCCCAAGCTAGTTACATGAAGCAAGAGGGAGGGGTCTTAGCCTCTCAGCCAGCCCCACAAAGGACCTAGATTTGTGAATGAAACTATCCTGGCTACTCCAGCTCCTGATTGCAAGCAAGACAAACTACATAATTTGCAGAGCCCATTGCAAAATGAAAATGTGTCCTGGTCTCAAGAGGAGAGCCATAAAGAAAATTTTAAAAAAGAGGCTCAGTGTCCATACACAGTGATTACAACACCAGCCACATACACCGAGGGTGATGGGTTCGAACCCAGCCTGGGCCAGCTAAATAGCAATGACAACTGCAACAACAACAACAAAAAATAGCCAGGCATGTGGCTGGCGCCTGTAGTCCCAGCTACTTGGGAGGGTGAGGCAAGAGAATAGCTTAAGCCGGAGAGTTGGAGGTTGCTGTGAGCTGTGACGCCATGGTACTCTACCCAGGGTGACATAGTGAGACTCTGTGAAAGAAAGAAAGAGAGAAAGAAAGAAAGAAAGAAAGGAAAGGAAAGGAAAGGAAGGAAGGAAGGAAGGAAGGAAGGAAGGAAGGAAGAAAGATTAAGAAAGAAAACATAGTATCCATTGTTCAAAAATCATTTGGAATTTCAAGATGGCAACAGCACAACATTAAAGTAACTTCAGAGCTGGCCCTGTGCAGGGCATCCGTGCCCATGAAGCTGACCTTGACTGCAACCTTTTAAGACACCCTAGCTAATACCAAGTGAAGCAGAATAACATCCCAGATGAGTTCTACACAAATTCTTGACCCCTAGAACTGTGAACAAATAAAATAGTTGTTTCAAAACACAAATTTTGGAGCAGTTTATTATAGAACAGCAGATAACTGAAACATATTGAATGGTCTAACTCTTTCATAGAACAAAAGATCCCTGAGAGGAGGCTTTGTGCGTCAAAAACTTGGAAATCTCATGCCAGGGTCTGAATGAATGATAATGCTTGTTCACTAAATCTCCAGATCTATGAAGATGAAGACAGTTCATGTAACAGTCAAGAACTAACTACAGGGCTGGGTGAGGTGGGTCATGTCTGTAATCCTAGCTTTCTAGGAGGTTGAGGAGGGTGCACTGCTTGAGCTCAGGAGTTTGAGACAGCCTGAGCAAGAGCCTGACCCCATCTCTACTAAAAACAGATATACTAGCTGGGTGTGTGGCAGGTGCCTGTAGTCCCAGCTACTTAGGAGGCTGAGGCAAGAGAATCACTTGTGCCTAAGAGTGTGAGGTTGCTGTGAGCTATGTTGCCACAGCGCTCTACCAAGGGCAACAAAAAGTCTCAAAAAAAAAGAACTAACTGCAGTTTGAATGTGTAAATTCCCCAAAATATGCTGGTCCAGTTAGAGACAGGAATGTTGGGATAGAACCACTACTCTTTTTTTTTTTGAGACAGAGTCTCACTTTGTCACCCTGGGTAGAGTGCCCTGGTGTCACAGCTCACAGCAACCTCAAACTCTTGGGCTTAAGCAATTCTCTTGCCTCAGTCTCCCAAGTACCTGGGACTATAGGCGCCTGCCACAATGCTCTGGTATTTGTGTTGCAGTTATCATTGTTGTTTAGCTGGCCTGGGCTGGGTTTGAACCCGACCTCTGTGTATGTGGCTGGCGCTGTAACCACTGTATACGGCACTGAGCCAGGACCACCACTCTTGCTTTGCCTTCCCCAGGACTGGCAGCTTGGAGGACCTAAGAAATAAGGTCTTTGTAGTTAGGCAGACTCAGGTTTACACTAGGCTGGTGCACATTCACATGCTGAGAGTGACATCCTCCTGATCTGTCCCCATCCTGCTCCCTCAGCAGCCTTTCCCACCTCCAGAAAATGGCAACTTTACCCTGCAAGTTGCTCAGGCCAAAAAAACTCAGAGTCATCTTTGGATCCACTCTTCCTTTCAATGTCATTCTCTACCTTCAAAATGCATCCAGAATCTGACCTTGTCCAACCCCCTCCCACTGATACTGCTATGGATGGGCCCAGCTGTCCTTTTGGGGATCATTGCAGTAGTTGCCTATCTGTGCCATTGCTTCCACCCTTGCCTCTCAGGACCAGCCAGTGTGGTTTGATCATGTCATTCCTCTTCTCATTATCCTCCAAATCACCCCAGTTAAGGTCTAATAAGACCTTACACTTATCTTTCTCACCTTACCCACTGCTCTCCCCCTCTGACTCTGCTCCCAGCCACACTGGCCTTCTGGCTTTCCCTTGACCAAGCACACTCTTGCCTCAGGGCCTTTGCACTTGCTGCTCCTATTGCCTGGAATGTTTGTCCTTCAGATACCTTCATAGCTCATTCCCTCACCTTCTTTGGGTTCTTGCTGAAAGGTCACATATATATATTTTTTGAAATGGTTGTCATTGTGCAGTTGTCACCTTTTCAATAAGGCCTTGCCTGACCTGACCTTCTCTATCTTAGCCTACATTCCTTATTTCCCTATGCTGTTTAGTTTTTCTCTGTATCAGCATCCAAAAACATATATCTTATTTATTTGTATTATCTCTCAACAATAATGTAAGCTCCCTAAGGGCAGACATTTCCCACCACCACCACCATTGCTCCCAGAAACTTTTGGTTTTTGGCCAGGGCTGGGTTTAAACCCACCACCTCTGGCATATGGGGCCGGCACCCTACTCCTTGAGCCACAGGCACCATCCCAGAAAAAAATTTTTTTAAATAGAGACAAGATATCCCTATGTTGTCCAGGCTGGACTAAAATTTGGGGCTCAAGGGATCTTCCTACCTCAGTCTCCTGAGTAGCTGGGTCTACAGGCATGTTATACCATGCCTGTCTTGGACAGAGTTTTGTTTTGTTTTAAGACAGAGACTCACTCTGCTGCTTTGGCTAGAGTGCTGTGATGTCAGTCAAGCTTACAACAACCTCAAAGTCCTGGGTTCAAGAAATCCTCCTGCTTCAGCCTCCCAAGTAACTGGGACTATAGGTGCCCACCATAACATCTGGTTAATTTTTCTATTTTTAGTAGAGACAGGGTCTTGCTCTTGCTCAGGCTGGTCTTGAACTCCTAAACTCAAGGGAAGCTCCCACCTTGCTTTTTTGACTTTTTTGTGATAGTCTCAAGCTGTTGCCCTGGGTCGAGTGCTATGGCATCATAGCTCACAGCAACTCCTGGGCTTGAGCAATCCTCTTGCTTCAGTTTTTCTATTTTAGTAGAGACAGGGTCTTAATTTTGTTCAGGCTGATCTCACACTTGTGAGCTCAAGCTATCCATCCTCCTTGGCCTCCCAGAGTGCTAGGATTACAGGCATGAGCCACCTTACCCAGCCTCACCTTGCTTTTTTTATTAAGCAGACCCTGGCTGGGTTCAAACCTGCCACCCCCTGGTGTACAGGGCCAGCACTCTAACCATTGAGCTACAGGCACTCAGCTGAAGCTTCCACCTTGGTTGTCCTCACAGAGTGCTAGGATTATAGGCCACTGAGTCTTGGCCTGGACAGAGATTTTTATCTGTTCCATTCACTGCTTTTATTTTTCTTAGTGCCTGGAATTGAGCCTTGCAGATATTTGTTAGATGAATGAACTAGAGAATGAATGTAACTGATATTAGCCTCACCTGATACGGTTGACCTGACTGGCTTAGGATTTAGATTAGTGTAGTGGGAAGGAGGTGATAAAGATGCAGTTCCTGGTACTGAACTGTACGCACAGGGGTATCAAGGTGCGGGGACAAAGCAGGAAGAGCATTAGTTTAGGGTCTGCCCCTTTGGTCAGGTGCTCCTGTGTTCCTCTTAAAGAGCCAGGTAAGGTTCCATCAGCCTGCGTACGTGGTCCAGAGTTAACAGGGCTTCAGCATTTGTCTAGGGTTGGGATTGATTTGTACCAAACACATCACTGTATTACCTGAAACTTGTAGCTTTTCTAAGCAAAAATAAATATCTGATCTCCCCTACACACATCCTTCCAAATCTTAGTTTGTCATTTAATTCAGTTACTCTCAATCTTTTTTCTGCATTTAGGAACACTTTTCCTATTTATTTACTTAGTAGTTTTCGTTTTCGGAGACAGAGTCTCACTATGTTGCCCTGGGTAGAGTGCTGTAGCATCATAGCTCACAGCAACCTCAAACTCCTGGGCTTAAGCGATTCTCTTGCCTCAGCCTCCCAAGTACCTGGGACTACAGTTACCCACCACAACACCTGGCTATTTTTTTTTTTTTGAGACAGAACCTCAAGCTGTCCCCCTGGGTAGAGTGCTATGGCATCACAGCTCACAGCAACCTCCAACTCCTGGGCTCAAGCGAGTCTCCTGCCTCTGCCTCCCAAGTAGCTGGGACCACAGGCACCCGCCACAACGCCCGGCTATTTTATTTTTTGGTTGCAGCCGTCATTGTTGTTTGGTGGGCCTGGGCTGAATTCGAACCCACCACCTTAGGTGTATGTGGCTGGCCACAGGCGCTGAGCCACCTGGCTATTTTTTGTTATTGTTGTCACTGTTGTTTAGCAGGCCTGGGCCGGGTTCGAACTCGTTAGCCCCGGTGCATGTGGCCACTGAGCTATCAGCGCCAAGCCATGCCTGGCTATTTTTAGAGACAGGGTCTCTCTCTTGCTCAGGCTAGTCCCAAACTCCTGACCTCAAGCAATCCACACGCCTTGGCCTCCCAGAGAGCTAGGATCCTCCCACCGTGGCAGGCCTCCTTTTTATTTAAAAAAAAAAAAAGGTTTTTTTTAATTTTTCTTTTCTTTTGGAGCAGAGAACTGAGATTCTCTTTCCAGCTTCTTCATGGCTGTCAGAAGTCCATACCAGACCCCACTGGTCTTTTTGTCTATCTTTTCCTCTTTATCTCCCTTCCCTTGCCTTTTCCTCCTCCCTTTCCAGCCCCTCTGTGGGTGTCTTAGCTATTGATTAATTATGGGCATATGTAAGATATGTAGGGCTGTTCTATATATGTGTTTTTGATTTACATAAATGGTATTGTGTATAAATCTCTGCTGATTTTTTACTCAAAACTATTTCAAAAGTCTTTCTTTGGTGCTGTATGCATTCATTGCCTCTAACAGCTATTTTCTAGTATTTCGTGTTTTTCACGTTGCAGATGAAAACTCTGATGTCAGATTGACTTTTTATTCATAGAAAACATTTTCTGTTCTTAAAAAACCCTTGGAAGTTTTATTACTTTATCATCAGCATTCAAAAGTTTTAAGAAGATGTTTGGCTATGTGTCTTCTCATAACATGTCTTTCCAGCTGGCAACAGGCAGTCAGAGGCTGCAGGCGTCAGTTGAGTTTAGGATGTACTGAGGATAAGGTGTCTGAGAAACAACCCAGTGGAGATACCTAACAAGAAGTTGTATAAGAGAAAATGTCTGATTTTGGAGATTTGGGAGTTGTTTGCATGTGTTTTTTTTTTTTTTTTTTTTTTTGTTACTCGTCACC
>NW_003852463.1:2888340-2902638 GCF_000181295.1 Otolemur garnettii
AGACAGAGTCTCACTATGTTACCCTCTGTAGAACTCTTGGGCTTAAGCGATTCTTTTGCCTCAGTCTCCCAAGTAGCTGGGACTACAGGCATCCGCCACAGTGCTCGGCTATTTTTTGATTGTAGTTGTCGTTGTTTAGCAGCCTGGGGCTGGGCTCAAACCCACCAGTGTATGTGGCTGGCGCCCTATTCACTGAGCTAGGGGCATGGAGCCTGCATGTGGGTTTTAAAGTTTGAAAAGAAAAACATTAATAGATGAAATCAAAGAGAGAGAAGAAATAGTCAAGCAGAGAGAAGAGTGGGTTGAGCTGCTGAAAGCAGAGGGTCATCAGAGGGTTTATTATTAGGTGGGCAATGGTTTTCCTCCCCCTCCTTCTTTTTTAAAAACTATAATAAAAACATAACTGGGTGTTGTGGTAGGCACCTATAGTTCCAGCTACTAGGGAGACTGAGGCAAGAGAATTACTTAAGCCCAAGAGTTTGAGGATGCTGTGAGCTGTGATACCACGGTGCTCTACTGAGGGGTGACATAGCAAGACTTTATCTCAAAAAAAATGAATATACTAAAAATAATATATATACATACATATTTTTTTCTTTTTTGAGACAGAATCTCACTCTGTCGCCCTGGGTAGAATGCTGTGGCATTATCATAGCTCACAGCAACTTCAGTCTCTTGGGCACAAGTAATCCTCTGACCTTAGCCTCCAGAGTAGCTGGGACTACAGAGGCCTGTCATGACACCTGGCTAATTTTTTTTTTCTATTTTTAGTAGAGACAGGGGTCTTGCTCTTCCTCAGAGCTGGTCTCAAACTAGTGAGCTCAAGCAATCTACCTGCCTTGGCCTTCCAGAGTGCTAGGATTACAGGCATGAGCCACCGCACCTGGCCTATAATAAAATATTTCAAACACTAAGAAGATTACTCAAAAGAAGATCCTCAAAAACCCATTCAACTTTCTCGATATAGCATTTGTCATTTTTTTTTTAAAGCAGAGTCTCACTCTGTCACCCTTGGTAGAGTGCCATGGCATCATGACTCACAGCAACCTCCAACTCTTGTGCCTAACCAATTCTCTTGCCTCAGCCTCCCAAGTAGCTGGGGGAGGCATCCACCACAACGCAGTGTGGCTATTTTTTATTGCAGTTGCCACTGCTGTTTTAGCTGGCCAGGGCCGGGTTCGAACCCACCACCCTCAGTATATGGGGCTGGTGCCCTACCCACTGAGTCACAGGTACTGCCCCAGCATTTGCCATTTTTATGTCCATTTTTTCACTTTATCACCATCGGTAGGTGCCATGGTGTCACAGCTCACAGCAACCCCCAGCTCCTGGGCTTAGGTGATTCTCTTGCCTCAGCCTCCTACGTATCTGGGACTACAGGCGCCTGCCGCAACGCCTGGCTATTTTTTTGTTGCAGTTTGGCCAGGGCTGGGTTTGAACCCACCACCCTCGGTATATGGGGCCGGCACCCTACTCACTGAGCCACAGGCAGCGCCCTTATGTCCGTTTTTTTAAAGTAAAAAAACATTACAGACACTTATGGAGCCCCTTTGTACCTCTCCTCAGCTCTATTTGCTGAACTCCAAATCTAATTTGGTGTTATTATTCCACACATGTGCTCATACATACACATGTGCTCCATATTTATTGATTCCTAAGGAGTTTACAGAAGTGTTTTGAGTGCTTTTAAACTGCATATATGTAGTATCATACTGTACTTATTCTTTTGCTTGCCTCTTTCATTCAGCACTGTTTGTAAATTTTATACATGTAGCTATAGTTCATTAATGGTCATTGCTGTAGAAGACTGGTTCTCAACCTTCCTAATGACACAACTCTTTAATACAGTTCCTCATGTTGTGGTGACCCCAACCATAATTTTCATTGCTACTTCATAACTATAGTTTTGCTACTGTTAGGAATCGTAATGTAAATATCTGATATGCAGGATGTATTTAGGCAACCCAGTGAAAGCGTCATTCGACCCCCAAAGGGGTCACGACCCACAGGTTGAAAACCACTGCTGTAGAATATTCCAAAGATGAATTTACTATAGTTTATCCCATGATACTGTTAATGGAACTTTGGGTTGCAAAGGACAGCACCTGCTATTCTCAGCTAATGGCCACACTGGGGCAGTTCTCTGGGTGGACTAGAGATCCTTAGAAGATCTAAGGGCTTCAGGGACCACCACTGATGGAACATCTGCTATGTGCTGGCTATGGCAAAATCATAGTAGTGAATCCCTGCCACAAATCTATGAAAAATCATCAATCTTACCTTTCAGGTAAGGAACACAAGGAACAGATAGGGAGACAACACAACTAGTCCAGATCCCACAGCTAGTAAGTGGCAGGAAGGAAGGGGTATCTCCTTTCACCTCCCTCTTTGCCTGGTTCCTCTGACCCTGGCCTTACATTGTCGCTTCTTCAGGGAGCTCACAGCTGCACCCTGGGAGAAGAGGTGCTTCTGGAGCTTCCCTGGACTGATCTGTTGCCAGGGACGCCCCTGGATTTGGTGCCAGGGTATGTTCTGCTCAGACACAGAACAGGCAGACTCACTGCCATGCCCAGCGCAGAATCAGGCCTGTGCCTGATTTGAAGCTCCAGGTCTTGGAGGCAGGACCCTGTTATGCCAGTCTCCACAGAGCCCTGGAGAGTTTAAGCCCTCTGTTAGTGGTTTGTAAAAGTCTGGACTTGCAGGCTGTAGCCTATGCCTGTCATCCTAGCACTCTGGGAGGCCGAGGGAGGTGGATTGCTTGAGCTCATGAATTCGAGATGAGCCTAGGCAAGAGTGAGACTCCCCTCTCTAAAAATAGCCAGGCATTGTGGCAGGCGCCTGTAGTCCCAGCAACTTGGAGGCTAAGGCAAGAGGATCGCTTGAACACAAGAGTTAGAGGTTGCTGTGAGCTATGAAGCCATAGCACTCTACCTAGAGGACAACAAAGCCAGACTGTCTAAAAAAAGTCTGGACTTGGTGTTCAGAAACCTGGGCTCTAGTCCTGCTGAGTGATGCAGCAAGGTCAGTTAGGCCCCTTGAGAAGTGGGATGATAGCGTCAGGTAGTGTTGAGCCCATTAACGGAGATGAGATGCCATTTTGTGTTTTAAGTGTCTGCCCATCCTGGGCGCTGTCCCAGAGAGGATGAGGGGACTCACTGGGAGAGGTGGGGCCGCAGAGAACTGACAAACTCAAGGTCCAGGCCCACTCAGGGTGTCACTTTTCTCAGTGGGCAGCAGGGGGCGCGCTCAGACCGTACGATTGCCGGCAACTGATCTCGCCAGCCGCTGGCGGGAATCCGACAGCGCGAACGCAGTGGAAGGGACTGTGTGGGTAGGAAGGGGCCCATTACAAACGAGCTTGAGTTTCAACTTGGCCTACAGACCCCTTCTAAGCTACAGGAAGTGCAGCTGATGTGAGCGAGGAGAAGTGGGACGCTGCTCCCCAGGGTTGTTGGGTGGGGAAGGGGATGGAGGAACGCTGTGTGTAGCAAGGACGATCTCTGCTCTAGCGCCGGGGGAGTCAATGCTTCCTAACTGTGAGAAATAAGCATTCCCGGCCCGCGTATCCGAGGAGGAAGACCTGGTCGCTTCAGGGAGTGCCTCAGCAGCACCAAGGATTTTAGGGGAGAGTGAAGAGGAGAGGACAGGACAGGGGGTGGCGGCACTGGGTCAGTTCAGAAGTACCAATAGCAAGAGACAAGACTTCTTAACTGCTCTAAGAAGGCTCCTTACAAAGTGGCATTGTTTACCCGGGGGCGGGAGAGGGGGTAGTCAGAGGAGCTAGAGTGAGACATGCGTGGGGAGTCCCAGCAACACTCCTGAGACAAGAGGAGTGCCAGTGGGCACAGGTGTCCCAGGGACGAACCCTACTGCCCTTTCAAGCCCCAACATCCGTCTAGGGGTAAGGCGGATCCTATCCTTAGCCAAACCTCCCAGCCCAAGTAGACATACAGCTTGTCTTTGAAGGAAATGGGAGGAGGCTAAGGACTCCATAGGGGGACCATGAGATGGAATCAGCTGCTAAATTCGTTCACAAATGGTTAGAGCTGGAAAAGAACTGGAGGGCTTTCTAAAGAAAGAGTCTGGGCACTAATGTGCCTTGATAGGTGGGCAGGATTTAGAGAAGCCTGAGTAAGGGCAGGTTTGTAGGAATGGTAAGTTTGCCTGGGGGACAGCACAGGAGAAGGTCTAGCTGGGGATGTGGCAGAGGGTGGTGTGGGAGGAGTTTGTTCTGGAAACTGTCCTTCCGACCTGTGGGGACCCTGAGAAGTCTGCTAGGACAGAAGTCTGATGAGTAGGACATGTGCCCTTGGGCTGCCGGAAGCCTGTCAAAGGCTCTCTCAGGGCAGCCAAGAAGCCCAGGAGTGAGACCTGCGCAATCGCGAGGTTCCCTGGACACTTACGGACGATGTCCGCAGTCGTCCCGCCTTGGGGCCGCTGGCACTGAGGAATCACTGGCAGCCTGCAAGTGCTGCACCCAGGCGAGGGACTCGCCACACTCTAGTTTTCACAACTCCGTCTTTGGGTCTTTTTCTTTCCCCATCCCCAAGCAGTTACTCCTTCTCGAGGCCCAAGGGGGGGGGGGCGGAGAACTAGGGGTGTGGGGAGAGGGCTGGGTTAGAGCTAGGCCTGGGGATTGGCAGTCAAGGAGTATCTGCTGATGCCACCAAAGGCGATGGTGCATGGGTGGCCTTCCCTGTTAGGAAAAAAAACAACAGCAACCACCCTTGGCTGTCCCCGCTCGGTGCCTGCCTCCTCTGAGCCTCCCCGCGCTTGTGCGGGCCCAGAAGGCTGGCCTCCCCTGGGGGCGGAGGGGCCAGGGTCTCCCCTCCCCCATATCAGGCATGCCGCGGGCGGAATCGAGGACAGCGGATTGAGGAGGCCGTAGCGTGTTTGTCCAGCGCCGGCCCCCGCAGCCGTGAACCCTAATCTCCGATACACTTGCAAGTTGGCTTCCTGCCCCGAGGCCCTGGCTCAGCGAGCAAACAGGCTGAGCGCGGCGCTGCATCTGAAATGTGGCATTTGAGCAGCGCAGCAGAGGAAAGCCAGGGCGCTGCCGATCGGCAGTAATTGCCCTTCTCCGTCCCTAATCCCTAGGCCGATCCCCTCCCGCCGGCTGTGGCTCATTGATTAGCGTGGGATCTGCAGCCCAACTCCCGGAGGGGCCACTCTACCCCCAGCCTGGGTCTGAGAAGCTGTCAGGATCCCGGTGAGGTCCTCCTGAACTCGGAGGGAGAGAACATCTCTGAAAAGGGCTTCCGCAATGCCAGGGGAAAGATGGAGTGGAGGACGAGGGGAACATGTGCAAAGTTGCAAAGGGAGCCCAGGCCAGGCACTCCCCTGGCTGTGAGACGGACCTCAGACTGCACAGTTCTTAGCTTGGTGAAGGAGAAAGTGCGGGGGAATGGGATGAGAGCTCACTGTGGAGCTTGGGGTTGGGAGATCCCCATCCACCAAACCCAAACCACCTCAAGGCTCTAGTGCTTCTATAGTGGCGCAGAGGATCCTGAGCCTCACAGCCTTCTCATTCAGCCCAAATTCAGATTGTGCCTTTCACTCATTGAAAAGAGTGGGAGGGACAGGAGAAAGCAGTTTCCAAGCCCAGAAACAGACATGGCCTATTCCATAAGTATTTAATAATAGTGGTCAGTACAGGGGAGTTGAAATAGGGTTCCAAGGGAGCCTGGGGAAGGGGGGAAGCAAAGCCACTGATAACTGGGTCACACCTTCACAGGGACAAGACCCCTTGGTCATCTGGGTGAGTTTTGTTTCTTCCCTCCCACCTTTCATTTTCCCACCTAGGCCCAAGCCTACACTCCTTCCTTTTCCCAGAATAGCCACCCCTGTCCCGGAAAATGGAGCCTTTTTTTCCTGAGTTGACTTACCTGGATCTAGGTTCACTAGTCACAGTATGGCTTCTCTGTGGAGGCGCAAGGCTTGGTGCTGTGACTCTCAGGGGTCCAGGGAGCAGGGGCTGGAGATAGAGCCTGGGCCAGGGTAAGAACACAACAGCAGGGATGTAGGGGGGAAGCCAACTGGGAGGACACTACACTAGAGCCCCTTGCTTTGGTGGGTCCCCTTAATACCCTTGAGCACGGATGGACTAGGGTGAAGCAAGTGAAGCTTCACTTTCCCTCTCAAACTCAAGTGCAGGGTTAGCTGCCTCCTTACCTCACACTAGTCCAGGCCTCCCCTCATTTGGCCTAGGAGAGCTTTAGTCTCTACCCATAACCTGTTGATTTGCCTCAGGCCCCACAACCACCTTGACATCATCCTCTATTTATTTGATTGGCTGTTTCTGTCTCTAGGTGGGAGACTTAATAAATGCCTTGATCTCCCATTCTTCTCTCCTCTGAGTTCTTCCCTCTAAACGTGAACCTGCTGCAGTGGCCACCCTGGGCTTGCTTGGTTCACCTTGGGCCCCTTTAATCTCCCGGCCCTCTGCCTGAGCGTGAGTTTGCATACTGGTGTGTGTTTGCTTTCACATCCTCTGATATTAAGTCCTGCTTCTCTCTCCAGCCAGATGCCGATCTCCCTGAGAGCAGGGACCAAGCCTGTCCTAGAACTCTTATCAGCACCCAGCCCTGGTGGGCCTCAGTATATGAACCTGATTGCCCTCACGCCTATCTGAAGACCTTAGTTGGACAGGTCTTATTTGGCTCTTCCTAAGCCTTATTTCTGGTTGAGGAGAAGGTGATTCTGGGCTGAAGTAAAGGTCCTGGGTCCCAGAAGCCTCTCTTGGCACATGGGCTGTGAGATCTCCCCCTCCTCAGTAATTATTAGGCAAATTATGATGATCCCAATATGCTCTGCCTCATGATATGGGCTGCTGGGGGCTTTTCAGCTCTTCTCATGGCCACCAACTCCAATGAATGTGACAGTGTACATATGAGTGGACAGGAGTGTGTATGTTATGTGGTAGTGGTGCTAGAGTGTGTGTGTGTGTGTGTTATCAGTTGAGGGCATGTATGAATGCTGTTGGACATGAGGGTGGGTGTTCGGGGCAGTGTTGGCTGGGTATGTCTGTCTGTTGAGTGTGGGTATGTATGTAGTATCCCCTG
The DNA here is from genome assembly GCF_000181295.1 of Otolemur garnettii. Taxonomy (NCBI): domain Eukaryota; kingdom Metazoa; phylum Chordata; class Mammalia; order Primates; family Galagidae; genus Otolemur; species Otolemur garnettii. The sequence goes on from NW_003852463.1 coordinate 2,895,402, forward strand.
GGTTATATCCGTGTTTCTTTTTTTTTTTTTTGAGACAGAGCCTCAAGCTGTCCCCCTGGGCAGAGTGCCGTGGCATTACAGCTCACAGCAACCTCCAACTCCTGGGCTCAAGCGAGTCTCCTGCCTCCGCCTCCCAAGTAGCTGGGACCACAGGCGCCTGCCACAACGCCCGGCTATTTTTTGGTTGCAGCCGTCATTGTTGTTTGGTGGGTCCGGGCTGGGGATTCGAACCCACCACCTTAGGTGTACGTGGCTGGTGCCTTAGCTGGTTGAGCTATAGGTGCCGAGCCATATCCGTGTTTCTTTGTGTTTGCTATGGACGAGGGTAAGTGGTGTCTGTGAGGTGTGTTTGCAGTGTGCATGGTGCTGAGATGTACGTACATGGGCAAGGTCTGCTTTGTGTGCATGTGGAAGATGGGGTGCCTGCAGGCTTCATAATGCTAGAAAGTGCCTGGTGATATCCCCCACCAGTGACTCTGTGCCTGGCCAACCACTCCTGCCCCTTGGAGGCAAATAGGGAGGACGTGAAAAGTCCACTGTCTCAGATGTCAGGAAAGTGAAGGCCCACAGGAACTGCTATGCCCAGGGGTTTGTAGACCCAGGGAGGGACAGGTGCTGGCTCCAATAGGTGGAGAAAGGCCAGTGCCTGAGCCCTTGAATCCTATTGCATACAAATGGCAAGACCTTACTCACCACACAGATCCCAGGCAGGGGAGGAGGATGGATGTGACATTCAAGTCTGGGTTTCAATCCAGACAACATATTCAGGCTGAGGACCATTCAGAAGGAGACCTGGGAAAGGAGTGAGCTCAGATGGTTGGGGCAGGTGAGGGAGACAAGTGAGCCAGCTCTGGAGGGCCACACTAATCCATATGGCACCTTTCTGGGTAGAGGCAGCTCCATGCCAGGGCACAGGACTCAGTGAAGGGAGCTAGAGCTGGATCTCAGTCCCACTGCCCCCATGGCTGGGTGCCATTTTGCATTAAACAACATGTCCAAATGTACACAGTGACCCTTGATGTTGGCCTGGGAACCTGTGATCCTCTACTTTCTCTGGGGCCTGGCACAGAACTGGGGGGCTGTGTTGAATAGAACATGCTTTCATACTTTTTTTTTTTGAGACGGAGTCTCACTATGTGACCCTCAGTAGAGTGCTCTGGTATCACAGCTCACAGCAAACTCAAACTCTTGGGCTTAAACAATTCTCTTGCCTCAGCCTCCCAAGTGGCTGGGACTACAGGCGCCTGCCACAATGCCTGGCTATTTTTTTTTTTTTTTGCAGTTGTCATTGTTATTTAGCTGGCCTGGGTGGGGCTCGAACCCACCAGCCTCAGTGCATGTGGCTGGTGCCATAACCATTGTGTTACTGGCGCTGAGTCATACTTTTTCTATTTTTAGTAGAGACGGGGGTCTCACTGTTGCTCAGGCTGGTCTCAAACTCCTGAGCTCAAGGGATCCTACTGCCTCAGCCTCCCAGAGTGCTGGGATTACAGAAATCATGAGCCACCTTGCCTGAACTTTTTCCCTTTGACTCCAGCTGCAGATAGATCTAGCCAGGTCTCAGACTGCCCCAGGCTGGCCTTTCACCAGCCCTTGTCCTCATTGTCCAGGGAGGCTGGGTGGGGTGTGGAGAGTTCAGTGTGGTTCATCCCCAGACTAAAAACCCAGCTCAGGGGTCACACTTTGCTACCTAGAACACCACACTCATGTGTGAACAAAGATGTGTGGCTCCTACAGACGTATAGCTCCAAAGAAGGCTGTCTTCTTAATTCAAGAATCAAATTTGGAGCCCACATCTCTAGACTTCCAGGGCTGAGGTTCTCTAACCAAACTCCAGAGCTGACATAAGTAGCTTGGGACCATTTTCTTTGATCACTGGGGCTTGGAGGACACAGAAAGGCAAGAGGCAGAGAACTCCAGGGCTTTAGAGGTCACTGAGAAAGAGGAGGAGGAGAGAGCTGGCGGCCTCTGCACTGAAGAGGGAGGGGGAAGTGTGAGCAAGATTTTTCACCCTTTCAGTAAAACAAACAAAAAAAAATTATTTCTCCTATTTCCTTCTCTGAGATTAATGATAAACCGTCTATCCCCTAAAAGAAAATGATAAAGACTCTAATTTTACTTGGAGGCTTAGAAATGCCATTTCTACGCAAAACAGGGAGCCCATAATCAGACTTGAGCGGGGCAGAGCTTTGATAGAAAATGTTTTTCTCTCTCCCTCTATTTCTTCCCCTCCTTTCCCTTGCAAACCAAGATGCCCGACAGCTAAGAACAATGCTCAATAAAGTGAAATAATATTTTAGTCAAAATAGGCCGAGACCGCTCCCAGCCAACTGTAAATTAGCATTTTGAGGGCAAATATGCAGACAATTTGAGATAATGAAGGCTGATTATTCAATCCAATGAATGTTAACTAGGGAGCAGAGGCTCCACTGCCTTATCTCACTCCCTTCGATTTATTTTTTTAATCGTTTCACATTTAAACTCTTTATTTGTTTCTGTTTTATGCACCCCCGCCCTCCTTCTGTCACACACGTGGGAGTCTCCCTCCCTTCTCTCCTCCATTCCTGCCCAGGCTGCAGGAGAGGACCTCAGAGACTGTCAGTCTTTCTCGTGGCCTTTGAGCTGGGAGCCCCTACTTTGTGCATGGTCCTTTGTAGAGTTGGGGGGTCAAGGTACACTGAATAGATAGACAACACAGGCCCTGCTTCTTGGGGCTGAGTCCTCAGAAGTCGTGGAAAACTTCCTTAAATTAGTCTTTGTTCCAGGCAAAACTGACTACATAATTTGTGGGAGCCAGTTCAAAATGAAAGTGCAGGGCAACATGTTCAAAGATTACGAAGAATTTCAGGGTAGTCATGGCCGAATATTATGACACCAGGCCAGAGCACCTTCTGAGCCCAGGCCATGCACCCATGCAGCTAGCCCTGACTCCAGCAGCTAAGGGCAGCATCACAGCTGAGTGGACATAATCTAAGAAGGCTTTCTGAAGGAGAAATGAAGCTATTCTCGAGTGTGTGACGCTGTTTCTGCAACCCCGAGGAGGCTCCCAGCTGACCAAGGCTAGTCCCTGGAGTTGGAGGGTATTAGGCAGGAACTCCAGCTCCCAAACAGCTGGCAGCATGGCTGTTTCCCCTTGGAGGTGTCCATCCTCCAGCCCAGAAGTGATGCTTGCTTGGTGGTGCAGAAAACAGCTCCCACTTGGGCAAGAGCTCCCTAATGCTGTGGTGCTCACCCAGCCTCAGCCTCTTCCTTGGGTCCTGGTCTGCACCTTCCTTCACCAGCACCAGTTCCCACCCTGTCCCCAAAGCCAGTCCTGCAGCTACTCCTTCCCTCAGTGCTTCTTGCTGCCCTCATGGTGTTTGCCATAGGAAGTCTTCTCCTGAGCATGGCCTCTGCCCTTCTGAGCATGTCTGCTGCCCACCAGACCTCCTGCCCATTGAGTGCCCTATTCACCCCCTGCTCATTCTATGTCTCTGCTCATGCTGCACCCTGACCTGGAGGGTCTTCCTTAGCCCCTCCTGCCTACCATTGCTTCTTTCAACCCATGCCTTCATACCCAGCCACAGAGCATAGCTTTGCCTTTTATTGGGGTGTGCTCTTGGTAAGGTATCACCTCTCTAAGCCTCAGTTTCCCTGTGAGGAAATGGGGTTATAATGAGATTTGTCTCTTGAGGTAACTATGAGCTGGTAAATCCTGGACACAGGGGTGGGCCTGCATGAATGTTAGCACGCTACTGTGGGAATCCTCTTCCTGCCAGCTGTCCTCTCAGAACTTCTATAGGCTTGAGAGTTCCTGTCACACAGTGTAGCTGCAGTCTTACACTGTTTCCTCCACCTGATGCGAGTTTCCTGAGAATGGCATGGACACTGAGGTTGGGCTCCCTCAACCTCCCTGGCCACTCCTACTTTTCTCTGGAGAGGTTGGAAAATTAAGACCTGCATTTCTGACAGACCCCAGTGGCTCACACCTGTAATCCTAGCACTCACAGAGGCTGAAGCAGAAGGAACACTTGAATTCAGTAGTTTGAGACCAGCCTGAGCAAGAGCGATATCTTGTCTCTACTAACAATAGAAAAATTAGGCAAGAGGATTGCTTGGACCCAGGAGTTTGGGCTTGCTGTGAGTGAGGCTGACACTGCTGCACTCTAGCCTGGGCAACATTTTCCAGACAGACTCCCTTGCAGCTAAGGTTCTAGAAGTGAATAGGTTCATACAGACCAGTCAGACTCATGAAACTCAGAAGGTGGATGTGAGACTGAGGGTGTTTCCTACTCTGGGTTTTGAAGGACTGGCAAGATTATAGAAACATCAGCTTGGTGCTGTAGCTCAGTAGTTAGGTTGCCAGCCACTTACACCAGGGATGGTGGGTTTGAACCTGGCCAGGGCCTGCTAAACAACAATGACAACTGCAACAAAAATAATAGCTGGGCATTGTGGTGGGTGCCTGTACTCCCAGCTACTTGGGAGGCAAGAGAATGACTTAAGCCCAAGAGTTGGAGGTTGCTGTGAGCTGTGACACCATGGCACTCTACCAAGGGTGACATGGTGAGACTCTGTCTCCGAAAAAAAAAAAAGTATAGAAACATGATTTATTTTTTTTGCAGGAGATTCTCATTGTCCAGTCTCTACCTTTGACTATTATGAGGCAAAGGCAGTGGTGACCATGTTAGCAATGGCTTAATTCTGGTGCTATTGCACTTACAGGGGTTTCAAATCCATAGTTTAAGGGGTGATTTCATAGGTTGTAGAACCAAGGGGGATCAGTTCAGAATTCTCTTGGAGGTCATTCCTGCGTCTTCTGGCCCTCTCAACAATTTTTGAAAGTATCTAATTCTCTATTAAATCTCTCCTTGGCTAAAATGCCCAGAGGGGGTTTCTACATTGAATCCTGAGAGCACAGCCTATCTCTTTCTCCCGAATACTCATAGCACAATACTAGCATAGGTCTCCCTCTCCCTAAGCCTCATCTTTCACACCAGCTGAACCAGCACCACGCCTGACCTCTGCACTGCCTGTGGGCGTGCTGGTCATTTGCCTGTTTGTGCTTCCTCTCCTTCCCATGCTCTGTCCTGTATGCAGGGAACTGGCCCCTGCAAATCACACTTTCCTTGTCCACTGCTTTTTTGTTGAATTCAACTAGTGCAAGTCACTGGTGGGAGATAGGTGGGTGGGAGAAAGGCCAGAGTATTTCTTATCCTCTCTGTGTGTGCTTCCAGAGGCATCTATTATGCGGAGTCCACTCATGTTAGACAATCCCCCCCAGGTGGTTCCAGTTCTCAGCTATTGGCCCCTCCGCAATTGTAGCACTGCCCTTGCATCCCCAGCTCCTGAGCTCTGGTAAACACTGTCTCCTCTCTCTGACTCTCTAGGGGTCGTAGCAGCTTCCAGCAATTGTTAATCTTTGAGTTGCCTCATCACCCCCAGTTTTCAGCTCTTCCAACACTCCTATGACTGGGTTTTCAAGTTAAATCACCTTTATAGTGAGCTACCTGGTATGAGTGGGTTTTCCTGGGAAAGGTGGGGCTAAGGACCCTGAACCACATCTTCCCTCCTTGTGGAAACAGTCTACTTCCTCTGTAGCCTTCCTGGCCAGGCTATCCTGACCTAGCTGTAGAAACATCTGATCAAAATCATCCTTCAGGGTCCCTCTCCCTAGCTGGGGAGTGGGGAGTGGGGGAGGAGCCAGGGTAAGTGGCAGCTTTCACCAACACCTCACTCTTCTCTTCTCGACATGTTTACTCACAGGCTGTCTGGGAAGTGAAAATCCTCCCTAATGGATGTTTCACCCAATTAAATAATTAACTCAGAGTGTTGCTAAGCATCCTCAGCTGATGTCTTCTAGTCCTGGAGGCTCCCTCATGCCAGGCCAAGGCTGCTGCCAGCCAGGGCCTAGCTGATGCTGAGACTAGAGAGACTGGTGGGAGGAGCCTGGAGGGTGGGGTGGGGTCCCAGTGATGGGGGAGGGTGCTGCATTGGTGGTATAGTGGTGAGCATAGCTGCCTTCCCAATGATTCTAAGGTGGATGAGGGAGATAAATGTTCTGGTAGGAGAAGGTAAGGTAAGGTGTTTAGATGAGGAAGGTGGAGAGGTGGCTGAGACTCACTAGAGAGGGCATCACTACCTTCTATTTAGTCCTTCAAGTCACCTATCCCCAATTCTTCCTATATGGTAGAGTCCTGTTCCTTCAACGTAGGGAAAAACAAGAGAAGGAGGCATCTTTCTAATGTGTGCTTTCTTTTTCTTTCTTTCTTTCTTTCTTTTTTTTTCTTTTTCTTTTAACAGAGCCTCACTTTATCACCCTCGGTAGAGTGCCATAGCATCACAGCTCACAGTAGCTTCCAACTCCTGGGCTTAGGTGATTCTCTTGCCTCAGCCTCCCAAGTAGCTGGAACTACAGGCGCCTGACACAATGCCCAGCCATTTTTTATTGCAGTTTGGCCGGGGCTGGGTTTGAACCTGCCACCCTCGGTATGTGGTGCTGGCACCCTACCCACTGAGCCACAGGAACTGCCCCACTAACATGTGCTGTTAAGTTATGGGGAGGGAGCTGAGCTGCTGTCCCACCTTGATAATTAGTGAGGTAGGGAACCTACAGGCAAGTGGCTGAATACAGTTATGGTTCATTCATGTTGTGGAAGATTGCTCAGTCTTAAAAAGAATGAGACACATTTACCTATATAGACAGGAAAAGATCTCTAAGATTTTGCAAAGTTCAAAAAAAATGCAGATACCAGTTCAATATGTATTTTTAGAGACAGAGTCTCACTTTGTCGCTCTGGGTGGACACAGTGCCGTAGTGTCTTAGCTCATAGCTACCTAAAACTCTTAGGGCTCAAGTGATTCTTTTGCCTCAGCCTCCTAAGTAGCTGGGACTACAGACACCCCCACAATATCCAGCTACTTTTAGAGTTAGGGGTCTCTCTCTCTTCTTAGGCTGGTCTCGAACTCCTGAGCTCAAGCAATTCACTCACCTCAGCCTCCCAGAATGCTAGGATTACAGACATGAGCCACCATGCCTGGCCCACCAGTTCAATTTAATGTAAGAAAAACTAGTGTGCACCTATATGCACATGTTTATCTGTCTGTAGAAGAAGGCCTGGAACTAGGCTCACCAAACCATTCCTAGGAGTGATCTCTATGTCTGAGAATAGGGTGAAGAGAAAGCTAGTATTTTCATTTTATTCTTTGCACCCCTGAAATACCTGATTCTTATAAGAATGTGTCTTGTATCACTGCT
>NW_003852463.1:2903576-2905233 GCF_000181295.1 Otolemur garnettii
CCTTAGCCAGTTGAGCCACAGGCGCTGAGCCTGAATCAGTATTTTCAATAAATTTTGCTTCAAGCCACAGTAAGAAATAGATTTTCATCAGATCCTATTATTTACATGTATACAGTATTTGAGTATTTGAAACAGACTTTCCAAATAATGGTTGCATTTAGTACATAACCATACATCAGAGTATATTCTACCTTTTTCTAATTTTCCCTTAGAAAAAACTGGTTGTGACCTTCTAAAGAGATTTCATGAGCATTAATGAGTTCCAAGCAGCACTTTGGAAACGCTGTCTAAACTGATGGGGTGCTAGGCCTTCTTGGCAAAAAGGTTTAGCAATCAAGTTCTCAGGAAACCAAGAGGTCTTGGCAGTTTTAAGTTCCTAAAGGAAAAAGGAGAGCTGTTCTTCAGGACATGACCACTTGGTGGCAGCGCTGGCCGTATTTGTCCAGATGGGGCGCCAGCCTCCAGAGGTTTCTCTTTTAAATGATTTAGAAACCAACACTGAACCATTGCCTACCTCCTGGCCCCAGCTCCAGGGGGCTCCAGAGCTGAAAGACTTTACAGGTGACCTCCTGATAAAAAGGCAAGAACCCAAAGCACTCCAGGAGAGGGGCCCAGACCTTCCTCCACTAGCGCAGCCCGGTCTTAATTAAGAATGAAGCCATGGGCTGACGCGGTGACTCACGCTTGTAATCCTACGCACTCTGGGAGGCCGAGGATGGTGGATTGCTTGAGATTACAGGTTCAAGACCAGCCGGAACAAGAGTGAGACCCCCGTCACTACTAAAAATAGAAAATCTGAAGCAAGAGGATCACTTGAGCCCAAGAGTTGGAAGTTGCTGTGAGCTATGACACCACTGCACTCTACCCAGGCAGACAGCTTGAGACTCTGTCTCCCCCCTCAAAAAAAGAATGGAGGCATGATCAGAGGTGTTTGAGGCTGCAGTGAACCATGATCACACCACTACACTTCAACCTGCAGGACAAAGTGATACCCTGTCTCCAAAAAAAGAAGAGAAAAAAAAAAAAGAAGAGAAGAGAGGAAGCAAATCTCACTCCGGTTCAAAATCCATTCCTCTCTAGTAGCATTGTAGCCTGGGCAAGTTCCTTAATCTCTCCCCATGCTTCCCGTCTGCAAAATGGGCAATAGATAATAAGTCCTCAAGGGGTTGTAAAAATAAAAAGAGTTAATACATACAGAGCCCAAGAACAGTGCTGGCAGTCAGTAGTAATAAGCTACTATTGTACAGCTTTCCCTCCTGACTTCTCCCATTCTGGAGGTGGGGCGGCAGTGAGAAGTGCTTTAGAGGTCAATTAACTGCAGAAATGAATAAAACCCCGGAGAGCTCATTTCCACCTTCCTCCCCTAGGCGGGGCAGTGGGCTGGAGCGGTGGGGGCAAGGGGAGTGTGGCCTGTGCAGATGGGGCTGATAAGCCACGACTTGTGATTCGGCTCCCGGTGACCAAGCCTTGGTCGCTGCCCCCTGGCTGGTCCTCCCACCCCCTCATGCCCTGCCAGAGCCGGGGCTATCTCTGCCATCAGTGGCCCTGGAGCCAGGTCTACCCTCCCCCTGACCCCGTGGGTCGGGGCTGGAGTCGCACTTCACCCTGCAGACCCCAGGCCTGTTCATTCCACCCTTTCTGAGCCAACCTAACCCCT
>NW_003852463.1:2905482-2906645 GCF_000181295.1 Otolemur garnettii
CTGGGCCCCAAGCCAGTGCCTTCAACTTCCTCATCTTCTGAGTGTTAGGGCCTGATGTTATCTATTTAGAAACTCAAAATAGCTTCCAAAACATTAAAAATACACCTCCAAAAGGCCACATTACTTCTTTTGGAAATGCCTAAGTTGTCATAAGCAAGACAAAGGTAGGAAGCAAAGAAGGACCAGAGAAGTAGCCCCAGCATTCAAAGCTGAATACAGTAAAACTTTCCCTAGTAAACAGTTTTATGAATTTTGACAAATGCACAAAGTCCTGTTACCTCTACTGAAATCAAGATATAAAATAGTTCCATCACTCCCCCGAATTTTTCTTATTTTAGTCAACCTGTCCTTCACCCCCTATCCTCCACAATCACAAACCTGTTCTCCTTCTCTGTGGTTTTACCTCTTCCAAAAATGTCATCTAAGTAGAATACTACAATAAGTAGAATCCTACAGTATTAGCTTTTCAAGGCTGACTTCTTTCATTCTACATAACGTATTTGAGACTCTTTAATGGTGTTGCATGCATCAGCGTCGGTTTCTCATGTCTGTAATCCTAGCACTCTGGAAGCCCAAGCCTGGAAGATCACTTGAGGCCAGAAGTTGGAGAACAGCCTGAACAAGAGCCAGACTCCTGTTGCTATGAAAAATAGAAAAATTAGCTGGATGTAGTGGTGCATACCTGTAGTCCTAGCTACTTGGGAGGCTAAGGCAGGAGAATTGCAAACAAAAAAATAGTTTGCTCCTTTTTAGTCCTGAATAGCATTCCACTGTACATATATATACCCCACAGTTTGTTTACCATTACCAGTTGACAGACATTTGGGTAGTTTCCAGTTGGGGGCTATCATATAAAGCTGCTGTGTGTACATTGCTAGACAGAATTTTTTAAGAACGTAATTTCTCTTGGGTAAATAAGGAGGAATGTGATTGCTAGTTTCTATAGTAAGCTATTTAAAAATAAAGAAAAAGAGAGCTGGGTGCAGTGCCTTGGAGGCCAAGGTTAGTGGATTGCCTAAGCTCAGGAGTTTAAGACCAGCTTGAGCAAGAGTGAGACTCCACCCCTAAAAATAGCTGGGCATTGTGTCAGGTGCCTTTAGTCCTAGCTACTTGGGAGGCTGAGGCAAGAGAATTGCTTGAGCCCAAGAGTTTGAGGTTGCTGT
>NW_003852463.1:2909657-2913856 GCF_000181295.1 Otolemur garnettii
TCCCTGAGCCACAGGCACTGCCCCAATATTCCCCCCTTCATGAGGTGATAATTAATTTCATTCCCCTTAAGTGTGGGGTGGACTTAGTGACTCGCTTGTAACAAAATATGGTAGATGTGGTGGTGGGCAGACTTACCTGCTTCCAAGACTAGGACATCAAGGGCATTGCACTTTCCTCCTTGCTTTGCTCTCATTTGTTTGTGGGAATCAGTTTCCATCTCAGAAGGATATTCAAACAGCCCTCTGGAGGATGTGCATGGCAAGAAACTGAGGCCTCCTGCCAACAGCCATGTGAGTGATCCCTTGGAGAATCATGGCATCACAGCTTACAGCACCTTTCTATGATCAATGCATAGAAAAAGGTCTGAAAGTAAGAATACCAGTATAGCTGACTTTAGGTGGATGGAATTTTTGATGATCCTTAAATGCCTCTGTTTGATGGCATATTTTGATTTTTACTGGAATGAGTATATATTACTTTGTGATAGGAAAAAAAGCAGTAAGAAAACATCAATATAGAAAATATTTAAAATTATATTGTTAGATGTTATGTTTGTTCCAGTTATCTTTTATTGGATAATTATTTTAATAAATCTCTTACTGTTAGATATTTATGTGACCTAACCAATCCCTTATTGGACATTTAAGTAATTCCGTCTCATCTTAAACCAGATTACTTTCAGCCAAATTGTTTTGGGCCGCATGTTATATTGCCTCTTCAATCACCCTTCTCTTGTCCTTCATCTTCAACCTTTCCTCACTATTCTTTCCTATCTGCACTTTAACTCCCTCAGGTCTCTCCCATTAAAACAAACACCACCCCTTTTTCCCCAGTAATGCCCCCTCCTCACTCCTAAACTCTCAATCCACATTTCCTAAGGACTAAAATCCACCTTTTTCTTTTCTTTTGAGACAGAGTCTCAAGCTGTCACCCTGGATAGAGTGCTGTGGTGTCATAGCTCACAGCAACCTTTAGCCTCCAACTCGGGTTCAAGTGATCCTCTTGCCTTAGTTTTTCTACCTCTAGTAGAGACGGGGTCCTCACTTTTCCTCGGGCAGGTCCCAAACTTGTGAGTTCAAGTAATCTACCTGCCCCGGACTCCCAGAGTGCTAAGATTATAGGCATGAGCCACCGTGCCTGACCTGAAATCCACCTTTTGCTCACATCCATTTGGCAGAAGCGTTCTCCCCAGTCTACTTGTGGCTAAGTCTAAGACTCATTAAAATTATATTGTTAGGTGTTATGTTTGTCCCTTCCTCCTTCCTGAAGCACTCTCTCTGTGTATCCAGCTCCCCACACTCTGAGGTAGATCCCATAGTTTAATGGTGTGTATGTGGTAGTATGGAGGATAGAGAGGATAGATCCAGAAGAGGGCAAGCTGGAGCAGGGAGATCAGTTAGGGACACCTGTCTGCCTATGCCCCTGTCTTCTCTAATTGCAGGCTCTTCTTCTTCAGAGAGAGCAATCTCCTCAGTCATCTCTCCTCACTCTGCACCCTCCCCGACAGTTCACTTTACTCCATGCCTTCAATTATTGCCTGTCTGTGTTTTGTTTTGTTTTGAAACAGAGTCCACTACGTCTCCCTTGATAGAGTGCCTCAAACTATTGCTGAGCCTCCCAGGTAGCCGGGACTACAGGGTCCCACCACAACACCCTGCTATTTTTAGAGATGAGGTCTAGCTCTGACTCAGGCTAGTCTGGAACCCATGATCTCAGGCAATCCACCTGCCTTGGCCTCCCAAGTGCTGGGATTACAGGTGTGAGCCACCATGCCTGGCCCCACTCCCCTGCCTGTTAGGGTTTTCCAATAGCTAGCTCCCTTAAACACCCTGCTGTCCCTCCTGATCCCTAACCTGTACAACTGGCACCTAAGGGCCCCTGGCATAGCACACTTGGCTGGCCCCAGGCAGGACCCATCATCTCCTTCCCCAGCCTCTCAAGAGGCTCTCCCCTTTTCCCGTGGCAGTTCCTCATCCTAGGAACTTGGGAGAGACCACTGCATCTTCCTCACACTCAACACAGTGCTTGGTACTCAGGAGCATTCAATAAATGCTCCTGCGTTTAATAAAACATTAACGGCTTTAACCAACCACCAAGTCCAGTTAATTTTATCTTGAATGACCCTAAAACCTGCTGACCTCCCTCCACCACCTTCAAGCCCATTGTCGGTTTTTTCATTAGACTTGTGGGACCTATCTCAGAGGCGGCAGAGCCGTGAACTCAGGGACCTTAATAAGATGTTACGGTCGAATGAGATCCAGCCTGCTTCCTGGGTGCCCAGCCACGGGCCCTGGCATAGGACTATCCTCCACCTTTCTCCCTTCCATCAGGGAAGAAGGGCGCCTTTAAAGCTGCTTCAGAAAGAGCATGTCTTTCTAAATACACAGAGGCCAGGTGAGAGCTGTCCACCCCGAGTCCAAGTCTGTCAGGCTGCACCCACCTGGGAGGTCCACTGTGAGCTGGGGAGGAGTGACCAGCGCGGTGGGGCAGTGAGGATGACCGGGGGTTGGGAAAGGAAGGATGATCGATTTCCTCAGGACTGCTCGGAGCTTCCTGGTTGGGGCAAAGTGACCTTATTCTGTGGAGAGACCCACGTCCAAACTCTGTTCTGGACAACTGAGGTAGTGGAACTTCTCCAAGGAATTGTAGTTCTACAGATGAGCAGCAGAGGGCGCGCTCAATTCATCGCCGCTCTCTGCGCGTGGGTGTGTGCAGAGCGCGCAGTGGGTTTATTTACCCGGTGTGTGGAGGGAGGGGGCGGGACGCGGCCACGTAGTCTAGGGGGACAGATCTAGAAGAGGGCAAGCCCAAGTTGAGAGACCAGTCAGGAGGCTGGAGTGAGAGACTTGGTAAGAAGCTGTGTTGCACAAAGGCAGTGACATTAGGAATGGACTCAGGAGATAAAAGAGTTAAGGTATGATAGCGAGGTTCTGATAAGAGACTGAATGTGGGAAACAAGTGGGAGAGCCAGGTGAAGTGACTTCGATCTTGTCGCCTGGACCACATCCAAAACTTATAGAAACAAAGGAGAGGGACAGTGTGATAGTAGTCAGGGAAAATGAGGAGGGTTTTGAACCTGTCAAATGTGAGGTTCTGAAGGACAGCCTGTTGGAGATAGTCCTGGGAAATTAATACACAATTGTGGAGCTCTAGGGGAAAGATTGGGGTTAAACCTGCAGATTTTGGATCATCATTGTGGGTGCAACTGTGCAAGACCTGAACTAACTGAGATTTCGTGTGAGAAAGGCAGGCCAAAGGCAGAAGCTTGGACAGCATCAGTCAGTATTTAAAGGACTGGGGGTTACATACCAGAGAGGTGGTAGAATAACCAAAGGAGAGCATGGTGGAAGCAGAGGATGAGAAAGTGGATGAGAAAGCCCATCCCAGCCTGTCCTAATGATCTTTTATGATGTACGGTCCCAAGAATGGAAAAAGAGAGACAAAACCAAGAGACTGGAGGGAACATGGGGCCCTTAGCTGGAGAAACTAAGTTCATCTGTATGGTACAAACAGGGATAGGTGGGCGAGTATATTTGAAAATAAAAGAAATTCACAGTAGGGGGTCACTGAGTGGGGCTTAAGAAAAGCTTTGGGGTTTGTAAGTGTGAGAGTTTCCAGGGAAAAAGAGAATTGGGAGAAGGAGAGAAAAAAGGGGGTCTTTGGAAGTGTATCCTTCTAGTAGAATATACATTGAAATTTCTTGATTTCTATTTGGAGACTCTTAGATAACACATCTTCAAGTGGGACTCCACATAGAATCTCAGCTTTCATTAGAATTCTCTAAACTTTATTTAGCAAGCTAGGATTAGAAAAAAAATCTTCCTTAGTATGACAATGGAAAACTACTAGAAATTAATAGCATTTTTAATGGCAAAATGTTGAAAACATTCCCATAAAATTTAAGACTAACCTGTAAATGCCCACTATTGTTGCTATTATTCAGTATTTTGCCATTAAGAATGCTATTAATTTCTAGTAGTTTTAGAAAGGTCTAAAGGTCCTACTAAGAGAAAAAGAAGTTTTAGAAAGGTCTGAAGGTCCTACTAAGAGGAAAAAAACGGAAGGAAAGGAAGAAATCACAATATTATTATTTGCAGCTATTGTTATTATATTGTGTACTTAGGAAAGAGAGTTAACTAAAATATTATCGTAACTAACAAGAGAATTAAGTGGGTACGTACATAATCAATATATATAT
>NW_003852463.1:2914545-2918230 GCF_000181295.1 Otolemur garnettii
TTTCCTATTTTTAGTAGAGATGGGGTCTTCCTCTTGCTCAGGCTGGTCTTGAACTCCTGAGCTCAAGCAATTCACCTGCCTCAGCCTCCCAGACAAGATCAGTATATATATATTTTAACTCCCTCCACCCACCCTCCCCATCTCCTCCCCTCCCTCTTCCCAAGATCAATATATTTTAAAAAACCAGTTCTATAGGTGTGGCGCCTGTGGCTTAGTGAGTAGGGTGCCAGCCCATATACCGAGGGTGGCGGGTTTGAACCTGGCCCCAGCCGAACTGCAACAAAAAAAACAGCCAGGCATTGTGGCAGGCACCTGTAGTCCCAGCTACTTGGGAGGTGGAGGCAAGAGAATCGCCTAAGCCCAGAAGCTGGAGGTTGCTGTGAGCTGTCATGCCATGGCACTCTACCGAGGGTGATAAAGTGAGACTCTGTCTCTAAAAAAAAAAAAAAAAAGTTCTGTATACCGGTAATAAGTGATTAAAAATGCATGAAGGTCAAAAGATACCATAATTACATAGTACAAGCAACGTAAGTTTATGTGTTTATCAATTTCTTCACCATTACTTTTTGAATCTCTGACTTTCCTTTTTGGATTATCCCCCCTCTCCGCCCCCTTTTTTCTGAGACAGTCTCACCCTGTTGTCCTGGGTAGAGTGCCGTTGAGCCATAGCTCACAGCATCTCAAACTCCTAGGGATCCTCTTGCCTCAGCCTCCCTAGTAGCTAGGACTACAGGCACCGCCCACAATGCCCAGCTAATTTTTTCTATTTTTAGCAGAGATGGAGTATCCCTCTTGTTCAGGCTGGTCTAGAACTCATGAGCTCAGGCAATCCACCCACCTCGGCCTCCCAGAGTTTTAGGATTAGAGGTGTGAGCCATTGTATCCAGTTTAGAATATTTTCTTCCGTGATTCAGAGCATAGGCAGCCTCCTAGGAAAAAAAAAAGAAAAAAAATTATTTTCTTCCTGAAGAACATTCTTTAGCAGTTCTTTAGTACAGGTTAATTGGTGCTGAACTCAATTTCTGTTTATCTGGATATGTGCTTAATTCATCTTATTCTTTAAAGATGGTTTTGCTGAATTGTGATTCTAGCATGACAATGATTTTCTCTTAGTCCTTCGATTATATTATTCTGTGACCTGTTCTTTGCAATATCTGTTAGTAGTTGTTTCTCTGTAGGTTATTTAACTTTTCTTTCTAATTGCCTTTAAAAAAAAAAAAAGAAACAACTCTTTATTAAGTTCATGTTACCCCAAAGTAGAGCGAAAAATATAATGAACTTCTACATTTCACTCAGTTTCAAGTTAACAATATTTTGTCAATAGTGTTTCTCTATTCTGCCTCTTCTCTCCACAGGCATTTTTTGTTTTGCTGGAACATTTAAAGTGAATTCCAAATATGTGCGTGGATCAGATTGTATCTTGTATGGATAAGGATCCTTTACTTTACTTTTATGTTAATGTCTTCTTTAATCTAATTTGTCATGCATTTTCAAATTCCTCTGATTGTTGCAAAAAGGCCTTTTTCACATTTGGTTTGTCTGACTCAGCATCCAAAGGCCAGCCTGAGCAAGAGCAAGACCCCATCTCTTCTAAAAATAGAAAAGCTAGCAGGGGGTGGTGGACACCTGTACTCCCAGCTACTAGGGAGGCTGAGCCAAGAGGATTGCCTTGCCCAAGAGACTGAGCTATGATGAGACATACCAGGGCAACAGAGTGAGACTCTGTTTCCAAAAAAAAACCCTCCAAAGTTCACACTAGGCATTTGGTCTTTTAAGTCTCTTTTCATCCATTACAGTTCATTCCACTTCTTCTTTTTCTTTTTGCTTTTTTGAGACATAGTCGCACTTTGTCAGTAGATTGCCATGGCACCACAGCTCACAGCAACCTCAAACTCTTGGGCTCAAGCCATTCTCTTGCCTCAGCCTCCCAAGTAGCTGGGACTACAGGCACCCACCACAATGCCCGGCTATTTTTTGGTTGTAGTTGGCCTGAGCTGGATTTGAACCTGCCAGTTCCCATGTATGTGGCTGGCACCCAGGCCACTGATCTACAGGCTCTGAGCCTCTTTTTTTTTTTTTTTTTTTTTTGATAAAAGGTCTCACTCTGTTGCCCAAGCTGGAGTGCACTGGTGTGATCATAGCTCACTGCAGCCCTGAACTCCTAGACTCAAGTGATCCTCCCAAGTGGCTAGGGCTACCACTGTGCACCACCACACCCAGCTAATTTTTAATTTTTTTTGTGGAGACAGGGTCTCTCTATGTTGCCCAGCTGGTCTCAAACTCCTGGCCTCAAGTGATCCTCCAGCCTCTGCTTCCCAAAGGATAGGGATTATAGGAGTGAGCCACTGGGCTGGCCTGGCCTTTTAGTTAGTGTCTTCTTTCTTGCAAATTTTTGTGATTCCATCTCTTATTTCATTAAACATTTCAGACATAGGAATTTTATGATAAAGCTGATAATTCCACTCTTGGGACTCTATATCTGTTGCTCAGTGCCTCGGCTGACTCTTACCATCAGTTTGGTTCTCTTTGACTGAGAGCACGTGTTTAGGTGAATAGGGATACTTTCCAGAGAGAACCTACTTTTGCTTCCAGGGCAAATTGGACACTAAAGGCCTAGAACCATCTTCGTTCCCTTTTTAGGGTCTTTTTCACATGACCTTAGTACTTGTTGGCAATTTCCTTACTTTTTGGCTCAGTGAAATTTCCCAGGTTCATCTCGTACATTTCCTACTAGAAGTGGCAAAAACAATTTCTCTAGGGATCCCTAGTTCATTTAAGTTAAAAATCTTGTTTAGAGAGCAAAATTGGTCACTAAAGGCGCCTCTTGCTACTGGATTGTCATTTCTTCAGAGGACAGAGCCAGAAAATATATACTATTTTAAAAAAAATTAAGAGGGTGTTGTGGAGGGCACCTGTAGTTCCAGCTACTTGGGAGGCTGAGGCAAGAGAATCACTTGAACCCAAGAGTCTGAGGTTGCTTGAGCTATGACCTACCACGCCATGGCACTCTACCGAAGGTGACAAAGTAAGACTGTGTCAAAAAAAAAAAAAAATTAGGGCTGGGTGCTGTGGCTCACACCTATAATCCTAGCACTCTGGGATGCCAAGACAGGAGGATTTCTTGGGCTCAGGAGTTCAAGACCAGCCTGAGCAAGTGTGAGACCCCATCTCTACTAAAAATAGAATAATCGGGCAGTGCCTGTGGCTTAGTGAATAGGGGGCCGGCCCCATATACCAAGGGTGGTGGGTTCAAACCCAGCCCTGGCCAAACTGCAACCAAAAAATAGCCAGGCATTGTAGCAGGTGCCTGTAGTCCCAGCTACTCAGGAGGCTGAGGCAAGAGAATCACCTAAGCCCAAGAACTGGAGGTTGCTGTGAGCTTTGATGCCATATCACTCTACCAAGGGCAACAAACTGAGACTCTGTCTCTAAATGAAAAAAAAAATAAATAAATAGAACAATTAGCATATGTGGTAGCTGCACACCTGTAATACCAGCTACTCAAAAGTTGGAGGCAGGAGGAATGCTTGAGCCCAGAAGTTTGAGGTTACAGTGACTCTACCCAAAGCAGTAGAACAAGACTCTGTCTATTTTTTTTTTTTTTGTAGAGACAGAGTCTCACTTTACTGCCCTCGGTGGAGTGCCATGGCAGCATCACACAGCTCACAACAACCTCCAACTCCTG
>NW_003852463.1:2919524-2920310 GCF_000181295.1 Otolemur garnettii
TTTTCTATTTTTAGTAGAGATGAGGTCTCACTGTTGTTCAGACTGGTCTCAAACTTCTGAGCTCAACTGATCCTCCAGCCTTGGCATCCTAGAGTGCTAGGATTACTGGCTTGAGCCACTGCACTCAGCCATGAAATATTAACAAGATCTAATATAATAACTGTCTCTAGAGATTTAAAAAATAATTTATTATGGAAAATTTCAAATATATCCCAAAAGTGTGGAAAACAGTTTAATGAATTCCCATATCTATTAACTAGATTCAACAATTATCAAAATTGTGTCAAGCTTACTTTATCTATTCCTTGTGTGTGTGTGGTATTTGCTATTGCTGAAGGATTTTGAAACACGATTCTAGACACGTCACATCCTAAAATATGTCTATTGCCAGGTGCCATGGCTCACAACGGTAATCCCAGCACTTTGGGAGGCTGAGGGGGGAGGATTGCTGGAGCCCAGTAGTTGGAGTTTGCAGCAAACTATGATGATGCCACTTTAGCCTGGGTGACAGACCAAGACCCTGCCTCCAAAACAAACAAGCAAAAAAGTGAACATTTTATTACAAAGACATAGAGCCATAATCACAGTTAACAAAATTAACAATAATTCCTTGGTATTTCTCTAAAGTAGCCCATATTCAAATTTCCTCAATTGTCTCAAAGATCTTTTTACAGTTGGAGTTGGTCTGTTTCCATTAGACTTACATATTGCATTAAGTAATTATGTATTTTAAATTTCTCTTAATCTAGAGCAATCTGTTACCTTTTTTCCTTGTGACACTGACAT
>NW_003852463.1:2920418-2921468 GCF_000181295.1 Otolemur garnettii
CACAGCTCACAGCTCACAGCAACCTCCAACTCCTGGGCTCAAGAAAGTCTCCTGCCTCCACCTCCCAAGTAGCTGGGACTACAGATGCCCGCAACAACGCCTGGCTATTTTGTTTTTTTTTTTTGGTTGCAGCCATCATTGTTGTTTGGCAGGCCCAGGATGGATTCGAACCCATTACCTCAGGGGTATGTGGCTGGTGCCTTAGCCACTGGAGCCACAGGCACCCAGGTGAATGTCCCAATTTCTGCTATGTCTCTTACTTCCTTGTGTTTTCTCTCTTCCCTGTGTTGCTAGCAGCCAGAACTCAGCTCTAAAGGCTTGGTCAGACATGGGCTTCTTGTTTGGCAACCCCACTTCACACACAGGCTATGTAGCTTACACTGTATCACATCTAGACCCACATCGTGTCCAATTAGTCCATGTCCACTAAGCTTTCTTACTATGACAATTCCTTTTTTCTTTGCTAGAAATTCCATTTTTCTTCAATTCTATTTTGTCCTTTTAGATAAGTCTCTTCTTTCATACTTTTGTGATTTCATCTCTTCTTTCTTTCTTTCTTTTTTTGAGACAGAGTTTCACTGTCACCCTCAGTAGAGTGCTATGGCATCACAGCTCAAAGCAACCTCAAACTCTAGGGCTTATGAGATTCTCTACCCGAGCCTCACAGCTATAGGCGCCCACCACAACTCCCAGCTTTTTTTTTTTTCTTTGTAGTTGTCATTGTTCTTTAGCAGGCCCTGGGTGGGGTTCAAACCCACCGGTCCCCGTGTATGTGGCTGGCTCCCTAGCCACCGAGGCCTCATCTCTTATTTCCTTAGATATTTCAGACACAGGAATTTATATGTTGTAGCTGTTAATTCCACTCTTGGGAATCTATGTTTGTTGCTCAGCGTCTCTGCTGACCCTCACACATCATAGTTTGTTTGGTTTTTTTTGACTGAGAGCCCGTGTTTAAGTGAATAGGAGTACTTTCAGAGAGAACCTGCTTTTGCTCCCAGGCTAGTTTTCCCTTTTTTTTTTCTTGAGACAGAGTCTCAAGCTGTCACCCTG
>NW_003852463.1:2931080-2932646 GCF_000181295.1 Otolemur garnettii
ACTGAGCCTCAGGTCAGGATTTTAAAGTTGGTCTTTTCACAATTTGACCTGTCCCCTTCTAGAAAGATTGACAGCTTTACAAAAACTTATGCACCCTCAGCCCAACCCAAGAATACTACAACACTCAGACGTGCACCTTCTAATGCCTGACCTCCTCAGTCTGGATTAGCAGCTTGTACTTTGGCACTGCCAGCACAGGCCCCTCAGTGGTCTCCATTCTGAAGAGGTGACTTGCCTTGAGTCCTTTTGGCTATCTTCCTGGCTCTCTTGCCAATTTCCTCAGGGTAACTGCTTACCCCAGGATATACTCACACATTTGGCCAAACATAGCTGCAGAGAGACAGCCTGGTTTGGGTCCAAATCCTAATTTTTTTTTTTCCCTGAGTAGAGAGTCCCATATCCTTCAAGTGGCCTTGTGTGGCCTGAAGGATGGCTTCTGCCTTTCCTCATGCCATACCTTTCTGCTCCTGTCTGCTTTCTGGTCACACCAGCCTGTCATAAATGCTCCTGGCTCTTCTGTCTCCTGCCTTTGAACAAGACATCCCCTCTGTGCAAACTGTTTCAGGATTGATTCAGTTCTCATCTTTCTCTAGTCTCATCTGATGTAATTTCTTCAGAGAAACTGTCCTAAACCTCCCAACCCAAACAAAGTGCCTCAGAACACAGGCTCCCACAAACCTGTGATCTCCCTGCCGTGGTTGATTACATGTATGGTTATGTATTCAACATCTGTGTTCACCACGAGAGTCTTTTCCCTCATAGGGGAACTGCATGAGTGGCTCTGCCTGTAAACAAATGAAAGGGAACCATTTACAAAGATGCTTCTCTCCCCCGACAATTCAAAATCTCATATTTTGGCCAGGCGCAGTGGTTCATGCCTGTAATCCTAGCATTGTGGGAGGCCAAGCTGGGTGGATTGTTTGAGCTCTGGAGTTCAAGACCCGCCTGAACAAGAGCCAGACCCTGTCTGTACTAAAAATAGAAAAATCAGCCTGGTGTTATGGCAGATGCCTATAGTCCCAGTCACTCAGGAGGCTTAGGCCGGAAGATCACTTGAACCCAGAGGTCTGAGGTTGCAGCAAGGGAGGCTGATGCCATCACACTCCTGCTAGGGCAACAGAATGAGACTCTATCACAAAAAAACCAAAACAAACAAAAGAAAAACCCACCATATTTTGTTTGTTTGTTTGTTTGTTTTGAGACAGAGTCTTACTATGTCGCCCTCGGTAGAGTGCGCTGATGTCACAGCTCACAGCAACTTCAAACTCTTGTGGGCTTAAGGAATTCTCTTGGACTACAGGCACGCACCACAACACCCGGCTATTTTTAGTTGCAGTTGTTATTGTTGTGTAGCTGGCCTGGGCCGGGCTTGAACCTACCAGCCCAAGAGTTTAAGGTTACTGTGAGCTATGACGCCATGGCACTCTATGAGGGTGACAAAGTGAGACTCTGTCCCCCACACAAATTTCTTGAACAATAATATGTTAAAAAATAAATGCTAACATTATTTTATAATACAAAAATAAGTACTTAAATATAAAAACATTTGAATTAAAAAATTAAAAG
>NW_003852463.1:2933238-2934602 GCF_000181295.1 Otolemur garnettii
AAACCCATAAAGAAACCTTGCCACTTGGAGGCCAAAATTTGTCCTGTTGGGACCAAAGGCCAGAGTGACCTGGCCCCTTTGGGCAAGTGGTCTCTGCCAAGGACAGGTTTTTAGAGCCCAGGGCCTAGGGTAGGGAGCTCAGCTGTGACACATGTGACACAGGAAAGCCCAAGATACAGATAGCTTCCTCTTCCTTAGGCACATGGCTTATGGCCTTTTCTCTAACATGCCATTTCTTCTTCTTCTTTTTTTTTTCAGAGACAAAGTCTTACTTTGTTACCCTTGGTAGAGTGCTGTTGCAGCATAGCTCACAGCAACCTCCAGTTGTTGGACTTAGGTGATTCTCCTGCCTTAGCCTCTCCCAAGTAGCTGGGACTACAGGCACCTGCCACAACACCTGGCTATTTTTTTTTGTTGCATTTTGGCCAGGGCCAGGTTCGAACCTGCCACCCTTGGTATATGGGGCCAGCATCCTTATTCACTGAGCCACAGGCACTACCTGTGCCATTTCTTCTTTATCTCTGTTCATGGATCTTTAGGGTCCACTCCAAGAATTTTGCTATTTTAAATCTTGCAGAAATCCACATCCTTATACAAAGGTCTTTGAACACTTATGTGAGGACTTCCACAGGGTAAATTGCTAGAAATTGAATTGCCAGATTAAAGGGACAACCCACTTAAAATTGTTGACAGAAATTGCTGAGTTGATTTCCAAAAAGGTTATGCCAATTTGTGCTGACACCAAGGTTGTCCTCCCTACCCATTCCTGCTGTGCTAATTTGCAATTTAAACTAGTAGTGAGGTTAAGCCTTTTCTCATATGTTTAATTTCCCTTTGTATTTCACTTGTAAACTTCATTCAAGTTGTTTGAGCAGTTGAGATAGGATCTCAAATTTAAAAATAAAGTAACATATTTTATTCTATTACTTTAGAGGGTTTTTGAATGCTTTAATCTATCTGACATCTTTGTCCTTTTTTTTTTTTTGAGACAGCCTCTCACTTTCTTGTCCCTGGTATAGTGCCATGGCTTCATGCCCCACAGCAACCTCAAACTCTTGGGCTCAAGTGATCCTTTTGCCTCAGCCTCAGACTACAAGTACTGGCCACAAGGCCCGCCTATTTTTAGAGATGGGGTCTTGCTGTTGCTCAGGCTGGTCTCCAACTTATGAGCTCAAGGGATCTACCCGCGTGGGCCTCCCAGAGTGCTGGGATTATAGACGTGAGCCACCATGTTTTTCGAGACTCTGTCACCCTGAGTAGAGTGCCATGGCATCAAAGCTCATAGCAACCTCAAACTCTTGGGCTTGAACAATCTTCTTGCCTCCACCTCCCAAGTAGGGGGAACTACAGGTTCCTACCATGAC
>NW_003852463.1:2934622-2945269 GCF_000181295.1 Otolemur garnettii
GTTTGTTTTGTTTTTGAGACAGAATCTTAGTGTGTCATCCTCGGTAAAGAGCTATGGCGTCACAGCTCACAGCAACCTCAAACTCTTGGGCTTAAGCCGTTCTCTTGCCTCAGCCTCCTAAGTAGCTGGGGCTACAGACACCGGCCACTATGCCTGGCTGTTTTGTTTTTTTTGCTGTAGTTGTCACTGTTGTTTGGCAGACCCTGGACTGGGTTTGTACCTGTCAGCCCTGGTGTATGTGGCTGTCGCCCTAGCCGCTGAGCTATAGGCGCCGAGCCTAAGTTTCCTATTTTGAATAGGATGGGGTCAGGCTGGTCTCCAACCCCTGGGCTCAAGTGATCCACCTGCCTGATCCTCCTAGAGTGCTAGGATTGTAGATGTGAGTCGCCATGATTTTTGTTACTTTTATTCCATCAACATCATGAACTGGGACTTAATTTTATTTGTAATGTTCATTACTATTAGGTATTTTTTTTTTTTTTGCAGTTTTTTTGGGCAGGGCTGGGTTTGAACCCGCCACCTCCTGTATATGGGACCGGCACCCTACTCACTGAGCCATAGGCACTGCCCACTATTAGTTTTTTTTTTTTTTTTAACCACATTTGGAAGTACTTTCTTTTCTTTTCTTTTCTTTTTTTTAATTTTGCTTTCATTTTCTTTCTTTCTTTCTTTCTTTTCTTTATGGAGACAAAGTCTCACTTTGTGTCCTTCAGTAGAGTACTGTGGAATCATAGCTCACAGCAACCTCTACCAACCCCTGGGTCCGTGGGTTTAAGTGATTCTCTGGCCTCAGCCTCCCAAGTAGCTGGGATTATAGGTGCCTGCCAGAATGCCTGGCAATTTTTGGTAGAGACGGGGGTCTCACTCTGGCTCTCACTCTGCCTGGTGCTGGTCTCAAACCTCTGAGCACAGGTGATCCACCCGCCTCGGCCTCCCACAGTGCTGGGACAACAGGCGTGAGCCACCACGTCTGGCCGAAAATACTTTCTTTTAATTGGTTAGTTCTTTCCACTCATTTATTGCTATACAGGTAGATTTAATCTTGTCATTTTTTTGTAATTTCAGATTGCTTTTTAATACTCCCTCATCATTTTTCTTATTTTTTTAATTTGCTTTCTGACCTGTGATTTCTTGTTGTTTTTCCCTTTCCTAACAACTTTGAAAAAATTATAATTAAAAAATTTATCTTCTGGCTTGGTGCCTGTAGCACAGTGGTTACAGCACCAGCCACATACACTGAGGTTAAAGGGTTTGAACCCAGCCCGGGCCAGCTAAACAACAATGACAACTGCAACAAAAAAATAGCCGGGCCTTGTGGTGGGGTCTGTAGTCCCAGCTACTTGGGAGGCTGAGGCAAGAGAATCACTTAAGCCCAAGAGTTTGAGGTTGCTGTGAGCTGTGATGCCACAGCACTCTACCAAGGGCAACATACTAAGACTCTGTCTCAAAAAGGAAAAAAAATTATCTTCTTACTTTTAAATAAGTATGCTTAAGGCTATGGTAACTCCAAGGTCAGTCCTCTTAGAAACCAAGATATAAACAATCCAATTAATAAATTTGATCTATTAGATATAACAGAACTCTGTACCCAACAGAGAATTCACATTCTTTTTAAGCACCAAAGGAACATTTAAATTGACCATAAAAAAAGCTGTAATAAATTTCACAGAATCAATCATTTAGACAATGTCTTCTGATCATAATGCAAGAAAATTAGAAATTAGTAATCAAAGCGAGGCTGAAAAGCACATACCACTTGTAATTTTGCTGGCTCTGCTATTCCCTTTGAGCTCTCCTGCCTCTCTCCCGAATTGCTGGATGGCTCTGGGAAACCTGAAATTCTTATTCCACACAGCAATTCAGGTTCTCTAGCCTCTTCTCCCAAACTCAGCTCCCAACCAACTCTTTTCATCTAGGACCCATCCAGGTGTCCAGCAGAAACAAAAGGGTCATCTTGTGATTTACCAGGATTTGCCCTTCTCAGAAGATTTTAGTGGGAACTCATACAGGAGCAGTACACATATCTATTAACCTTCCACCTCCACCTCTGCTAAAAGTGAATAAATAAGCTAAAAACACTATGGTAATTCCTTCCTCCTCTCTCTCTTTCCTCTCCACCTTTTGGGTATGTTTTATGGTTTTTAATCATTTCTTAAATCAATAAATAATTATTGACCACCTACTATGTGCTAGGCACTATAGCAAAAGCTAGAGATACAGATGTCAACCTGGTAGACATGGTTTCTGCTTTCATAGGGCTTATAGCCTAGCAGGGAGAGATATATAACCCAAATAAGTGTAACATTGCCCCTGTGGACAGAGATGAGAGCCTGTGGTAAGGAGATTCTACCGTTAAAGAAAAAGTTATTCAATCCTCTTATGAAAGCATGGTAAGGAAGACTTTATTTAGGACCACTGCAATGGGTATAGATATTACTACAATGTGACTTCACAATGGGGGAAAGAGATTGGGCTCAATTCTGAATATGGCCCAAACAAATAGGAAATTATAGCCAAGGAGCAAGATGCGGCGGGGAGGGTGGGCAATGGATGGAAAATTACTAAGAGGAAACTAGGAGTAAGGGGGAATTCTGGCTAAACTGAGCTCACAGAATTCTTCCTGAAGACAGGCCAAGGTCAACAAACATCACCTGGGGGATGGTGGAGGATCAGAAACCTGATCAGATGTCAAGGACGATCAGATACTGAAGTGAGGTGGCTCTTGGTAAACTAACTTAGCAGGATTCTTTGCTAAAGCTGGATTTTATGGGAAAGTGAAAACAGACGGGCTTAGGAAAAGGTCTGGGAGCCTGACCAAGGTTTGGGGAAGCAAAGAATCTTTGTCACTGCCCAGCCAGGGAGGCCAGGGAAGTCTGGACTGTTAGAGAGATGCTGGGATGATGTCAGCTGAGGAGTAAGTGTTACTGTGGCAAAGAGGAGGTAAGAGTGCACTAGATAGAGGGTGCCAAGGCCCCGTGGCAGGAGGGAGTGAGATAAATATGATAGAGTGAAAGGCCGCCATCTTGACTAGATCACTGGGAGGCAGGGAGAGACTGAAGAAGTGGGCCTGCACCAGGCCATGCAGGGCCCTGCTGGCCAGGTAAGGACATTTGCCCTTATTGTGAGAGCAATGAGACACAATTACGATGATTTTGTTTATGTTTTTATTTGTTATTGTTAACTAGAACACACATTCAGAAAATCATATAAAGCAAATGTACCATTTAATGAATTACTATAAAGTAAACATCACAGATGGGAGGAAATAAGGAGGCCTGATGACTAAATGCATGTGGAATCCTGGATTGGATCTTGGAACACAAAAAAAATTAATGGAAAAACTGGTGAAATCTGAATAAAGTCTGTCGTCTAGTTAATTGTATTGTACCAAATGTTGGTTTCTTAGTTTGGACCAAAAAAAAAAAAAAAAGTAGGGAAAAAGTATTATGTACCAGTAAATGTTAACACGAACGAAGGGAAGCCGAGTGCAGACTATACAGGAACTTTCTGTACTATCTTTGTAACTTTCTGTAAATCTAAAATTATTCCAAATTAAGAAAAAATGTAAGCTGACAAATACCAAAAACATCCTCAAATCCAGAAAATAAAGTAATTTTAAAAATTAACTGCCTGACATACTTCTATAATACTTTCCCCCTACTTTTTGGGGTTATATTCAATCATGTCTTCACATAACAATGATTTTGTAATTTTTTGTAAAGATAGAATAAAAAGTAACTCAGATTGTCTTAAAAAAACAACCCAACAACTACCTAGTGCAAGTGGCTCATGCCTATAATTCTAGCACTTTGGGAGCCTGAAGTGTGATTTCTTGATTTCTTTCTTTCTTTTTTTTTTTTTTTGATTCAGAGTCTCACTTTGTTGCCCTTGGTAGATTGCCATTGCATCACAGCCCACAGCAACCTCAAGCTCTTGAGCTCAAGTGAGTCTCTTGCCTCAGCCTCCCAAGTAGCTGGAAATATAGGTGCCCACCACAATGCCTGGCTATTTTTATTTATTTATTTTTGAGGCAGAGTCTCACTCTGTCACCCTTGGTAGAGTGCCATGGCATCACAGCTTACAGCAACCTCCAACTCTTGGGCCTAAGCCATTCTCTTGCCTCAGCCTCTCAAGTAGCTGGGACTACAGATGCCCACAACAACATCCAGTTATTTTTTGTTGTTGTTGTTGTTGTTTAACAGGCCCAGGCTGGGTTCAAACCCACTAGCCCCAGAGCATGTGGCCAGCGCCCTAACCACTGAGCTACGGAGATGAGGTCTCACTCTGGCTCAGGCTGGTCTCGAACTCCTGAGCTCAGGCAATCCACCCGTCTCGGCTTCCCAGATAGTTAGGATTACAGGTGTGAGCCACTGCACTGGGCCTGAGGTATGATTTTTTGAGACCTGAGCAACAGAATGAAACTTCGTCTCTATAAAATTAGGAAAATTGGTTTGACGCCCATAGCACAGTGGTTAAGGCACCTGCCACATACACCAAGGGTGGTGTGTTTGCAACCAGCTCAGGCCAGCTAAACAACAATGACAACTGCAACAAAAAATAGCTGCATTTGGCAGATGCCTGTAGTCTCAGCTACTTGGGAGGCTGAGGCAAGAGAATCACTTAAGCCCAAGAGTTTGAGGTTGCTATGAGCTGTGATGCCACGCTACTCTAACAGGAACAACATAGTGAGGCTCTGTCTCAAAAAAAAAAATAGGGGTGGTGCCTGTGGCTCAGTGAATAGGGAGCTGGCCCCATATACCGAGGGTGGCAGGTTCAAACCCGGCCCCGGCCAAACTGGAGCAAAAAATGGCTGGGCGTTGTGGCAGATACCTGTAGTCCCAGCTACTCGGGAGGCTGAGGCAAGAGAATCGCCTACGCCCAGGAGCTGGAGGTTGCTGTGAGCTGTAATGCCATGGCACTCTACCAAGGGTGACAAAATGCAACTCTGTCTCTTAAAAAAAAATAAAAAAGGAAAATTATCTGGACGTGGTGGCACACACCTGTAGCAGCTATTGGGAAGGCTGAGGCAGGAGGATCACTTAAGCCCAGAAATTTGAGGTTGCAGTGAACTATGATGATGCCCCTGCATTCTAGCCCAGGCAACAGAGTGAGACCCTGTCTCAAAAACCAAAACAAAAACAAATTCCCAAATCTGCAGATGCTGATGCAAATACGGAGAGAAGAGAACACTTTTACACTTTTGATGGGACTGCAAGCTAATACAGCCTCTTTGGAAAGAAGTATGGAGAATACCCAAAGAATTCAAAATAGACCTTCCATTTGATCCTACCCAGAAGAATAAAAATCATTTTTCTTTCTTTTAAATCATTTTTCATAAGAATATTTGCACTAGATTGTTTATCACAGCTCAATTTACAATCACTAAGATGTGAAAACAATCTAAATGCCCATCAACCCAGGAATGGATTAATAAACTATGGTATATATACCATGGAATACTATTCAGTCATAAAAAAAGATAGAGACTTTACATCTTTTGTATTAATCTGGATGGAGTTGAAACACATTCTTCTTAGTAAAGTATCCCAAGAATGAGAAAGCAAGTAGCCAATGTACTCAACACTAATATGACGCCAGTAGATGATCTAATACATGCCCACATATGAGAAAAACTCAATTCAATTTAAGGTGGGGAGAGAGGGAAGGAAGGAGCAGGGAGAAGGGGTGGTTGGTGAGCTCCCACTTAATGGGCACAATGTAAGGGTGCCTGGCACGCCTTCTGGGTGCAGGACACAACTACAACGGGATGCTTCCTAACAAATGCAAACAGTGTAACCTAATCGTTTGTATCCTCATATTATTCTGAAATAAAAAAACCAAAAACACAAAAACAACAGGCAAAACTAAAAGATAGTGTTTAGAGATCGCACTTTGCCCTTAGGAAGTGTGTTAGAGACATGCACAGCTTAGGTCCTCTCCAGGATGAACATATGTCCTTAGTTTCCTCTTGTTTGTGATGGTTTTTCAGTCAGTCTTTGTGTATCATGACTTTGATACGCTTGAAGGATAATGGTTGGGTTTCTTGAAGGATGGACCTCAATTTGAATTTTTCTTATGTTTCTCTCTTGATTAGAAAGCAGTTCTGGGGTTTTGGAAAGGCACAGAGGTGAAGTGCTGTTCTCCTTGCATGTTAGGGGTTATAGGGCTTATCACTGCTGATGTCAATCTGGGCCACTTAATTTAGATGGTGCCGGCTACGTTTTGCCATTGTAAAATTACTATTTTTAATACTCTGTTCTTTGAAGTGAGCTCATGAGTTCAGCCTACACTCAAAGAGTGAGGAATTCAACCCCACTTCTTGGAGGGGGCAGTATCTCCATATATTATTTTATTTATTTATTGTTTGAGACAGAGTCTCACTATGTCACCCTTGGTAGAGTGCAGTGGCGTCACAGCTCCCAGCCTCTTCAAACTCTTGGGCTTAAGAGATTCTTTTGCCTCAGCCTCCCAAGTAGCTGGGACTACAGGCACCCACCACAACTCCCAGCTATTTTTTTGTTATAGTTGTCATTGTTGTTTAGCAGGCCGGGGCTGGGTTAGAACCCACCAGCCCAGGTGTATGCGGCCGGCACCCTAATCATTGAGCTATGGGCACCAAACCCACATATTATATTATTTAGAATTCTGTAAGGCAGATTTTACTCTTCTCCTTCATTTATCTTATTTGTTAATTCAATCATGTATTGTAGGCTCATGGATATTTATTTTATTTTATGAGTTATAATCCAGTACTATTGTGATTTATTTTGTGGCTCAAATTGTTCCAGCTCTGGCCCCTAGGAGATTATTTCCAATTGGCTGCTACATTCTTTGGACATACTGCGTTCCCTCTGAACCAATTTTTTTTCTGTTTCCTGAAGACTTCCTTACTTTTTGGCATTATGAAATAATTCAGGCTGATCTTGTGTTTTCCCTTCCTTTAGTCCTTGAAGCAGCCATTTCTCTAAGGAGCTTGGTTCTTCTTGTTGGAGAAGAGTATTCAGAAATCACGATCCGGGGGCTGGATGTGCTAGTTGCTACTGGGGTATTTACTCATTTTCCAAAATGTGTTTTTCTATGTTCTCTGGCTCTTTTTGTCTCCCAATTTATTTGTTGAAAAAACTGGATTGTTTATCCTATAGTCTCCCATAGTCTGGATTTTGCTTATTGTATCCCCAAGTTTTTGATTTAACATTTTTCTCTGTTCCATATATTTCCTATAAATTTATAGTTGGATCTATGTATTTATTTACTTATTTATTTATGTTCATATATTTTACAAATTTCTTTCAAAAAATTTAGGAGATACAAGTGGTTTGTGTTACATGGATGAATTATATAGTGGTAAAGTCAGGGCTTTTAGTGGACCCATCATCTGAATAGTGTACCTTGTACCTGATAGGTAACTTTTTTGGGGAGAGGGAGACAGAATCTCACCCTGTTGTCCAGGCCAGAGTTCTGTGGCCTCAGCCTAGCTCACAGCAACCTCAAACTCTTGGGTTCAAGGAAATTGAAATTAGAGATTGAACACCCTGGGTTCAAGTGATCCTCCTGTCTCAGCCTCCTGAGTAGCTGGGACTATAGGTGCCTGCCACAATGCCTGGTTAGTTTTTTTATTTTGGATAGAGATGGGATCTCACTTTTGCTCAGGCTGGTCTGGAACTCCTCAGTTCAAGTTTCATCCTCCTGCCTTGGCATCTCAGAGTTCTAGGATTTCAGGTGTAAGCTACGGTGCCTGGCTGCAGTAGGTAACTTTTGATTTCTACTCCCTCTCCCACCCTTCCTCCTTCTTAGTTTCCAATGCCCATTATACCAGATTTTTTATTTTTTTCACTACATGGGTGCAGGAACCAAACTTTTTTTTTTCTTTTTAGAGACAGGGTCTCATTCTGTCACCCAGGCTGGAATACAGTGGCATGATTATAGCCCACTGCAGTCTCCAACTCCTGAGCAAAGGTGATCCTCCTGCCTCAGTCTCCCTGGGGTAGCTGGGACTACAGGGATACATATCACACCCAGTTAAGTTTCTGAAAAAGTCTTTGTAGAGACATAATCTTGTTACATTAGCCAGTCTGGTTTTGAATACCTGGGTTGAAGCTATCCTGCCACTTTGGCTTCCCAAAGCACTAGGATTATAGTCATAAGCCACCATGATACCATTTTGTATGACCATATATACCCATTGTTTAGCTTCCACTTACAGATGAGAGTATGAGGTATTTGTTAAATCCAGAAACTTGATCAGATTCTGGTTAGATTTTTTTGGCAAGACTACTTCATAAATAATGGTATATTCTATCAGAAGGCACACAATTCCTTGTTACCTCTCTTATTTTATTTTATTTTTTTGAGACAGAGTCTCACTCTATCACCCTGGGTTGACTATCTTGACATTATTATAGCTCACAGCAAACTCACATTCTTGGGCTCAAGTGATCCTCCTGTCTTAGCCTCCCAAGTTGTGGAGACTACCGGCATCTGCCACAATGCCTGGCTTATTTCCCTATTTTTAATAGAGATAGGGATCCCGCTCTTGCTCAGGTTGGTCTTGAACTCCTCAGCTCAAGAAATCCTCCCATCTTGGCCTATCAGAGTTCTAGGAGTACAGTCATGAGCCACTGCGCCCAGCTATTATCTCTTTTAGTGTGATATCAATAGCTATTGACAATCACTGCTTAGACCCAATAGTTCATTACGGGCTGGGAAATGATGATATTCCAATTCAATCATTCCTTCTTCCTTCATTTGCTAGAACACTTCTATAAAGAGAACCTTTTCCTTATCTATTCTGTTACCTAGTGTTACAATTCATATAGAAAGGGCAGGATTCTTTCCATTTATTTAGTAGCTTTTACAATAAAGTATTGTTTCTTTAGCTTCTTCTAATGATGACAAATTTTTAAAGATCACATGAAATTATGGATTTAAAAATATTCAATGTATTTCAATCCATTGATTTGTTATCCTTATTGGTACTCAAGTTGTGCCTTTGGCCTGAGGCAGCAGCATCTCAAGTTGGCCCCTAAGTCCTTTTGTTATGATCCCAGTGGTCTTTAATGGCTTTTCTGCAATATAGAATCTGGGGATCTGGCAAGAGGCAATGCCTTCTGCATACTAGGTGTAAGTGCTTCTGGCCAGTATCACCCTTGAGGAGGACAATACTGCACCCTCTAAATTTCTGTTTAGGACCTCTAGGTTTTCACAAGAAAGGTAATAAAGGAGAGGGAAGAGGTTGGGGTGGGGAAGATGATGAGTTCAATTTATAACTTTGTTATGGGCTGAATTGTATCTTTTTTTTTTTTTTTTTGAGACAGAGTCTCACTTTATCGCCCTTGGTGGAGTGCTGTAGTATCACAGCTCACAGCAGCCTCCAACTCCTGAGCTTACACGATTCTCTTGCTTCAGCCTCCCAAGTAGCTGGGACTATAGGCGCCCACCACAAGGCCTGGCTACTTTCTGGCTGTAGTTGTAATTGTCATTTGGCAGGCCCAGTCTGGATTTGAACCTGCCAGCTCTGGTGTATGTGGCTGGCTCCTTAGCTTCCTGAGCTACAGGTGCTGAGCCTGCTTTTTGAGCTTTTATCAAACACAGTTAAGAATTAAAAAATTTTCACTTCCTGCTCATGAAGAAAATTGACAAAGGGTATTTGGTGAACTTTTCTATGGATCAAAAGATGAATAAAGACAGCACCACTCTAGACTCCTAATGATGGTAATCGATTGTATAGTACCAGTGAAAATCTCAGCCTGAGTCTTCAGATGACCATATCCTAAAATTTTCTCAAACTCAAGAATCGAGTAGTAAATAATGTATTTCTCAAGAGTTACTTTTTTGTTTTTGGCAGGGGCCGGGTTTGAACCTGTCACCTCCAGTATATGGGGCCAGTGCCCTACTCCTTTGAGCCACAGGCACCGCCTGCTAATAATATGTAAGGACCAAAACTATCTGGAAAGATAGTTTCATCCAGTTCATGGTGAAACAGGAAGAATTTCTTTTTTTGAGACAGGAGTCTCAAGCTGTCCCCCTGGGTAGTGCTGTGGCATTTCAGCTCACAGCAATCTCCAACTCCTGGGCTCAAGTGAGTCTCCTGCCTCAGCCTCCCAAGTAGCTGGGACCACAGGCACTCGCCACAATGCCCGGCTATTTTTTGGTTGCAGCCATCATTGTTGTTTTGGCGGGCTGGGGCTGGATTCAAACCCACCACCTTAGGTGTATGTGGCTGGCGCCTTAGCCACTTGGCGTCGAACCTGCCTATTTTTTTGTTTGTTTGTTTGCAGTTTGGCCAGGGCTGGGTTTGAACCCGCCACCCTCAGTATATGGGACCAGAGCTCTACTCACTGAGCCACAGGCACCACCTCTGAATTGTATCCTTTCAAAAGTCTTATGTTGAAGTACTATCCCCCTGTACTGCAGAATGTGACTGTATTTAGAAATAGGGCCTTTGGAGAGGCGATTAAGGTAAAATGTGGTCACATGAATGGGGCCTAATCTGTTATGATGGTGTCTTATAAGAAGAAGAGATTAGGACAGATAACACATAGATTGAAGGGCACAATAAGAAGGTGCTTATCTGCCAGCCAAGGAAAGAGGTGAACACCTTGATTTTTGAACTTCTAGCCTACAGAACAGTGAGAAATACAGAAATAC
>NW_003852463.1:2945289-2946066 GCF_000181295.1 Otolemur garnettii
AAAAAAGCATGTGTGGGATGTTTCATGCCACTTTTAATGCAGATCTGGGGTTTAGGAAAGAGAACTGGGCTAAAAGCAGTATATAGGCGCTGGGGACGCATACACAATGGATAAAGTCATGTGTGTAGTGTTAAAGTGAATCTCAGGGAGAGTCTACGGGGGGAAAAGAGAAGAGAGTTGAGAAGTAAACCAATGTTAAGGAATTGGGGAAGGAAGAGAAGCTCCTGAAGGAGATCCAGAAGGTCTGAGAGAGAGGCAGGAGCAAAAGCACAGGAGAGTGGAGTCCCAGCGCAGAAAATAGGTTTGAGGGAGTTTGGGGGAAGTAGTTGTTAGCTACCAAATGAGGAGAGGCTAAGTAAGATAAGGACTGAAGGAGGTCGTGGGATTTTGCAGTTATGAATGGAGAATGACGAGGGTGGGAGGGTGCAGAGACAGGCTGCTGTAGTGTGAGGAATGAATGGGGAAGGGAGCGGATAATGGATGGGAGGGTAAGCTGCTTCAAGAAATCTGATGAAAAGATGGAAAAGACATGGTATAGGACAATATCAAAAGATTGTTGCTGTTTTCTCTCTCTCTCTCTCTTTTTTTTGGAGGCAGAGTCTCGCTCTCTTGCTCAAGATATCGTGTAGTGATATCATCATTGTTCACTACAGCCTCAACGCCTGGGCTCATGTGATTCTTCTGCCTCAGACTCCAAAGTAGATGGAACTACAAATATGTGGCACCACACTCAGCTAATTGTTTTCCGTTTTTATTGGGAGTGATTTGAGCATATAT
>NW_003852463.1:2946679-2948531 GCF_000181295.1 Otolemur garnettii
GTAATTTTTTTTTTTTTTTGAGACAGAGTCTCACTATGTCACCGCTCACAGCAACCTCAAACTCTTAGGCTTAAGCAATTCTCTTGTCTCAGCCTCCCAAGTAGCTGGGACTACAGATGCCCACCATAACGCCTGGCTATTTTTTGGTTGCAGTTGTCATTGTTGTTTAGCAGGCCCAGGCCAGGTTCAAACCCACCTACCTTGGTATATGTGGCCAGCACCCTAATCATGGAGCTACGGGCATCAAGCCAATTTGCAAATATTTCCATCCTGCATGGTGCCTTTACACTTTTATTATGGTGTTCTTTGAGGCATACAAGTTTTTGATTTTAAAGTCCTGTGTATCTAGTTGTTTTTCAGTTGCTTATACTTTTGGAGTATCTAAGGTTTTGCCCGATTCAAGGTCAGTCATGGAGATTTACTCCTATGTTTTCTTCTAGGAGTTTCAAAGTTTTAGCTTTTATGTGTAAGTCTGTGATGCATTTCTTAGACAATTTTTGTTATTTTTTGCATTTCTGTGTTTTAAAATAAGGACATAATTTTTTAAAATTTCAGAATATTACAGCAATACACATGTATTGGTTACATAATGTGCTTTTATACATTTTAAGTCAAAGTTTTAAGTATGCCCTTTACCTAGAAAGTGTGCATTTATCCATTCTCTCCTCCCCTGCCCCCTACTTGACTTCTATTTGTGCACATATATGTTGATAACTACAGCAGAGCCTCCGTAGTTGACCACCTCCATACATTGATCACCTACTTAAGTTGACCTAACTTGTATAAACCGGACATGCACCACATGTACATAACAGTACAGCAAGCCTCATTCCTTACGTTGACCACCTACAGATGTTGACCAGTTTGTTACAGTTCTTTGGGTGGTCAATTCACAGAGATTCTAATGTATTTTATTTCATGCTATTATAAAGGAAATTGTTTTCTTAATTTTCTTTTTTGAGACAGAGTCTCAAGCTGTCACCCTGGGTAGAGTGCTATGGTGTCACAGCTCACAGTGTCACAAACTCTTGGGCTTAAGTGATTCTCTTGCCTCAGCCTCCCAAGTAGCTGGGACTACAGGCACCTGCTACAACGTCTGTCTATTGTGGTTGTTGTTGTAGCACAATGTGTTGTTTGGCAGGCCTGGGCCGGGTTTGAACTTGCCAGCCCCAGTGCATGTGGCCTGCGTTCTAACCACTGAGCTAGGACAACTCTTTTCAAGCAAGAATTGTCTGTAAGGGCCTAGAGAGGCTCAGGAAGGCAGTAAGGAAACCCAGTTCTGGGGAGGTGGGGTGTCAGAGGATGGTGACACTTTGGTTTCTTCTCATCTAACCACACACAGACAGCAGGGGGTGGGGTTGTCTCATCCTCTAGAGGAGCAAACACCTCTAGGTGGCTCAGATCTTAGTGTCTTGGGGTTTCTGTTTGGCAGGCAGCTCATAGATTGCCCTTTCCTTCTGGTACCAAGTGACATGTAGAGGAGCTCTGACTGGCTTCATCGCCCTGCTACAGCCAGCCACAGTCCTGAGCCAGCCCGAAGCTTGAGCTTGCCAAACTGTGAGGGCCAGGGCAGGAGGAAGGAGAGTAGGAGGCAATGCAGCGTAGCCAGTTAAGTTCTCTATACCCTGTCCCAGTGCTTTGCTCTCCACTAGGAAAGGGAAGGAAGGAGTGGGAGCAATGCTCTTGCTGAGCAGGCAAATAGATGAACCATTATAGCTGTGACAAATTCATGTTAGCTGAAGTTTGGTAAATATATATATATATATATTTTTGAGACGGAGCCTCAAGCTATCCCCCTGGGTAGAGTGCCATGGCATCACGCTCATAGCAACCTCCAACTCCTGGGCTCAAG
>NW_003852463.1:2949584-2952100 GCF_000181295.1 Otolemur garnettii
CCTTAGCTGCTTGAGCCACAGGTACCAAGCCATGAAGGATGTATTTTCATTGGTTGCAACCCATAGGCTGAGAATTGCTACTCTAGTTCCTTCAAAAACATGATGTATGGCTGGTGCAATGGCTCACACCTGTGATCCTAGCACTCTGGGAGGCCCAGTGGTGTGGATTGCCTGAGCTTAGGAGTTCCAGAACAGCCTGAGCAAGAGTGAGACCTCGTCTCTAAAAATAGCTGGGCATTGTGATGGGTGCTTGTAGTCCCAGCTACTCGGGAGACTGAGGCAAGAGGATCACTTCAGTTCAAGAGTTTGAGGTTGCTGTGAGCTATGATGCCATAGCACTCTACCAAGGAAGACAAAATAACTCTGTCTCAAAAACAAAACAAAACAAAACACCATTGTATGTAAAACAACAACACAAAGAGAATCAAGACTAGAAAGAAATACAACAAACTGTTAGTAACATTTGTTTCTAAATAGTCAGGTTGTGATTTTTTTTTCTCTCCTCCAACCGCTGCCACCTCCTGTATATATATATATATATTTTTTTTTTTTTTTTCCAACACAGTCTTACTTCATCTCCCAGGCTAAGTTATAGTCAGCATAGCTCACATCAACCTCAAACTTCTGGGCTCAAGTAATCCTCCTGCTTCTGCCTCCAAAATAGCTGGGACTATAGGCATAAGGTACCATGCCCAGCTAATGTTTCTATTTTTTTAGACACAGGGTTTTGCTCTTACTCAGGCTGGTCTCAAGAGATCCTGACCTCAAGGGATCCTCCTGCCTCGGCTTCCCAGAGTACTAGGATTACAGGTGTAAGCCAGGTGTACCTGGCCTATTTTCTTTATATTTTTCTGTATTTTATGAGTTACTTTTATAACAGAAAAAATCTTTGTCAGTATTTCCCCCTGTAATCTTCTCAGCAACTGTTTGGAATAAGAATTATTATTCCCATTTTCCAGATGAGGAAATGAGGCTGAGAGAGGTAAAGGAGCTACCTTAAATTTCAGGTCTTATAGCTACTGTGTGACAGAAAGCCAAGATCCACAGGCAAATCTGGCTGTCTCCAAAGCTGGGGGCTCTGGGCAGAGATGCTGGGCCATGCTGTTTGGTGCTTAGTCTGCTGATAAAAGTGTTAGGGTGGGAGGCTCTCAGAACTGGGCTTGTGGTTGGTGTGCTCCTGTGGGTTTTCTCTGCCTGGTTTACTGGTTTCCTACATCCATATTGCTGAGGGAGGACATGCCTGGAGAGCGGAAACTCAAGAAGTGCTGTGGACAGTCTCCCTAAGGAGAAATAAAGGTTTCCACCATGAAGGTATCCAATATAGGAACTACAAATAATAGCATAACTACACAAGATTGAGGGAAGGAAGTGGGTGTGAGTGAGCTAAATCATTATCTATTACAGCAGGAAGGCAATAGATAATAACCAGTCCTGATAAATCCAGATATCACTATGTAAGCATTTTACATACTGACATGGGGGTAAGCACCAGGCCTGAAAACACCAATGGCTTTAAGTGGTATACCTGGATTGAGGGGTGGAGAGAGAGTTTTTTCTTTTCACCATAAGCCATTCTGTCCTATTTATTTTTTTAGCTGAGTGTATTGCATTTTATCTAAAATTTATTATGTTAAAAGTCCAACCTCTGAAAGTTAAACAAACAGAAAGGAGAAGCTCTGAGGCAACTACCTCTGCCAGTTAAGGATCTTAGATTCATCTAAAGCTGTAATTTTATCTCTTAGAAAATAGAGATAAAAAACTACCCTACAGGGTGAGGATAAAATCAGGTAAGGCATAAAAAGAACGTGGTCTAGTGTTGGGGAAAGAATCTATAATTATTAACCATTGTTATTATTATTAATAATAAACCAAGCATACAGGTAATACTCAGGGCTGGACACATAGTAGGCACTTAATATACGTAATGTGTGGAAGTAATTATTTTAAACCCCCACCAGAGCCTGTAATTTTCCCCAACCCGTGAAGCCTGGGCCCCATGCTCTGAGTGAACACTTAAATATTGATGTGGTCACTCATTTATTCATCACTCGGCTCTCAGCCTCAGTGTCCGCGGAGGGCGAACCTCCCTCTCAGGCCCCCAGCGCCGGGGCTTAGCCGCGCCCGCGATCCTCTAGCGCCGGGAGGGTGGAAGCGGCGCCCGATCACCCGTTTACAGGTCGCTGATGCTGGGCTGTCACGTGGCGGGGCGAGAATCGCTCTGGTTTCATTCGGGCATTTTCCTGGGCAGGGGCGGGCTGGAGGAGGGAGAACACGGCCCGAGAAGAGGGGGGCATCGAGGGTCTACTTCACCCCAAGTCGGCGCCAAGGGGGATGGCCATCCTGCGAGGGGCGGGCCGGGACCGTTTTAGGGCAAGGTTTTTCCGGAGCAGGGACATCTTGAAGATTTAGGATTGGCCAGGAGGTGCAGAGCGGGCATTTCATACCCGGCCAAGGGTCTTGCGCTCCCTCCGGGCGAGGCGGGGCTGCGGCTGGCGCCCCCAGCCCGGGGCGGGGCC
>NW_003852463.1:2952434-2972417 GCF_000181295.1 Otolemur garnettii
CTCTCTGATTCGGCTCCTGACCGTTCTGCGGCACTGCCAAGTTTGTCGCTTGGTCCTGGTGTCTGTCCTGGGTTTGGACAGCCCTCGCCCGCCGCCGCTTCCCCCGCCATGGCCCTGGTGCGGGACGCCGAGCCGGCTGCGGAGCCCTCCCGCTGGCTGCCCACGCATGTCCAGGTGACGGTGCTGCGGGCCCGCGGGTTGCGGGGCAGGAGCTCCGGCGCAGGCAGTACCAGCGACGCGTACACAGTGATCCAGGTGGGCCGCGAGAAGTACAGCACGTCGGTGGTGGAGAAGACATCGGGTTGCCCAGAGTGGCGCGAGGAGTGCTCCTTCGAGCTGCCACCTGGCGCCCTGGACGGCCTGCTGCGGGCTCAGGAGGCCGATGCGGGCCCGGCGCCCTGGGCCGCGGGCTCAGCTGCAGCCTGCGAGCTGGTGCTCACCACCATGCACCGCTCGCTCATCGGCGTCGACAAATTCCTGGGTCAGGCCACCGTGGCGCTGGACGAGGTCTTCCGCGCAGGCCGCGCCCAGCACACCCAGTGAGTAGTGGGCGCGGGGGCGCAGAAACGGTTACAGGCCTAACTGGGCGGGGCTGGGTGGGGATCGGCACCCCGAACCTCAGCCTGGACAGTGAGCCCCTTGCCTCGCGGTCAAGGAAATAAACCGACAGACAAATTGGCTCTAATTGTTTCAGGGTCCCCTCTGACCTCCAAATGTGCCTTGTGCTGGGCTGGGCTGGGCCTCTGATTGGTCCCTGAGGCCTATGGGAGGTTTAGGGGTCATCCAAGAGTTAGGAATAGATTGCTAAGTAAAGTTAAGAATGAGATCCAGAGGTGTGGGGTTGTGGAAATCACAAGAAGGAAAAATCTTGGGGCCATTCTTAGGGCCTTTGGGTCTGACTCCCTTTTCCCAAAAAGGGACAACTTTGGGCAATTGCTCCAGGCCAGGCCTGCAGGGAAGTGGAGAGGAAGTCTTGCCCTGTGGGAGAAGAAAGGCCAGGTGTCATCCTCCAGAAGACCCTCCACCAAACCTGGAGTCTGGCTGCAGAGGCCATCTGCCTCTTGCCTGGTTCTTGGATGCCTCCATCATCTAGAGATGCCCCCCCACCCACCCAAATGTCCTGTGTCCCTGGTCTGAGAACAGGAGGACCTCTTAAGTAAAGGAAGGAAACACTTGAGTCCCCCTTCAAGCAGCCAGCCTATCCTGCCCAAGGCAGAGGCAGTGGCATGGTTAATGCACGGCAGGAGATCATCTCCCAGTCACTTCCACCTAGATGGGCCAGTGGGTTTTTTAATCATTTATCTTGGCAGCATTTAACCTTGCCTGTGCTAAGATCAAGGCTTTAGACTTGGAGTCCCATTTCCTGTTTTGTGCTTGTGCAGGATTTGGAAGCCAGTCCCCAGGGCTGACAACCTGCTGTGGATCTCTCAAGTGGTTAAGTTTGGAAATAACCTGGTTGACAGGGTGAGTGGGGTGCCCTAGGTGGGGAGAGGTGCAGGAAAGTTTTCCCTAGGGGAATGGCATTACTTTCCTGAGTAAATCTAGGAAGGCTTGCTGGAGGAGAGGGATGAACCTTAAGCTAAGTGCAGACTCAAATGAAAGTAGGATTTGGGTGGAATATTGTGATCTGACCTTGAACATCTTCCAGAATGTGTATAGCCTTCCTGGCTGTGGCCTGGGTTGAAGAGTGAATTAGCTCTGTGCAGGTTCCAGGCAGCGCTGTGACCTAACTCCGTCTCTTCCTCCCCTGGCCTGCTCCCTTCCTTCCTTCATGACTTGCTGTTTGGTTGCTGTATTGTGGGATCATGTGGTATAGCTTGGCCCCTGTTTTGTTTTTTTTCCTCCTTTTTTCTGTCCTCTCCCTCCTTCCTGGCTCAGGGAGCCTAAGGGGTTGGGGGAGGGGCAGAAAGCTCTCTCCTGAATCTCTTAGTCCAGTATTTTTCAGAAGAGGTGCCTTCCTTAAATCACTACACCCCTTTCCCCAGTCCTGCACCCTCTACCACTCAGCTTCACTCACAGGACTGGTAGACCACATATGTGGGTGGCGGGTAGGAGGGGACAGACAAGGGGGAAAAATGACTCTAGGCTTTCAGGGAGGGGCTTTTTTTTTTCCTGGTTCCTGCCCTTGCTTTTCCTCTTGGCCTCTGAATCTTTCTTAGTTGAGCTGGTCAAGCCTGTAGGCCCAGGTGGACCTATTTTCAGCCAAGAACAGTCTGTCTTGGAGAATTTGATTTGCCACCCTTAATTCTAATGGGAGCTTTAATTTACTTTATAGAAGTCATCTTTTCCACCAGGATCTTTCCACACCCACCTGGATGTCTTTCCTCTGATGCACTGAGACTTGGGTTATTTATAGAACCTGGCGGGAGCAGGAATGGGGAGGGACACTTAGAATGGGCAGAGGAAAAGTCCATGTTATTGGCCTGATCCTCCAGTGCACTGGACAGCATGCCCACTGATAGGGAGTGAAGGCTGCCACCCCTGCTCCTGTCTCTCCCTTCCATTTGTGGTTTTGATGGCCAATCCTGGTGGCATTACCTGGGCTGTTGAAATAATGAGTCTGAACATTGCTTGGTAAGGAGAGGGGAAGGCAGAAAAGACCAGGGTGTATTCTCCTCAGCTTTGAACAACTCCAGGAGGTGGCTGTGGTGGTCTCAGGGAAGGTAGATGGTGGCCCTGTGCTAAGGGAGAACCTGAGTGGGGAAGGTATCCTCATTGTTAAGAGGAGGGAGCTGGGGAGTTGCACTGAACAGATTCTAGTGGCAAGTTGCATAAACTCTTGGTGCCTCAGTTTTCTTGTCTATAAAATGGAGATCATTTATACTTTTACAGGGTTGATGTGAAAGATGAAATGAGAACATAGTTGAAGCACCAAGTGCAGTCTCTGAGCATGGTAGGTGGTCAGTGTACTGCAGTGACCCGTGGAGGGAGGTTTTGGTAACAACGTCTGGTAGCTCTTATCTGGGACAATTCTCTTGCCGTGGAAGAGCTACTATGAGGGCAGACAATTCAGTGGTGGAGGGAGGTT
The DNA here is from genome assembly GCF_000181295.1 of Otolemur garnettii. Classification (NCBI taxonomy): domain Eukaryota; kingdom Metazoa; phylum Chordata; class Mammalia; order Primates; family Galagidae; genus Otolemur; species Otolemur garnettii. The sequence goes on from NW_003852463.1 coordinate 2,955,463, forward strand.
TTGGTAACAATGTCTGGTAGCCCTTATCTGGGAGAATTCTCTTGCCTTGGAAGAGTTACTATGAGGACAGACAATCCAGAACTTAGAACCTGGGAAAACCTCAGTGCCATGAGTCTCAGGGTACACACTGAAGTATGAGAATTTCCAATGAAAGGAGCTTGGCCTTTGCAGCCCTCTGCATTCTCCATGCTGTTGAGGTTGAGAACTAGGGCTTGAGAGGCCTCTGCAGTCTCAAAGCAAGGCCCAAATCACCCTGCAGCTCTGCAGCTTTTCTCCCTGGCAGACCTGCCTGGAGCTGCCCCTACCTTATGGGAAGGCAGGACAGCACAGGGTTTGGACACCTGGACACTGGGGTTTAACTCCCAGTTCTTGTGACTTACTAGCAGGCAGGTTACTTAATGCATCCCCTCATTTCTAAAAAGGTCATGGTGGCTTGGTGCCTGTAGCTCAGTGGTTAGGGCACCAGCCACATACACCAGGGTTGCTGGGTTCAAACCTGGTCAGCACCTGCTAAAACAACAATGACAACAACAACAACAACAACAAAAAATAGCCAGTGTTGTGGTGGGCACCTATAGTCCCAGCTACCTGGGAGGTGGTGGCAAGAGAATCGCTTAAGCCCAAGAGTTTGAGGTTGCTGAGAGCTATGATGCCACAGCACACAACCGAGGGTGACAGAGTGAGACTGTCTCAAAAAAAAATAATAATAATAAAAAGGTGAATGGTTATAATCATAGAGTTGTACATAGTAAGTAAGACATCATCTGTACAAGCCTTAGTGTGGTTCTGGACACATAGAAACTTTCAAATTATTAGTATTGGGATTACTCTGGGGTCCTGCTCTCTGTAATGGTGGTGGCTAGGATTCTAGGGTGTCTTAGCAGCTTTCAAAGGTCCTTTGTCAGTGGGGTGCTTTTTAAGGTGAGGGATATTTTATTTTAAATAATTAAAGAGGAAATTCTCAAAGCAAAATTTAACATGGTACAGAAGGATACTGATTATCATCCTTTCCCCTCAGTAAAACTGTCCATGGATTATCATAGTTCTTCTGGGTCTAAAAATCCTAAGAGATACTTTTCTGCTACTTTGTACCTCCAGCATCCTTCTCGTTACTTCTCATTACCCCAGCGTCCAAGATAGACACGAGGTGGTGACCCCATAGGGTCAGATGAGTCATTTGGACCTTTTTGGACTTTATGCTATCGGTGTAGATTACACTCCAGGGAATGGTCCTGAACATATCAGAAGAGGGAGAGAAGGAAGCAGCTATAAAGGTTTTGGAGTAAGAAGACAGGGGATCTGCCATGAGGCTATTGTGGTTGGGAGACCTGGTCTTTGCCCCCTGCGATGCTGATCTCTCTGTGCATTTGGGGGAGGAGAGAGCATAGGCCTGCTGTGTGGAGCCTTCATCTGCTGTCTCCCTGGTCTTGATATGGAGTGAAATGGTACCTGCTGTAAGACCTGGAGTATGGTAGGTAGAACCATTATCCTGGGCCTCTTGCATCAGTGGTTAGAGGCTGGCCTCTTGGGCAACCCAAAGCTGTAGGTTCAATTTGGATTAGGACGAGTTTGTCTTCTTTTTTGTTGTTGTTGTTGTTATAAAGACCAAAACTGTTGTGACTGTGGATAGGTTGCTAGTTGTGGCCCCCCAGAGGCTCTATCAGCCCCTGCTTGGACTGTGCTGTCGGTTTTGGCAGGGGAGCTCAGGGAGCCTATGGCTGTGGAGGACTTAGGTCTTAGGCCAGAGCCTTCTACTGGGCCAGTCATGGTATTCTGAGACCTCCTTAAGGAGGGCAGAGTTTGGGGGCACTTGAGGGTACCTGAGAGGAAATGTCGCCTGTTGGCCTAAGGTTGAGATCATCCTTGATCAAGGCATCTTTCCATCTATCCCTTAGCCCTCTAGATAGCTTGTTTGTTAACTGTTGTGAACAGTTACATGCCTTCTCTGCCCTGGTTTCCATATGTCACCTGACTCTTTGGGAAGTGGCTGAGGGGCCTTAGGCCCCTAGCTTTGACTCCTGTTCCAGCCCCAGAACTGGAGATGGGAGGCTGGTGGGGCTGCCTGGGAAGTATGCTGTGGCTGCTGGGAAGGGTGAAGGGTGTGGTGGCCCTCAGAAGTCAGTCTTAGGACACAGAGGCTTTATCTCCCTTAGTTATGGGGCAGTTTTTATTTGGGGTTGCTTGGGCAGCAGCGTCTAGGGGAGTGGAGTGGGGTGGGGTAGGAAATGTGACTGCTCTGTCAGACTGGGCGGCTCCTCTCAGCACAGCAGCTTCCCTTTCCCTCCCCATCTGTCCCTGCCCTGGGCAGACCCGGAGGTTAGAGCTGGCCTGTGGTCAGCCGGTCTTGGCCCTGCCTGCCCCTCTGTGCAGGCAGCTGGTGATGAGGCATGCCTCTGCAGAGCTGCCATCCCCAGTGACCTTGAGAGCTGTCCTTTCCCTCTGATGGGAGCTGCCTGCCCCATTTGTCATTACTGACACTTTGATGCTGTTCTTGTTGCTGCTAAACCACTGGTCTGGCCTTGTCCAGATGTTTCCCCTGCCCCTCCCACACGGCACAGGGACAGGTGATTAACACAATGATAGAAGCTGTCATTGCTCTGTGGGAATCAGTCTTCCTTTTTTTTTTTTCCTCTGCAAAATGGTATAGCCATGAAGCAGCTTTGTTTGCCCTTCTCCACGGCCAAGTAATAAAAATGAGTCTACAGTGTGGGTCTTCCTGAACCTGGCAGTCCTGTCAGGAGAGAGTCTGATGACTTTGCTGAGCTGGCCATATGTGTAGGTCATTTTTTTCTTCAGGAGCGATGGCTTAGAAGGTCACATGAGGCCTCTGGGTGGGGATGGGCCAGGCCTCTCCTCAGAGAGCTGTAAACAGGGGTTCCCAAAGTGGGGCTCCCGGGGCAGTGCTTCAGAGAAGCTACAAGGGGGGTGGGCTTTGTCACAGACCACCTTGATCTCTAGTTCATCCTGGGAGTGGGGAAGGGAAGCACAACCCCTGATCACAGAACTCTAGCGACATGTGGAACTGAGGCTCAAGAGTGAGAACATGCTCTCAGTCACTCAGCAGTAACTGGTGGGCGTTGCCCGGTGTGGTTCCTGTTGAAGCCTGGCAGCCCACAGAGCTGTAGAACCTGGGGTAAGAAGAGATGGCATTTGGACCTCCCAAGATTTCTGTACAAGTGCCCCTGGGGTTTTTGCGAGAGAGGGATGTAGGGCTTCTCCACAGACCTGGGAGAGACCTGCAGTCCAGTCCAAAGGTGAGGAGGATACAGACTTGGCCCTATGTTTAGAGGAAGCCCTATAGCTACCTCCTATATTTTAGTGCCTAGATCAGACAAAGCCACTGGGGTTAGCTGTGGTCCAAGTAGGGTTCCATGAGGAGGGGACATATACCAGAGATCTGTCGGTTGGGCGTTGGAGAGCCCATTTACCACCCCAGTCTTCTCTGAATCCCCATACCTGGACCATGGAGTACTGTGTTTTGATGAGTTATTATCATTGCCTTGTTGGTCTTGAGTATTGTTTTATCAGGTCCTTTCTAGGTGCTGGCACTGTCCTAAAGACCTGGCCTCCATTTGCTCGTAGCATTCTCTTAAGTTGTAGATGCTATTACTGTTTAACAGCTGAGGACATCTTGGCACAGATAATTGAAGTGACTTTTCTCTTTTTTCTTTTTAGAGATAGGGTTTTTCCTTTTATTTATTTATTTCTTATTTTATTTTATTTTTTGAGACAGTCTCACTTTTTCACCCTGGGTAGAGTACCATGGCATCATAGCTCACAGCAACCTCAAACTCTGAGGCTCAAGTGATCTGCTTACCTTAGTCTCCTAAGTAGCTCAGACTACAGGCGCCCACTGCAATGCCTGGCTATTTTTAGAGATGTGGTCTCACTCTTGCTCAGGCTGCTCTTGAACTCCTGAGCTCAGGCGATCTGCCCACCTTGGCCTTCCAGAATTCTAGGACTATAGGCATAAGCCACCATGCCCAGCCCTCAAGCAACCCTCTTGCCTCAGCCTCCTGAGTAGCTGAAACTACTGGTACCCACCACAATGCCCAGCTAGCTTTTCCATTTTTAGAAGAGACATGGCTTTGCTCTTACTCAGGCTTGTCTTGAACTCCTGAGCACAGGCGATCCACCTGCTTCTGCCTTCCAGAGTTCTAGGGTTACAGGCATGAGCCACCCTGCCCAGCCTTGAAGTGACTTCTCTCAAATCACATAGTACATGGCAGAGTCAGGATGTGAACCTATGCGGGATAAGAGTCTGGCTTCAGAGTCTGTGCTCTTGGCCACTACACCTATCTCAGTCTCCCCATGATCTGCTCTGCACAGGGCCAGGAGCTCAGCAGGAGCAGGTTTCCTTGCTCCTCCTCCACCTCGATCTTGGGTTTAGGCTTGGGGCTCTGTAAACATGACCTGATTCTCCCGGGAGCCCTTAGTTTATTGGGGTAAGCATGTCTAGTCTGTGGTTGCAGCCTGGTTGTGTCTGCCCAGGGGCTGGAGGTGTCACCTGGTACTTTGGGAAGGAGAGCATCATGGCTACCAGGGTTCTGTCAAGAGTAGGGTGAAGCCTAGGAAGTTCTGCCTGGGTATTCCTCAGCCCTGGGGCTTGTACAGTCAATCAGGGCTGGGGGCTGTTAGCATACATAAGACTTCCTGATTGTTCCCAAGACATCACATGCGTGTTTTACCATGATAGAACTAGGAGCCATCCTGTTCCTTCTCCTGCAGTGATGTGATCATTTGCTGTTTTTTTTTTCTTATTTTGTTCAGTATCTAGGAAGCAATTACTGGGCAACCATTGTAACTAGATCATTGTGCCTCAATCAGTGGAGGAAACAAGAGAAATAAAGTGGATAGCCCTTTCCCTAGGAAGGTGAAAAGATGTTTTAGACAAGAAGGGTACATGTAAATCTTTCTAAATGTAGACTATAAATAACTAAGAAATCTTAACACAATAACTAAGAAAATGCCATGAAGGCTATGTTAACCAGTTTGATGAAAATATTTCAAATTGTATACAAAACCCGCACATTGTACCCCATGATCGCATTAATGTACACAGCTGTGATTTAATAATAATAATAATGATAAAAGATGTTTGAGACAAGATTTACCCAGGAGGAACAATGAAAAGCTGCATATAAAAAGTGTGAGAGAAACAGGCAGTTGGGTAAAGGGGAGCTCACCAGGTTGGAATGATGAAGATGGGCTTACTAGGGGAGGTGAGGCCTTGAATGACAGGCCTTACCCCTTACTGATGGGGTAAGGTGAGTTGGAGGCTGGGACACTGCCCCTTCAGAAAGGGAGGTGAATGAGGTGGGACTGGGCCGGGAAAGGGAGTGAGCCAAGCTTGATTTCTATGTGCCTCTCAACAAAACAGCTTGACTTTCTTTACTTCTTGACTTTCTTCTTATTTTTGTGTAGTTCACCTAGGTCAAAATTCTAAAAGTACAGAAAGGTACACAGTGAAAAAAAAATCTCCCTTTCCCTAATCTTGAGTCACCCCACCCCTCTCTTCAGAGGCAGCCAACATTACCAGTTCTGGTGACCTTCCAAAGTTATTTCATGCATTTATAAACAAATACGTTGTATATCCCCCCCCTCTTTGTTTGCACAAAGGCTACATTCCTGGACCTGTGATGACCCTGACTTTCCTACACAGGGATTTTTATTGTCTCCACCTCTTTTGGGTTCTAGTAGAGGGGACCATCACCACTTAGTTTTGTCCTCCATGACCCAAGGTTGGGACAAGTATGGAGTTAGGAGCGCACTGGGGAAGGGATAGGTTAAGTAGGATCGGCAGGATCATTGCTTTTTGCTCCTGGGCCACCTCACTCCCGTGGGCCTGATGACAGCCTGTAAAAAGGCCTTTGATAGACAATAAACCCAAATTCTTTATGTGTGGGTTGGCCTACTTTTCAGAGTGCTTTCCTAGCATCACCTCGTTTCATTCTTCCCTGAGGCGGGCAGGATGACCCCCATTTATACACATGTGGGGACTAGGGTCTCAGAGGGTAGAGCAGCCTGTCCAAGGTCATGCACCTTATTAATGGCAACCAGATTTCTGAACTCTTAGCCCAGTGATTTTTTCCCTCCCTTGTGCTATCAGCCCTACATGCTTTCTGTTGCTATCTGTGGTAGTTAGACTTGTCTTGAGGTATTTTTATGGCTTTTCCTCATGCCAGGTGAGCTGACAGTGACAGCAGTAGGATGAGGGTTAAACAAAATGTTTGTGCCCAGAAGGGAGGGAGGCTGCAGGGTCTGGCTGGGTCTGAGGTGAGCTGAGCGAGCTGTACCCATACCCACGTGGGCAGGGGTAACTAATGAATGATGGTCTGGCCTCTGAGGGTATCTGGTGCCAGGCACAGTGCCAGAGAGGGTGATAAGAGTCTTCTTGTGGCCTGATAAGAGGTCTGTCCTGTCCTGCAATTGTGTCTGGCTTGGAGTTTTGCTGTAGATAGCAGATGAAAGGGTGGGTAGGTGGTAGGTGCTGGGAGGCAGAAGGGTTGGTCCACACACCTCCTGCCTGCTGGGTATGTGAGCAAGACTGCTCGGGAGGGGGACCTTGAGGGGCAGAGCCTTCAGGGTGGGGGAGGCTCTGGAGGAGAAGGTTTTCCAGTTGTTGCCCTGCCCAGTGGTTCTCAACCTTCTTAATGCTGAGGCCCTTTAATATAGTTCCTATGGGTCGTGACCTACAGGTTGCGAACAGCTGCTCTAAGTATAGTAGGTCTAATTGACATCTGACCCTCTGGCTTATTTATCCCTCCTGTTTTAAGGAGGTAGAATAGCTGTTTAAAGCCACATACAGATATGTGTTGCAAGCCAGGCTCATATCTTCTAGTCTACTGGAGTTTGCCCACAATACCCTTAAAATAATTTTTTCACAACTTCTGCATTTAAAGCTGAGCCTGCCAACTCTATCTCATTTGTCCAGCAGGTATTAGAAAGTATTCTGTATCTCAGGTCCTGTCCCAGGTTATGAAGAATAAAAGGTGAGTGCCAGTCCCTGCTCTCAGTAGTAGTAAGGGTACAGTGTGGGTCACTCTGCCACAGTGCTGCTGCAGGGGGTGAAAAAGGGGCATTCCCAGGGACCCTCCTGGCCTCTCCTCTTCTCCATTGCTCCTGTCCTAGTTTAGGCTTTTTTTTTTTTTTTTAACTTTTGCTCTGGACTGTTACCATAGCTGCTTCTTTTTTAAGCCAATGGGCCAATTTATTAATTTATGATGGGAAAGAACCACAAAGACCTAAGGAATTGCTCTGATCAGCCTGGCCATGGGCTGTGCCATCTCTTTCCCTGCAGTACAGCGTCCATTAGGTCCTATCCCATGTCATAACCTGCAGCCTACATCAGGGTCCAGAATGCAGTTACAGCTCTTCAGGGTGATGTTGGAGGCAGTCTCCTACCTGCCTGTCTTCATGTGTCCAGCCCTGGCCCCTGTGTCTTGTGTTCCTTGCACCTGGGATGGTTCCCTCCACTCTCTTTGCCTCTTTCCTACCCTTTGTTCCAGGCCCAGCATTGATGCCATGTTCCACACGCCTTCCCCCTTTTTACCGCTCCCCTTTAGCCTTCCTGTTTATGTGTTTTGTGGCGTTCTTTACCCTCTTCCTCTGTTTAAATGGCTGTTTTATTTTCCCAGCAAGGTATAAGCTCCTCATGGACACCTCCATTCTTGTTCCTGGCAAATGCTTGGGTAACATTTGAGTGAAGCTCAGCCTCTGGTCCAGTGAGATTTCCCTGGCACATTCTCTCTGCCTTTCAGAGGGGTTCGGTGGGGGCCTGCCCTGTGCCAGGCTGTTGAGTTCATAGGTTAGCATAAGGCTCAGGGACCAAGGGATGAAGTCAGTTGAGGAAGTTAAGTCATAGGACAAGGAGAAAAACCCTGTGTCCTGGCCCCAGGCTGATCCTTGACTCCTGTAGGGGTCTAAGGCAAACCTACCATTAGTTCCTGGTGGGACCAGGAGGAGAGTGCAAATGAGTCACTGAACCCTGAATACTTCTGATTCCTTTCCATCCGTCTCCAGCAGATTTGGGTACTATATATATAAAATAACCATCTTACCCCAAATCAATAGTTTCTTAATAATCATCTGACATCCAGTCCATATTCAATTTTTTCTGATAGCAAAAATATCTCTTCATAGCTGGTTTGTTGAGTCAGGACCCAAAGGAGTGCCTGGCTGCCTTGTCTCCTGATGATACGTCTCTCCCCACACCGTTTCACACCATTACCTGGTGGAGGGAACAGGCCACTTGTCCTTGAGAATATTGCACACTGTAGCCCTGGCCATTTGGTCCCTCACAATGTGCTTCACCTTAGTTCTCCACCCCCAGGTAGAGAGGACTCCACCAGAGTCCTTTCTCCAGGTGAGCTGGCCATTACCTTGAGAGCCCACCCCATCTCCATCTCTAGCTCTCCTCCAGAGAGGCCCAGGTTAAGCAGTGGAGCTGGGACTATTAGTCAGAGGTGGCAATTCAGAAGTTCTTGTGGCTCTAGTGTCCATTAATGGTTGTCATCTGGATCTCCAGTCCTGTCTTTTCTTCTCTGTGAGCAGGAATCCTGGCATAGGACTGAGCTTTCCCTCTCAACTCTTTGATCATTCTGTAGCTGCAATGGCAGGCTGGCTCAGCTTACCCAGGAGTGGCAGGAAAGACAATTATTTGCCATTATTTTTTAGTTTCATGATGGCTTTCCGACTAAAAAGCTGCCCTGCTCCATAATACTGTCATGACACCCTTCATTGAAGGCTGCAGGCCTTTGAGGACAAATGATTTCATCTATATAGTGTTGCTTGAAACTGTCACTGGCCTGGAGTAGAAATCTGGGGCAGGTGATGTTATGGGCAGGTATTTTGAAGTTTCCCCCAACGTCTGCTTTTCCAGTCACATGTCTTCTCCACTCTGGAATGCTGCAGTTTCTCATTTATAGTAACTCTCTAGGGGAGCTAGATGGGGAAACGGGAGGCTTCATATTAGCACTTCACTTTCCCTTCTAGCAGATTCTCCCAGCCAGTATTTTGGTCCAGCACAATTGTCTTTATTAAGTGCATCTTGACTTCCTTTGCCTCTCGAGGTTTGATCCCCTCTCCCCAGTACGCTACAGCTGTTCACTAGCGGAGTTAAGGCTTATTTTTTTAAGAGGTCTGGGTAGCGGCTATAGCCAGAAGGAAGCTGCAGGCCTGGTAGGTTGCAGCTGTAGCAAAGCTGTGAGAATCTCCTTCCAACTTGGAAAAGTTGGAGACTGGCATTGGGGGCACGATCAAAACAAGCTCCAGGAGTAGCCTATTCCTAGCTGGCAGGCACCCTTGGCTGTTTTTATTTCTCTGGAGTCACCTTCATTGGCATGCAAGGCCTGAGCACTGTGGCGTGACGCTGGGGAATCTGAGGGCCTTTGGCTAGCCTTTTTTTTTTTTTTTGAGACAGAGTCTCACTTTGTCACCCTCGGTAGAGTGCCATGGGGTCAAAGCTCACAGAAACCTCCAACTCTTGGACTCAAGTGATTCTCTTGCCTCAGCCTCCCAAGTAGCTGGGACTATAGGCACCTGTCACAATGCCTGGCTATTTTTAGAAATGGGGGTCTTGCTCTTACTCAGGCTGGTCTCGAACCTGCGAGCTCAGGGCAATCCACTTGCCTTGACCTTCAAGAGTGCTAAGATTGGGCGGCACCTGTGGCTCAGTGAGTAGGGTGCTGGCCCCATATACCGAGGGTGGCGGGTTCAAACCCAGCACCAGCCAAACTGTAACAAAAAAAAAATAGCTGGGCTCAGCGCCTGTGGCTCAAGCAGCTAAGGCGCCAGCCACATACGCCTGAGCTGGCGGGTTTGAATCCAGACCGGGCCCACCAAACAACAATGATGGCTGCAACGCCAGGTGTTGTGGCAGGGGCCTATAGTCCCAGCTACTTGGGAGGCAGAGGCAGGAGAATCGCTTGAGCCCAGAACTGTGAGCTGTACCCAGGGTGACAGCTTGAGGCTCTGTCTCAAAAAAAAAAAATAGCCAGACATTGTGGCGGGCAGCTGTAGTCCCAGTTACTCAGGTGGCTGAGGCAAGAGAATCGCCTAAGCCCAGGAGTTGGAGGTTGCTGTGAGGGTGATAAAGTGAGACTCTTGTCTCTACAAAACAAAAAAGAGTGCTAGGATTATAGGCGTGAGCCACTGCGCCCAGCCTTTGGCCAGCTTCTTGCCCTTTACCAGGCTGTCTGTGCCTCTGGATTTGGAAATGGGAACAACCCCCATCTTCTGCTTTCAGCTCCCAGCCCGGGTGCTGTGTGGTGGGCAAGGAAGGGAGGATCTGGCCTTTTGCTGAGCTTCCTCTCAGCAAAACAGGTGTTCTCAGTTCTTTTTGTGCCATGTACCCCCTTTTCAGAATAAAGTCTTTAAATATCCAGCATTACAAAGTCTAATAGTGATATTGAGATATATGTATCAATACATCAAAACATTTGCTGGAGAAACATGTTTTACTACTGTGACTGAATTAAATCGTGCTGTAGTAGTGGTCCCATGCCTTTACAGTTCAAAGTAATGATGAGTATAAATGTTTTGTGACATCTGTGACAGCTACAATGCAATGCATTTTATGTTTTTATATATATACACACACACATATATATATACACATTCTTTTTTTTTGAGACAGAGTCTCGCTATGTTGCCCTCAGTAGAGTGCTGTGGTGTCACAGCTCACAGCCACCTCAAACTCTTGGGCTTAACTGGTTCTCTTGCCTCAGCCTCCCAAGTAACTGGGACTACAGGTGCCTGCCACAATGTCCAGCTATTTTTTGGTTGCAGTTGTTTAGCTGACCCTGGGCCAGGTTCGAACCCACCACCCTTGGTGTATGTGGCACCGTAACCACTGTGTTAATGGGTGCTGAGCCACGTTTTATTTTATATATATATACATATATATATATTTTATTATATTTTTTCTAGAGACAGAATCTCACTTTGTTGCCCTCGATAGAGTGCTGTGGTGTCACAGCTCACAGCAACTTCCAGCTCTTGGACTCAGGCAATTCTCTTGCCTCAGCCTCCCTAGTAGCTGGGACTACAGGCGCCCATCATAATGCCCAGCTATTTTTTTGTTGCAGTTTGGCTGGGGCCGGCACCTACTTGCTGAGCCGCAGGTGCTGCCCCATATATATATATTTTTTTAATTTAACTTTTTTTTGAGACAGTCTCTCTCTCTCTCTCTCTCTCTCTCTCTCTCTCTCTTTCTCTCTCGCCCCCAGGCTATGGTGTCAGCCTTGCACACAGCAATCTCAAACTCTTGGATTCAAGTGATCCTCCTCCTTCAGCCTCCTCATTAGCTGAGACTATGGGTGTCTACCATGACACCCAGTCAGTTTTTCTATTTTGAGTAGATATGGGGTCTTGCTTTTGCTCAGGCTAGTCTTGAACTCCTGAGCTCAAGTGGTCTTCCTGCCTCTGTCTTCCAGAGTGCTAGGATTACAGGTGTGAGCCACCACACTCGGCTCCTTTTTTGACTTTGGGAGCATTGCAGATTACAGGTTTTTGGATTCAGGATGTTTGACTTGTGGTCTTGTGGGGAGAACGGATGGCTGCTACCTCCATTTTATAGATACGTAAGGAAACTGAGGCATAGAGATTAGGTAACCTGCCCAAGGTCACATAGTCTGTAAGTGGTGGGGCTATGGCTTTTACCCACTCTCAGGAACTGCCTCCCATGCCTGCCTCCCAGTGTTGTTAGGAGGTAAGTAAGGTGTAATTTGGTATGTTCGGTGCTCAGCAAAGTGTCCAGCACACAGTGAGTATGAAATGAGTGGTTGAAGTTGGTAACAGAGATAAGATTATTGGCCTTGGGAGGCTGAGAGAAGGGCTGGAGAGGGGTCAACACTGACACCTCCGTTCTGAAGACTGGGCTGTCCACGTCTGATTGGGCATCTTCTCTCCAGGGAATTAGTGGGATTTTTAGTTCAGAGATGAGAGCCAAGGAGGGGTTTCACAGTTAATGAAGGTTCCACTTTGGAACTCCTCCCTATAAGCCTGGCACCTCTGGCTTCTGCCCTCAGAGGCACCTGTCTGTAGGGTTGGTGGACAGAGGAGGACCCGCTTTGCTCTTCAGGAGCTGTGGCTCTCTTGGGTAAGATGCATGGGTTTATAATGACAGAGACAACTATAGAGCAGTTGTGAACAGGGACAGACAAGTTCCTAAGTTAGATTTATAAATTATTTTGTTGAACAAATATTTGAGTATCCACTATTAAGTGCTATTAAGGAGCTGCAGAGATGAGCTGAATAAAGTACTTGGCTGCAGAGCAAGGGAAGACAGATATTCAAGCCTTGTACACACACAGCATTTCACGCTGTGTGGCAGTACACAGGAGACACATACACACTCAGTGCTGGGTTCTGGTAAGGATGGTGAAGAAATGAAATAGGATGTAGGTTGGTTGCAGCTGGGGTACCTAAGGAAGACGGAGGAGGCCCGGATGCCCAGAGCCCTGGCTAGAGTGAGTGAGTGAGTGAATGGTGTCAGGAACATCTGGCTGTGTCTCAGGTGGAGGGACCAGCACGTGCAGTGTGCCTTAAGATAGGCACACGCCCCATGGGTTCGGGGACAGCAGGAAGGCCACTGTGGCCCCAGTACAGTGAGAAATGTAGAGAGTCTTAGGAGCCAAGACCCAAAAGATGCTGAGGAAGCAGATGTGATGTGCTTTGATTTCACGTTCGCTAGTGGAATGTGGATGGCAGGAAGGCAGGGAAGTTAGAATGTCCAGCAGGGAAGTGGTGGTAGACAGTGGTGAGCGAGGGTGAATTCCAGAGATAATTTGCAGATACAGGGTCACAGAGTTCAAAGTTTAGATGTGGAGTATGGGGGGTGGGGAAAGGAGACGAAGTTGGTTCCTGGATGTGGGGTCTGGAATAAATGATGGATGTGAGCACAGAAAGGGGCACAATTATTTGGATCTGAATTTTGGACTGATAAGATTTGAGGGTAAGTCTGGGCCGGTGGCTATAGCTGCCCATAGCCCTACCACTCCAGCCTCTGGCAGGAATTCCCTGGCATGTGTATGGGTATGTTTGTCCCTGGGTATGTTGGACAGCTGTCCTAGGTTGGCTATCCCTGAGTTTGGGGCCTCCTTGGTTATACTGTGTGGCATCAGTTAGCCCAGCTGCATTTCCTGAGAATTGGGTAGGGATATGAGGGCTAGATAACCCCAGCAGCAGGAATAAGTAGGGCCTTATCTTGGTAACAGGTGAGCACCCTTGTTCCCTTACAGCCCTTACATCCCACTTTGTACTCTGCTCCTAGAGTGGGTAGAAGGAGGCTGAGAGCTGAGTCCCAAGTCCACCCCCGGCCTGCTGAACTTTGTCACGCAGACAGAGCCTGGAGGAGGTATTCTCAGTCAAACAGGGGGCCCTTTAGAAGCTCTCTTACAGTCCTGCTCTCCCAGGAATTCTGGATCTTGATGGCTATTGGGGGAGGCTGTGCTGATCTCAGACAAGGTTTTGCGGGGCTGGGGCAGGACAAAACCCTTAGATTCTGTCACTTGCCCATCAGGGCGCTGTGCTCTTGGGATTGTGCCAACCTTTTGAAGGGGAGTCTGGTCTGCATACCCCACCCCCGTGCCTCTTCCGGGGCCTGCAGGGTATATCTACACCTTTTCTAGCCTCTGTCCTCTCAGGGTGCTCAGGGCAGAAGTGTTTGCATTTAGCTTTCTGAGAGATGCTAAACTAAAGGTTACAGGCTTGGAGGCAGGCATCTTGATGTTCGAGTTCCACTCTATCACTTACTAGCTGTGTGTCCCTGGCTAAGTTGCAAATCTTCTGTACAACTTAGTTTGCTCATCTGCAAAATGGAAATCCTGTGTCCTGGACTATGTACAGAGCCAGACACACAGTGAACACTCAGTACAGCAAACTCTGGTTTTGGTTTGCCTCTAACTCCATTGTGTTTATCCCTCAGGTCCCAGGATGGACTTGGGACTCAGATGTAGTCCATAGGCCAGTAGCATCCTCTGGGACCTGGGTAAAAATGTTAAAATCTACATTTTAACAAGACCTGGTGATTTTTTTTCACTTGGTGTTTTGAGAAGCACTGATGTGTGTCTCCCCTGAAGAGTTTACTGTATCTTTGTGTGCCTCTTCTGATAAGAGGCATTTTCTGGGTGGTGCCTTTGGCTCAAGGAGTTGGGCACCGGCCCCATATACTGGAGGTGGCAGGTTCAAACCCAGCCCTGACTAAACACTGGAAAAAGAAAAAAAAGAGGCATTTTCTCTTACTCTTGCTTTCCTATTGGTGCCCATCATGTCTTAGCTGCTGAGGCACCTGGGACAAGTCCCAGATAATCATCTTTGTCAAAACCATTGTGTTCCCAGCACATGCTGCCTGGGCCTAGAGAGTCCTGGTGCCCTAGATGGTGCACCTGACTGAGAGGTGGGGCGTCAGGGTCGGGGCCTTGGTCACATCCTGATTTTGGCCCAGTCTCAGACCTGGATGGGAGTGACAGGGTCAGCACTCAGCTTGGGCCTCAGTATTCTAGGGCAACAACAGCCTAACAGGCAGGCTCGGCGAAGCGCAATGAGGGAGAGAAGGCCATGGGGCACTGGTAGGGGAGTAGCAGACATCCAAAAGTGGAGGCCATGGTTTGTGTCCTCCACAGCCAGTCCTGTGGAGCTGAGGTTGGATATTTGTTAAAGGATCTGGCTTGTTCTCTTGAAGGCCAGGCAGTGCTCAGCGGCATTAGGGATTCAAGGGCAAGAGTCCTGGGAGCTTCTGGTTGTTAGAGGGAATGACAGGACTAAAGGGGACACAGTGGCTGCTTGCTGGGTGTGCCCTATCCTTTCAGTAGCCCTGAAAGCCTGGTTATCTTTACCTGATGGCCAAGGGACAGAAGTTGGGGGAGGTATCCTGGTCCGTGGTGGAGTCTAGCAGTTAACCACCAGACCTGGCTGCTACATGCATCCAGGGGAACACACAGGAGAGGACCCTGAGGGGTTGCAGCAGCTTTGGACTTTATGGTGTGCATGATTTCGTTACTTGGAAGCTGTGTGCCCCAGGGGGTAACTAGTAGATATACGAAGGGAATACAGTCCACAGTCTGTATTCCACAGTCTGTATTCCACAGTCTGTATTCCACAGACTGTACAGTACAGTCTCCGGGAGAGACCACAGGTAACCAGGAAATGACAACACCAAGTGGTCCTGGAGCAAAGTGCTTACAGATCTGGTTGTAGGTGAGTTTGCTTTGGAGTACATGTGCCTGGTCGGAAGGAAGAGGGACTGGACCAGGCCAGGATGGTGGCAGCTGAGAGCTCAATAGAGGAGGTAGGATTGTACTAGGTCACAGAATCCTGCTGTCATATTCCCCATAGCAGCCTCAGTCTGTAGGGACAAGGTACTTAGAGCTCATTTGCTCTGCTGCATACAGGGCTCTGTAAGAGAAAGTCTCCATCTGTTTTCATTGAAGACTCATCAGCCCATGTTGGCGATGTTCATATCTTCCTAGCTGCTGTGAGCTGTGTGCCTGGCACATCTGGGGGACTGTTTGGGGGCTATCTGGTCCAGGCTGGGGAAGCAGGAACAAGTTGCACCCTGTAAGTAGGGGGAGAAGGAAGGGGGGAGCAGGAAGGGAGAGAGATGGTTGATGGCAGCTGGGGGTCCACAGACAGATCACAGCCGTTCTCAGCCTCACTCTGCTCTGGATGGGAGAGTCTCAAAAATACTGAGGGAAAGCTTTTCTTTTCTGTCCTGGCCTCCTTGGAAAATAGGCCCAGAGGGAAACCCAAATTCCTTGGGGAAGGGGATGTGACATTATGGGGGGGAAGCAAAGATCTTTGGGCAGAGACCTGAGCTGGTGATACCTGTTCCCTTCATCTGCGGAGTGGGAGGGAGAGGTCAATGGCTATTCTGTGACTTGGGAAGCTGAGGAGGTAAGATGGGAGTGAGTGTTTCTGTTGTTTCTTTTTCCTGCTATAACAGGAATATATACTCCTTATAAAAAATTCAAGTAGGACAAAAATCAATCTGAGTAGGAAGTGATAGTTCCTAGGAGTAGCTTCACACCCCAGAGATAAACCCTGTTACCGCTGTGGGTGTGAAATATGACCAGCTGGGCCAAGGGCCCCTGGCCATTCTGCCCCAGCAATAGATGTCTGTGCTTGCTGGTTCTGGTTACGCAGCTCTGCTTGGTTGTTTGGAGCTGGAGTCCATAAACTTCTCTGTTGCCCCACCTCCCTGGACCTTCCTGTGCCAAATGGGGCCTAGTCCAGGTTTAGGAAAAGTGACTAGGGCCTGGCTGTTTAAAGGTCAGGCCCGGGTGGGCATTGGGCTGAGAAAGTGGGCGTGAGGATGTTGGAGCAGACTGGTCTTTCTGCCAGTCTTCCCTGCCTGTCCCATGGCCATCCTTACGCACTGCATGCCCCTTCAGCCTGCCTCTCTCCCTCATCTCTCCCCTCTGCTCCCCTCACTCCCTTACCCTGTCATGGGAGAGGTACACACACCCTCTGAGCTTTGCCTTCTGCCCTCCCTGCTGGCGCCACTGTCTGCTCTGATCTGGCCTTCCCGAGGGTTAATCTCTTAGGTTTGGGAGAGAAAACCAACAGCCCAGTCTCATTCTGCTCAGGCTGTTGAGTGGGTCCTGGAGGAGGAGGCAGGCAGTAGCTCATGACCAGCACACAATGGACTCTTCTAGAGAGATGCAATTAGAGGGGCCCCTGGGAAAGCTCCCTCACCTTTAGACTTCAACAACCACCACCACTACCAAGCTCTTTGCAATGCCTTAATTCTGGATATTTGGAGGTATAGGGACTTTTTGCACAAAGGCTCACCCATTCCCTATCTCCCTATGTCCACCAAAGGCTTGGGGAGCTCGTGCTGAGGCGTAGGCACATCGCAGGTGGGGGAGGACTGCATGCTACTGACCGAGGTGTGTCTGGGTGGGTGCATGTGTCTGTGTGTATGAGGTATCTATGTATGACGTTGTGTGTATGCA
>NW_003852463.1:2972508-2974375 GCF_000181295.1 Otolemur garnettii
GGTCAGTGGAAGGCTTTTCCTTCAGAAATGTGAAGGTATTCATCCATACGGCAGGGGTTCAGATTTTTTAAACAGGGGACCAGTTTACTGTCCCTCAGATCGTTAGAAGGCCGGACTGTGGGCCCCAGGACAAGTCAGCTGCTAAGCAGGACAGGCAGTGGCAGCAAAAACACCCAGCGGGCCAGATAAATGTCCTAGGCGGGCTGCATGTTGCCCGTGGGCCGTAGTTTGAGGATGCCTGCCATATGGTGTCCAGGGTCGCTAATGAGGACTCAGATGTTGTTTACTGATTCCTGAGTATATGAACCTGTTTCCCCTTGTTGGAGGCCTTCAGGGTCTCCTTCTATGCCTGGTGTTCTGAACCTCACAGTTCAGTGGTACCTGTTGGCATGGGTCTGTCTTTATTCATTGTGTGGGCAACATACTTGTGGGCCTTTTGTGCCAGTGCTTCTCTGTCCTTCATTTCAGGGAAAATGTTTTGTGTTTTTTATATAGTTTCTTCTTTTTTTTATTTTCTCTGCTTTTTTTCTTTTTTTAATTAATGGAGTTTTTCCTTTTTTAAGAGCACTGTTAGGTTTCTAGAAAAATGACTGGAAAGTACAGAGAGTTTCCATATACCCTCCCACTCCACCTTCCAGCTTCCTTTATTAACCTCTTGCATCAGTGTGATGTTTGTTACACATGAGAGCCAATATCAAACATTATTACTGGCCAGGCACAGTGGCTCACACCTGTAATCTTAGCACTCTGGGAGCCTGAGGTGTTTGAGCTCAGGAGTTTGAGACCAGCCTGAACCAGAGCAAGACCTTGTCTCTACTGAAAATAGAAAAACTAGCCAGACATGATGGCTAGCGCTAGTAGTCCCAGCTGCTTAGGAGGCTGAGGCAAGAGGATTACTTGAGCCTAGAAGCTTGAGGTTATGGGTGAGCTATGATGCCATGGCACTGTACCCAGGGTGATGGAGCAAGATTCTGTCTCAAAAAAAAAAAAATTATTACTAACTAGAGTTTATAGTTTCCATTAGGATTCCTCTTTATTTATATCTATTTACTTTTTTTTTTTTTTAGAGGTGGAGTCTCACTTTGTCGCCCTCAGTAGAGTGCTATGTTGTTACGGCTCACAGCAACCTCCAGCTCTTGGGCTTAGGCAGTTCTCTTGCCTCAGCCTCCCAAGTAGCTGGGACTACAGGCGCCCACCACAACGCCCAGCTATTTTTTTGTTGCAGTTGGGCCGGGGCTGGGTTCAAACCCGCCACCCTCAGTTTATGGGGCCGGCGCCCTGCCCACTGAGCCACAGGTGCTGCCCATATATTTATTTACTTTTTTAGTTAGTGCAAAGCAGATCCATTGTATGGTTCTTCTTTGTGTTGTATGTTCTTTGGGTTCTGAAAAATATATAATGACATGTATTTATCCACTGTCATAGTAGTATGCCTAAAAAAATCCCTTGTGCTCCACCTGTTTATCCCTCTTTCCTCTCTTTAGTCCCTGCAACCACTGATCTTTTTCAGTCTCCATAGTTTTGCCTTTTCTAGAATGTCATATAATGGAGTCATACCAAATATGTAGCCTTTTCAAATTCAGATCCTTTCATGTCTTTTCATGGCTTGATAGCTCTTTTTTTTTAATCACTGCATTTAGTATTGTATTGTCTGGATGTATGCAGTTTGTTGATACATTCACTTACTGAAGGACGTCTTGGAAGCTTTGGCAATTATGATCACAACTTCTATAAATCTTTGTGTTTTTCTTTGAATATGTTTTCACCTCAGTAGGGCAAATCACTCCTTGTATGGTAAGAGTTTGTTTAGTTTTCTTTTCTTTTTCTTTTCTTTTCTTTTTTTTTTTTTTTTTTGAGATAGAATCTC
>NW_003852463.1:2974488-2979828 GCF_000181295.1 Otolemur garnettii
ATTTTCCTTCTAACTACTGTGTTAGTTGTGTCCCATATATTTTGATATTATTTGTTTTTTGGAGACAGAGTCTCTTTGTCATCCTTGGTAGAGTGTCATGTGTCATAGCTCACAGCAACCTCAAACTCTTGGGCTCAAGTGATTTTCTTGCCTTAGCCTCCCAAATAGCTGGGATTATAGGTGCCCACCACAATGCCTGGCTATTTTTGGAGATGAGGTCTTGTTATGGCTCAGGCTGGTCTTGAACTTCTGAGCTCAGGCAGTCCACCCACCTCAGCCTCCCAGTGTGCTAGGCTTACAGGCGTGAGCCAGTGCACCCAGCCTAGTTTGTTTGGTTTTCTAAGAAACCCCAAGTCATGTACAAGTACATCCCTCCCCAGTAGGTCCCACCCCTCACGCAGTGGCTGTGTGTATTGAAGGTCTCTTTCTATCTCTCTGAGAAGTGTACAATGGAAATTACATGAACTTTGGAGTGATAAAAACCTGGTCTGGTTCTCTCGACTTGCTTACTGACTGCCTAATTTTGGATGAGTTACTTTGCCTCTGAGCTTCAACCCCCTGACCTGTAAAATAGGGAAATATCACAAGTTTCTGATGAGGTGTAAATGGGAGCACTGGTTCTGACATACAGTGGATGCTCAACAGATTCAAGTGTTCTTTCTCTTCCTGGGTCTCTTGCTTAAGATCTCTTTCTGCTATTCTTGTCTGCAAATCCATCTTGCAGAGATATTCTTGGCAGGGCTTGCGGTGAGTCAGTGTGTGTGTGTGTGTGTGTGTGTGTGTGTGTGTATGCGTGCGGGTGTGCCTGTGTGCACTAAAGTTCCTGGCCTCGGGCCTGTGGGTGAGCTGTTCTTTTCTGGCCTTACAAGTGGCTCAGAGTAGAGCTTTGACTGGGACTGGCCAGAGGAGATGATGTAAATAGGGGAAAATGTGGGTAGGTCTTTCTGTCCCAGGGCATGGTGAGGTAGGGGTCCCTCCCAGGCCCAGCCTCAAACAGGTAGGCCTTAGAATTTCAGATACAGGGGGAATATGGCAGAGGGGAGTCCCTAAGCTCCAGGGGAAGGTGATGGAGAGGTGCGGTCAGTGCTATCCGCCCCCCCCCAGCTCTGGAGGAGCTTCCTCCTCTCCTGATTGGTGTTCTCCATCACGGAAACATTTTGGGAGAGTTTCTCAGCTAGGTCTGAGGCCTGAAGGCCTCCAATATGTCAGAGCAGGAGTCTGTGACTGAACTCTGCCGCTGTGTTCTCATCACAGGTGGTATAAGCTGCACTCCAAGGCAGGCAAGAAGGAGAAGGAACGCGGAGAGATCCAAATCGCCATCCAGTTCACCCGCAACAACTTGAGCGCCAGCATGTTTGACCTGTCCATGAAGGACAAGCCACGGTCCCCCTTCAGCAAGATTAAGGACAAGATGAAAGGCAAGAAGAAGTTTGATTTGGAATCCGCCTCTGCCATCCTCCCAAGCAGTGCCCTAGAGGATCCTGAGCTGGGCAGCCTGAGCAAGATGGGCAAAGCCAAAGGCTTCTTCCTCCGAAACAAGCTACGCAAGTCATCCCTGACACAGTCCAACACCTCACTGGGCTCGGACAGCACCCTGTCCTCGACCAGTGGGAGCCTGGCCTACCAGGGGCCTGGCGCGGAGCTCCTCACCCGCTCGCCAAGCCGCAGCAGCTGGCTGTCCACCGAAGGGGGTGAGCAGGCGGTGGGGCTGCACTGCCTGGGAGGGGAGGGCGAGGGTGGGGCCAGGGGCTGAGGTCCTTCTTCCTGCTGCTAAATCCATTGTGCTTCCTCTTCAGGCAGGGACTCTGTGCAGTCCCCCAAGTTGCTTACCCACAAGAGGACCTATAGTGACGAGGCCAGCCAGGTGCGAGCGGCTCCTCCCCGGGCCCTCCTCGACCTTCAGGGCCACCTCGATACTGCCTCCCGCTCTTCCCTCTGTGTCAATGGGAGCCACATTTACAATGAGGAGCCCCAGTGCCCCGTGCGGCACCGCAGCTCCATCTCGGGTCCATTCCCACCCTCTAGCTCTCTACACAGCGTCTCTTCCCGGCCCTCTGAGGAGGTTCCTCACTCCACAGATGACTCCTGGGGCAGAGGCAGCCACAGCAACAGCAGCTTGGAAGTGGGGCTTGGACAGGAGGATCTGGGCGCTCAGGCCAAAGTGTTGGCCATTGGCGCCAGCCGTCCTGGAGAGGTGGAGGGGTCCCAGCTTCTGGAGGGCAAGCCAGTCCAGGTCACCACACCCATGGTGGCCTCCTCTGAGGCTGCGGCAGAGAAGGAGGGAGCCCGGAAGCCCCGGATGGGCCTCTTCCACCAGGGGCTGAGTCGGAGTGAGTTGGGGCGCCGAAGCTCTCTTGGGGAAAAGGGGGGGCCCACCCTGGGGGCCTCCCCCCATCACTCATCCAGCGGGGAGGAAAAGGCCAAGAGTAGCTGGTTTGGCTTGAGAGAAGCCAAGGAGCCAACCCATAAACCCAGGTATGTCCTTGGCAAAACCAGCTTTGCTCTTTGGGGAAGGTGCTGTGGTATTTGCAGCCTGGACCCTGGGGCAGGGAGGATGGAACAGACGTGGTCCCTGGGCAGGCTGCTGGAGCTCTGGCTTTGCATGGTTAAGTGGGGGTGCCCTGTCTCCCTAATCCAAAGCTTGTTCTGTACATACAGACACAGGTGAGTTGCCAACAGCATGGTGCTCTAAGGGTCTCTTGGATTGAGGCATCAGCTCCTCAGTTCTGGGCCTTGCTGTGTGAGTTGGCAGGCCCACCTTGGGGGTGGGCAGGAGAGCAGGGAGAGGCCATTCGTATGAATGCTTTGCTTCTTGACCTCTACCTCCTACCTTCTGGCCTCAAAGTAAGGCCTTGGCAGGTAGAGATGGGGTCTGGGGGCTGCACTTTTAAAGTTAGCCCACTGTCTCAGAAGCTAGAGGACTTCCCCCAACTGGCTCTGTGATCTCTTTCCTGAGAGAAGAGTGAAATAATTGATGCCTCCCCACCCCCATACACTTACCCTCAGTTGGGCAAGAGACTATGGGCAATTCCTCTGAAATTTGTACCCTGCCCTCTGTTCTTGGAGACCCTTGGAGCTCTGGCCCTCTCTGGCATCTCTTGGTCTAGAGGAATGACACTGTCAGGGTGCCGGTGGCAGTGGCTCTGTTTTGAATGTGCTAAATCCCCAGCTCAGACCCTGGGCAGAGCCCCTGACTCCCACCCTGGTCCCTTTGCTTCCCCCTAATTCTGAGCCAAGGGAAGCTGTAGCATCATTGTGTGGCAGGGCCCAGGCACGGGTCACAGAAGTGTGTGTCTCCCCTTCCCCAGTTGGGTGTCATCTGTGGCATCCTTGGCCAGTGTGGCAAGGGCTGCCGATTCTGTGCTGTCAGCAAGCCTGCCCTCCTTGCTCAAGGACTGTGTAGACAGGAATGGCGGAGGAGAGGCCAGGCACAGTGGGGAAGGGCCAAGAGATAGAGCAGAGGGAAGACCCTAAGCCTGCTCCCCAGCAGAGGGAAGAGGAATCTTGTAGTCTGGCTTTTCACTTTCCCTGTGACATTCTGAGACTACTGAGAGGAGAGGGGAGTAAAATGCAGGCCTTTCTGGGTTTGCGCTCTGGCCAGCTGGCAGCCCTTGTTACAGCCTCATAGACAAGGGATGCATGCAGTGGAACAATTTCTCCTTGCTTAGTGCAGCAGCTCTCCTCCCTATTGCCCAGCCCCTATCACCAGAGCTCAGGGGAGCTGCTGGCCATATGTAGCCTCAGGGAAGATGGAGAGAAGGGATGGGCCTGGTGGCCGCACAATGGCCAGAGGTGTTTGGAGGTGGCGGAGTGGAGGGAGGTGGCAGGAGACCTGGGCAGGGTACTTGCTGGAGGAAACTGGGGCCTGGGTCAGAAGGGGCACAGACTATGGGCTTGGTGTGTTCTATAGGGTTTCTTTGGGCCTTTTCTGGTGGATACTGGGGACATCTTTGTGTGAGGCCAGGCTTTGGGCTTAGACTCCTGCTGCTATGGGTTCTGTGGACTGTCACTGCCCTGAGGGACTATAAGTACCTAGCTTCCTTTTCCTGTTTCTCCATGTCTCCTAATGACCTCTCGGATCCAGAGAATTTGGGTTATAAGGAAGCTGAGGTTTTTTTTTTTTTTGAGACAGGGTCTCATTTGTCGCCCTTGGTAGAGTGCCCTGGTGTCACAGCTAACAGCAAGCTCCAACTCTGGGCTCAAGTGATCTTCTTGTCTCAGCCTCTGGAGTAGCTTAAGACTACAGGTGGCCACCATAGCACCTGGCTGTTTTTAGCGATGGGGTCTCACTCTTGCTTAGGCTGCTCTCAAACCTGTGAGCTCAGGCAATCCACCTGCCTCAGCCTCCCAGAGTGCTGGGATTACAGGTGTGAGCCACTGTGCCCAGCGGAAGCTGAGGTGTCTGTTCTGCTCACGTTGAACTCCGAGCCTTATCCTCTGTGGGCTGGAGGGCACTCAGGCATCCCTGTCTGAGGTGCTTATTTGCAGGTGATTGTAGGACAGGCTCTGTGACTGCATCCAGGCCAGGTGGGAGGGCTGTTGTTTGGGTGAAGTGCTGTGGTCTGGAGGGATGTGAAACCTGGACTTTGACCTCTGTCAGCAGCACCCTGGCCTGGTGTCCCTTGCAGGGAGGGGAAGGCTGGCCTCGTACTTTTGAGAGAGAGAGGTAGGCTAGCTCGCAGTAGGAAGCTAGAGGCTAGACCCAGACCTAAAGAGATTGAATGTAGCTGCAGGATTTTTAGTTGGGGTTTAGGGAGCCTGTCCACAGGTCCAGAGATCTGGGGACTTCTGCCCTGGGGCTGCCATCGCAGATTCCTGGATGTGCCTCAGTAGCAAGGGCAGCAGTGCCCTCTAGTGCTCCCATGTGGCAATGATACCTGAGAGAGGCCCAAGGCAGAGTGTGGTGAGTGCAGTACCCAGAAAGAGGCTGCTGCTGTTGGGTGAGTGCCATGACTGGAAGGAAGAGACAAGGGTGTGAAGAGCTGAGAAGATGGTTTTCAGCTCTTCTGAGATGGCCCTCATCTGCTGGGTCCCCAGGTGGTTATGCTATGTCCTGACCAGTGTGTGGTAGAGGGGGGAGTGGATAGTTGAGACTAAGCCCCATCTGGGCCACAGGACTCATCCATGCTCCCCGGCCCTGCTGTGAGACATCCACGCTGAGCTGCCCCACTGGCCACATAGTGAGTTTGAGGTTGGGCGAGACCATAGGTGTTAAACCTGCCAGTGCTAAAAGTGCGTTGTCTTTGCATCTATCCTGGACCATCCTTGTGCCCCCCTGCCCCTCCCCTCACACCATGGAGCTCTGTGCATAGGGGACCAAATATTGAATACAAAAATGTT
>NW_003852463.1:2980059-2981156 GCF_000181295.1 Otolemur garnettii
AGGTGTACGTGGCTGGCGCCTTAGCCAGTTGAGCCACAGGCGCCGAGCCTACAAAAATGTTTTAAATTGAGGATAAGTGTGCTACAACATAGAAGCGGGTGTAAGATTATGGTGGCGTTCAGCAGCCTCTGCATTCCCCCCAGCCTCACACTAGGTATGGTAGTAGACAAGGTCTCAGCAAGCCTGGAACATGCTGTGGCAGCTGAAGGAGCTCGAAGTCCCAGGCTGCATTCCTGGTGGTGTAAATAAGTAACTATAATGTGTGCCCAGTGTCTTACAGTTAGTGTGGCCCTACTGCCTGTTTGCATCTGTTTTCCTGGTGTAGTTACTATATTAACAGTGCATTAGTATATTAATGTTATTTATAAATATTCTGGGTTTGGAATAGAAATTACATAGTCTCCCTGCTTATAACTTACAAGACCCCTCTCTGTCCCTTCATCATGCCCAGATGATGGGAGAGAGGTGTCTATCTCCTGGATGTGTTTCCTGGACATGAGGTCCATCTCAGGAGGTCATGCCTCAGGAGGGATGGCTGCAGATGTGGCTAGGGGTGGGCATGCCTCAAAGGCTGGCTTCAGCCTTTTGGGGCACTGCCTGGGGGAGCCTGTGAAGATCCATAAAGAAGACAAATCAGACTGTATCACTGCCCCCACTGCTTGGATGTGGGGAGACTGTGCCAGGCTGGCATAGTATGTTCTAGGACACAGTGGTATTTCTGTTCTCAGAGCACAACCTGCAAAGATAACTACACAACAAGCATGTATCTCTGACCTGGGCTAGGTGGAATGGCAGGGAGGGGATGTTTTGAAGTAAGAACTTTCATAATGTGCATTTAGTGCAGAGCAAGGGAGAGGAAGGCATGAAGGAGGAGCAAGTTGCTAGATAGGAGGATGGACAGGTTGTATGTACTCAGAGGTACTACTGGCTCTGGGAACCTGCCATCCTGGTGCCTGGAGTCCCTTCCTCTAGGGAGAGCCCTTTGCCGATTCCATACCAACGGGTTCATGTATGCCTCTGGAGAGCAGAGGAGGTTGCTGAGCCTAGCCTGGGGCTCCTAGTCTGCTCCCCTGATGCTCTTGTCACTGTAGTTCTAA
>NW_003852463.1:2981200-2986999 GCF_000181295.1 Otolemur garnettii
AGTGGGTAGAGCTAAGCTATGCTCTTTAGTGTTGATGGGGCTGTCTTCCCTCAGACCACTGTGGCTCTGTCATAAAGGGGACTAGGGAGAGAGGTAGCTCAGAGTGCCCCAGCCCTTTCTCTAGGGCCTGCGTCTTACTGGCAATGATGGCTGTGTCTTACAGCCTCTTACTTGAGGCTGTGATGGGTGGGTATGGATGCTCTGATGGCATGTGGGCTGAAGTCAGGCCCTTGACCCTTGTAGTAGAGATATACCTCTTCTAACCCCCTTTGGCCTGGGGCCTTCCTGGGATGAAGGGAGAAGGGATATCTGCTAGGGTTGGGACTCTGAACCCAGAATTTTCCCTCTTTCAGTATTTTCATGCTGTCTTTAGAAGTGGGATGGATCATATTTTTTATTTCTCATGCCTTCTGTCTCTGAGTAGAGATCTCACCCTTGAATGGGGAGTAATTGTGGGGGGAAATAGGGTCAAGATAATCTCTGGAGGCTGGATTATCATGAGAAGTCCATGGGCTGGAGACCTAGCTGTGTCCTGCCTGTGAGACTTACCTCCCTGTCCCCCCAACTATTTGGGGGGGCCACCTTTGCCTCTGGTTGAACCTGACTCCTTCCTGTTATCTGACCCTGATAGCTCTGCCTTATTCTTAGGGGGCCCTCCTACCCCAGTGTGCATTCCTCTGGGTGGGGGCTGGTGGAGCCTGGCTTCTGCCTGTTCAGAGCTCATTGCCACATTTGTTGTAGAAGAAGCTGTTTGGGTAGAGAAGATGGATATGTAGGAGTTTCTCCAGGATGTTTCCACTAGGGTGGGTGGGGTTTAACGAATGGGGGTCTCAGGAGCCTAAGCGGAGTTTATGAGTGAGGAGAGAGCAGAAGATGAGGCCATTGACGTCTGGTTTGGATGGAGGCTCAGCTGAGAAGCAGCTGCAGACCAGTGTCCCCTCTTCTCCTGCACTGTTTTTTCCAGCCTTTTGTCAGTGTCCTGAGGAAGTGGAAAGCTCTAGTTTCAGAGTGCACCCTGCCTGCATCCCTGAAGTTGGCTGTGGTCTGTAGATGGTGCCAGTGCAAGGGCTGCTGAGAGGACCCTTGAAGGCTAGCAAGCATTCTCCAGTCTTTAGGAGTGTAGGTTTATTGTTGTTGGAGGGGTTTTCCCAGAGTTGCTGCAGCCTCTGTCTCACAGACTGGCCCATGAGGGAGTTGTAGTGAGGGGCTGCCACCTATGGGTGCTGGGCTATGTGCACAGCTAACAGTGGACATGCTCAGCAAGGGTTTCCTTGTCCTCTTTGGCTAGTTAGGCTGCCCCACAGAGAAACCAGACACCCTGTCATGCCTGATGACAGCCATCATTATTTCCTGCTCCTGCATAGAACCAGCGGGACCCAGTCTGTCTCAGGAATCAGGATTCCAGGTGCCCTGTGGGGTCCTGTCAGTGCTGGCTTTGCCAGCCAAGTACCTAGGCCTGGCCTTTATCTGGTCTTTTCTCACCACCCACCCCCTTATTAGCTAGTGTTTTCTTTGTTCTCTTCAGTCCTAAAAGCAAGGACTGGGGTCCTTGCGGGTTTTGTGTGAGGATTAAAATAAAAGATGCCTGGCTCAGCGCCTGTAGCTTAACAGCTAGGGTGCCAGCCATATACACTAGCGCTGGCAGGTTCGAACCCAGCCCAGGCCTGCCAAACAACAATGATAACTATAACCAAAAAATAGCTGGGTGTTGTGGTGGGTGCCTGTAGTCCCAGCTACTTGGGAGGCTAAGGCAAGAGAATCACTTAAGCCCAAAATTTTGAGGTTTCTGTGAACTGTGACACCACGGCACTCTACCCAGGGTGACATAGTGAGACTCTGTCTCAAATAAAACATAAAAAAATTAAAAAACAAAGATGCCCAGCATCTTTCTCCTTGGGTGGCACCAAATAATATTACACATTGGGGTCTTTGCTCTGTCCCTGGCCCAAGTGGCTAAGCCCAACCCGTGTGCCTGTTGTAGCCCCTTGTCCTGAAGATCGGGGGTGAGGGGTGGTATTCAGCAGGGGCCTTTCCAGTCTTGGCATTAACCAGGAGGCTCACGGTTTTGTCTCCCTCCACAGCCTGGACGTGTCTCCTCAGGTAGAATCTGACCCAGCTGCTCTTCCTCACCACCTCCCCTGCTCCCCCTGGGCTCCGGCCCTCCCCACTCCTGCTCCCACAGCTGCTCCCATGCTAAGCACTAACCTTTTTGCAGCCGCCTCCCCCGCTGCTGCCACTGCTGCCGCCAGCACCGCCGCCCCTGAAGCCACCCCATCTGGATTCTCGGGTCTCACCAACCCGTTCCTCACCTCCTTGCAGAGCAACCCCTTCTTCGAGGAGCTCGTAGGGGACAAAGCACTAAACTCTCCTTCACCTGCTCCCTCTCTCCCCAGTGCCTCCAGGGCCAGCCCCACCCCCCTGGCCTCCCCAGGGGAAGCCCTGCCTGAGTGGGACAACACCTTCAACATCTTTGCTGCCAGCAGGCTGCATCCAGAGGCCAGGAGCGAGATCCTGGTCCCTGCCGGAGTGGGGCTGGAGGCAGCTGGGCTGCAAGACCCGGGCCTCAGGGCCATGACAGTGAAAGCAAGTGAGCCCCAGGGAGGCCCTGGGGGAGGAGGAGGAAGAAGTGGGAGCAGCACGTGGCTGGAGGCCAGGGTTCCTCTGCACTTGGGACTGGACCACCAGAGCACGAGCACGTCTGAACTGAGACCCCTCGGGTTGGTAGGGGCCAGCCTCCCATCCTCATCAGCCCAGCTGCACCAAAGAGTCTCAGCCTCAGAACCAGATAGGGAGCTGCCAGCTGAAGAAGGGGAAGCAGGCCAGAATCCAGAAGACGATGGGACATCTCTGTTTAGCCCCCCAGAAGTGATCAGTATGTGGGAGAGGCTGCCTGAACCAGACAGCACCCCTGCAGGCCAAGATGAGGAGGCCTCCCGAGGTGAAAGCCAGCTTTTCCATGAGCTAAATACAGTCGATGACTCCTGGCCTTGGGATGTAGTCACCATTTCTCCAGCAGCTGAGACGACCTCACCAGTCCTCCAGGAAGAGTCTGATGAGCTGCCTCCTCCCCAGGTGCAGCCAGAATCACCAGAAATTGAGAGCCCTAGGGGCAGCAAGGGGCCTCCTCTGCTGGAGCCAGAGCCAGAGGCAGAGCCAAAGCCTGAGTGGGTGTCTGACCAGGGGCTACAGCCCAGCACACCACCTCCCAAGCCACCACGCCTCTTCACACCCTCAAATTCCCAGGAAGAGGAGACGGAGAAGGAAGAGAAGTCTGCAGGAGTGCTGAGTTATGGCAGGGCAGGGTTAGGGGAGGAAGATGCCTCTCCAAGTGTACTGGTTGTTGGTCCCCAGGAGGTCAAGGAGGAGGGAGAGAAGCCGGAGTCAGAGGAGTCTGACAGCCGTTCCTCTGCCACCCTGCTGGGTGAGCCAGGCCTGGAAGACCTAGTGGAGGACTCCAGTGTCCCTGTGCTGGGGCCCTGCCAGTCTGTGTCCACCAGCTACCCTGAGAGTTCTGCCCCCATACCCTCTTACTCAGAGAGCTTAGCTCCTCAGAATCAGCAGACCTGTTCCTCCACAACCCTGCTGGGTGAGCCAGTGCTAGAAGACCTAGTAGAGGATGCCAGCCTCCCTATGCTGGGGCCTTGCCAGTCTGTGTCCACCAGCTACCCTGAGAGTTCTGCCCCCATACCCTGTTACTCAGAGAGCTTAGCTCCTCAGAATCAGCAGATCTGGGGGGCTCCAGAGAAAGAAGGTGGCCCCGAGGCTCATGAAGCCCAGAGCCAGGTACCAATAGGAGAGGGGCTTGGGCCTCTGTCAGCCACCTGCCAGCAGGCTGATGTGTGGGCCTCGAGGGAGGATGCCTTGACCCCTTTCTTGTCTCAGGAGAACCGAGATCCCCCCAGCCTCCCATCCACATCCCCAGTGGGGTCCAGGGAATCTTCTGTTCACTCGGGGGCAGAAGAGCTGTCCACTCCTCCAGAGCCTGCCTTTCCACCACCCCCTCTCCCTCTGTGGGCCAGCCACCACCACAGGGGGCCTAGCCCTCTGTGCTCCCCCCTGCCTGAAGTCTGGCCCCTGGCCTCTTCCTCTCCACCTCCGGCGGAACCAGCCTCATCCCTTGGCCCCTTTGAGCCCTCCCCACCTGGGGGCTCCCCTGCCCTACTCAGGGAGGATCATGCTGCAGCCACCCCAGCCTCCCCGCTTGTGCTTCTGCCCTTGGAGACACGACCAGTTGAGGAGCCACAACCCAGTGCCAGGTGAGAGGCCATCCCCAAGAACACTTTACAGGAGGAAGAGGGTGGAAAGGACAGAACAGCCCAAGCAGCAGAAGTGTTCACATTCCTGGCTTATCATTTCCAAGGGCAGGTGAGGGTCTCCTTTATCCTAGAGGCAGGATGGTACAAGCTCTCTCAAGCTGTCTCCTTGGGACCTTGGACTATCAGAGTGCCCCCATAGCCCAAGGTTTGGGAAATGACACTGATGAGGTATAGGAGGTAAGAAATGAAGTTGGGGACAGCAGATATGGGCTGGCAGGGGAAGGGGGATGAAAGCCATGCCTTGGGCCCTTCCAGAGGTCTTGCATTCAACCATATGGGGGCTATGGGCTGGGGCAATGGAGCTTGTCAATTGGGCCAGTTCTGGGGCAGGTCTTTGGAGAACAGGCTGGCAGTGGAGCCTTGAGCAATTTCCTGTCCAGATGGGATGAAGGGAGCAGCCTGGGGAAGGAGGGACATAAAGGAGGGACCAGGACTTAAGTCAGAAAGAAAGCCGGAGACAACTTGAGAGGCAAAAAAGAAAAACTAAAATGTTTTCCACATGTGACCCTCAGAAGACAATTTCTCCAGCCTCAGTAAGTGCTTCATTGGTTTGTATCTTGTGCCTTTCAGGAGGTAGTTCTGATGCATTTAGGACTGCTGGGTAGACAGCGGATGCCATGTGACTATGGTCACTGTGGCATTAGTTTGTTTGGAAGAATTGGGTTGTGACCCTACCAGGTGGCTAGTGAGGGGTGATGAGAGCAGAGGCCTGGGTACTCAAAATACTGGGAAGTGATGGGGTATGACTGGGCTGGGGCAGCAAGTCCAGAGAGGCATTAGTGCCCCAGGAGGCCTGTCTGAAGGAGGGGCCAGTACAGCAGGGTACAGGTCTTGGGGAGCAGGGCATCACTGGCCTTGGTTGGGCCCTCAGTCTGCTTGGGTACTCTTCTCTTTCATACATTTGACCACCTTCATGAGTGTCAACTGCATGTCAGAAACTGACCAGGGGTGGACACTGTCCCTAGTCTATTCACAAGGAATTCCCAGTCCAGCAGGGAAGACCCAGTGGACACAGGAAGAAAAGCCCCTGGGGGGCCAGCACTGACCCATGAGCCGATGGGTGGGAGTCCAGGCTACCCCTAGCTTTTTTTTTTTTTTTCTTTTTTTGAGAGTCTCACTTTGTCACCCTCAGGAGCGGGTCATAGCGGGCTTAAGTGATTCTTTTGCCTCAGCCTCCCAAGTAGCTGGGACTACACGTGCCTGCCATAACACCCGGCTATTTTTAGGGTCTTGCTCTGGCTCAGCCTGGTCTCAAACATGTGAGCTCAGGCAATCCACGGCCTTGGCTCCCAGAGTGCTAGGACTACAGGCGTGAGCCACTGCGCCTAGCCTTGCCCCCAACATTTTTCATCAGTGGTACATGGTGCTGCTGCTGTTCCCTGAGATTTGGGGGTGGGGGTGGGGGCTGGTGGCTATAGTGTCCTCAGCTGGGCCTTCTGTCTTCCAGCATGACCTCTAATTATACCTGCCACTTTTTTTTTTT
>NW_003852463.1:2987226-3014333 GCF_000181295.1 Otolemur garnettii
CCCTAGCCACTGAGCTACAGGCACCCAGCCAATATACCTGCCACTTTTCATAAGTTTTATTCTTCTCAGAGTTGGCTTCATGGCTGTACTTGGCATGTTTCTTACATCATGAAGTGGATGGGCCAATAGAAGTGTCCCCATACCTCAGATGAGGAGGTGGAGTCCATGAGAGGTACAGGGTCCAGAGTCCCTTGGATGTAAGGGGTAAACAGACTGAGCATCTGGGCCTCCTGGCCCCTCATTCAGGACATTTTTGTGTTGTACTCGTCATCCTCCCCTTCCCCAGCACAGCCTATAGGTGGCATCAGAGCTGCTTTTACACCTCGTCCTAGCGCACACTCCTAGGTGGAGGAAAGGACTCAGATCTGAGTTCTTTTTCTCTGTGCTTGGGTGCTCTGCCACTCTTCCAGATTTTTGAGGCTGAATCCCCAGCCTTAGTCTGAGTGTCTCTAGGTTTGAGAGAGCCTTCCTTTAGTGCAGTGGTTCTCAACCTTCCTAATGCTGTGACCCTTTAATATAGTTCCTCATGTTGTGGTTACCCCCAACCATAAAATTATTTTCATTGCTACTTCATAACTATAATTTTGCTACTGTTATGAATCGTAATGCAAATATCTGATATGCAAGATGTATTTAGGCGACCCCTGTGAAAGGGTCGTGGTTGAGAACCGCTGCTTTAGTGGAATTCAGGGCCTTGGGCTAAGCCATTTTGCTTCCTTCTTCTTAATGGTCTAACTCCAAATCCTCTTTGAAGTAAGCATAAACTTGTAAGTGGTCCTCAGGGCAAGTTAGTTGATTGGGGGTCTGATGCTGTTTCTGTTATAGTTTATGTAACTGTCATAGGTATAGGGGTTGTGGGGGATCCCAGGAGGGGGTCATCTTAGTCTGGGGAAATCAGGAAGGCTTCCTGGAGAAGGTGGCCTTGTAGTTGTGAAACATGAGTAGGAATTAGCCAATGGGAGCAGTATTCCAGACAGAAGAATGGCTTTTGTAAGAGCCTGAAGATATGAGAGAGAAGTGGCTGGGAGAATTGTGGGCCATGAGAAAAGGGCCAGATTATGTTGGAGATGGTGTTTTCTTACCTTGATAGGAGCAATTAAAAGGTTTTCAAGTATTGGAAAGGCCAATGCCATTATCCCATAGCAGAAGGGGAGAATGGTTACAGGTAGGCAAGACTAGGATGGGGTTGCAGATTTATTGGCTGTGGCTGGAAGGTAGCCAGCGCTGGCTTGTAGAGGAGGGTATGGTTTGAGAGAAGGTAGGAAGTGGGCAGGGCTTGACTGAGGCTGAAAGGGATGAGTCAGAGAGCCTCTTTGGTTCCTGCGTTTCTGACCTGAGTCATGGGAACAGTGAGGCTCACTGCTTGGGCAGCACAGAGGAAAGGGCAGATGTGGAGGAGAGAGAGACATATCCACAGGGGACCCTGTGGGCAGCAAGCCAGCCTGCAGCTGTCTCTGTGGGTCTAGAGCCCAGGAGAGGGAATCTGGGCTGGAGATACACAGTAGCGGTGGTGGGAGCCAAGGAAGAGAAGAGGTGGAACCCCAAGGGCAGATTAGCAATTAAAGTTGAGAAGGGGCTGTCAGAGGTCAGAAAACTAGATGGATGTCTTGAGGGAAAAACAGAAAAAGAGCTGCCTAAAGGAAGGAGCAATCCAAGTGTCAACTGCACAGAGAGATTCATGAGGTGAGAACCAGCAGGGCTTGGCGACCTTAGCAGTTACACTTGTGGTGGGTAATGGATGTTCTGATGGATTGAGGAGTCGATGAAAGGTTAAGAACTTAGGGACAAATGTAGTCTACATGCCTTGGAGAGGTTTGGGGTGACAAAGGGTGATAGCTAGAGCAAATACAAAGGTCAAGAGAGAGTTTTGCAGGCCTATCTAAATACAGATGGGAAGCCACTCAGAGAGAGGTATGTGGCAAAGCATCCCAGTTTTCCCAGGTCTTCCTTGGTTTTAGCACTGAGTCTCACATCCTGGGAATTCTCACAGTCCTGGGAAAATGCTATAGCATAGAAGAGGAAGGGAGGAAGAAGGCTGGAGGGAGAATCCCTGGCAAAGACTGGGTGCGTGTGCAGAGACATCTGTCATCTCTGTAAAGGGGCTGGGTCATCAGTCAATGAGGGAGGGAAATGGGAAGGAAGCAGGTGGTAGAGTGAGGATTGAGGAGATCTGGGAGGATTGCTTAAGGGTGCTGGGTGTAGCTGCTCTGGAGACCTTGGGTGTGCAGGGGCAGCCACCATCAAGTGGTGGAATTTTTGTCCAGCAGACCTGGAGACTGCACAGAGAAGGCAGCCCCACCTTTGACCTGTACCACCCTTATCTTCCCATAACCCACCTTATGTCTGTCTTCACAGCCCCCACCCCGTGAAACCACTCAGTGCTGCCCCTGTGGAGGGCAGCCCCGACAGGAAGCAGTCCCGCTCCAGTCTGAGCACAGCCCTGAGCAGTGGGCTGGAGAAGCTCAAAACTGTCACATCTGGCAGCATTCAGCCTGTGGCCCTGGCCCCCCAGGTTGGCCAGACGGACACCAAGAGGCTAAAGGTGAGGCCCAGCAGGGTGCAGGGGCCATCTGGCAGAACACGTGGTGCTGTCTCCTGGAGAGAGGCCAGGAGTCTTGGGGCAGGGTGCTGGAGAGGACAGAGCAGGGAGCAGACAGGGTCCCCCACACTGGAGTCCTGAAGCCAGTTGGGCCATCTCTGGCACTAGAGAGACAACCCCAGACCCACTGGTGTCAAAACTAGGGTGTTGGTGGTAGAGAGGCCTGGGGTTGCCCTGCTCACTTGAATTCTGTCTGGCCTCAGGATGCAGCTGTGCTGGACCAGTCGGCTAAGTACTACCACCTGACACATGACGAGCTCATTAACCTGCTCCTGCAGCGGGAGCGGGAGCTGAGCCAGCGGGATGAGCACGTGCAGGAGCTGGAGAGCTACATCGACCGGCTGCTGGTGCGGATCATGGAGACCTCACCCACACTGCTGCAGATCATCCCCGGCTCCCCCAAATAGCCCTCCTCACCCCCATCCCTGGGAGGGTTGGCATGAACCTGCTGCCCGCCCACCCTCCCCACCACTGAACTCATTCTCACCTGGGCAGGGTGTAATCTGCCCTCCTTGTCACCCCTTGCTCCTCTCCCTCTTGCCTCTACTGGGGCTGTCAGAAGGGGGCCCTTTGGAGGTATCAGGTTCCATGTCAACTTATATCTTTTGGAGACCTGGGTCTTTCCCATTTGCCTGTTTTCATACCCCTTAGCTTGGGGAGATCCAGGGAAATGGAACAAGGAACTTAGCTTTAACCTCAAGATGGAGCAGGGACAAGCTACAGTTTGATGTGGCATCTGGGACAAGACTGGTTGCTAGCACATACTTTATAATCCCCCAAGGATAGTCAGCCATTTCTTCCCACAGTCCCACCCTCATCCTTTTCATTTCCCTCTAGCCCCTATAGGGGCGTCTAGTATTACTGGACAGGGACCAAGCTGCCTGTACATATGTATGAGTTATGGGCAGCCCTGGCTCTTCAGCCTCATGCTCATTCCCCTGAGGGCCAGGAGCCTATGTGATCTGGTCTCAGCCATGTCCTGAATCTGTTTCTGCCTCAAGTTGTTTGTGGGGCGGGTGTTGTGTGGACAGGAGTTGATGATGTGTGTCTCCAGGCTATTTCCTGCCCCTCAGACCCTGGAGTGCTGTGTGGGAATGTGTGGAAGGGGGCGGCACTCATGGGGGGAGAGCTCCTCTGTGCTTCTCACCTCTGATGCATAGGTCCCTCCAGGTCAGGGTTTTCAGCTGTTTATGTGTTTGGGATCAAGCCTCCTTGTCTGTTCTTATTGCCTGTCCAGATGCCAAAACTCTGTAGTGCCACAGGGTTTGAACTTTCGGAAACCAATTAAAATGTGCCTTTTGTGGGTGGGGTCAAAAGCCTCTGGTTGTTGACCTCTCTCCTGTGTGGCGTACCCCTCCCAGCTGTTGAGCACGTAGGGGTGACTCTGTCAGGGCCTTGGGAATGGGGGCGGAGGGTAGGGGCAGCCCTGCTGCATGCTCTTCCCCTCCACTAGAGTTGATCTCAGCTAAGGGTCTGGCCAAACTGCTACTGCTCCTTCAGCCTTCCTGCCATCTTTCCTTCTCCCTTGACCCCAGTAGGAGAATCCTAGAATAAAACCTATGGGAGGGCAGGTGGGCAGGGAGGCCTGGGGCTGCCCTGCTCATGCTCATTATGTCTAGCCTCAGGCTCAGCTGTGCTAGACCATTCAGCTGGTCTGGAAGTGAAAGGTCCTATTATGCCTTTAGAAGACACCTGTACTTAGGAAAAAGCCTTTGATGCTCCCCTTTCCATTCACTAAGCTGCTGTCCCTTCTGCCCCATGGCCTTGCCTGGCTTGGCTGCAGTGCACTTTGAAGTGAAGTCTCTGTCTTTTGGCACAGCTCCTGGTTTGCTTTAGAAAACACAGCGGGCTTCCCCAAGGCATCTGCAGGGAACCTTTTGCAGTGTAGCTTAGCAAAAGTTGGGTGAGGAGGTGCTGAAGGAGAATACTTTTGGCCCAGTGAAGAGGCAAGAGCTCCTCTGGGACCAACTCTTCCTCATGGAAGTGGGCCTGAGGGCTCAGTTGGAAGGCCTCAGGAGGAAATGTGCTCTGTGGGGGACATGTGTCTGCTGCCAAGATGGAACAGTGGAGTCCCACACATGGAGTAAAGCCCCTATCAAGTTACCTACCTTAAGGTACACTCACCAAAGTGGAGAAAAATATCCACGGAGGCCCAGGACTTCAGTCACATTTGTTAGGGGGTCATTGGGTGTTTCTCTTCTGTAATATCTCTGCTGAGAGCGAGTCACTTCCCTACTAGGTATTCCTCTAGGCTTTAATCAGTCCTAGCCCTGTCCCTGATCTTCTGTTCATCTTTTATTATGGGCCTCCCAAATGCCTAGCATAGGGATGTCTTCAGAAGAGCTTTTGAATTGAAGCCCAGCATTCTTGTTTGATGTTTCTGTTCCTGGCCACAACTCAGAAGAAAGCTGCCGGTGGGGTGGGGCAGGGAGCAGGGACAGTTCTGGCTTTTGCTGTTTGTCTTCCTAGTTGTAACTCCTGTTTATAAAGAGCTTATTCTTCATGTTTTGAGCACTTTATGAAGAATAAAAAGTCCATGTGCTGCAAGTGGCTCAGTTGTGTCCCTGTCTTGGAATGAATGGTTGAAGCAGGGTGGATGTGGGAGAAAGTAGCCTCAAATCAAGGTGATGAGGTTTTTGGATGACACCACACATGCCCTGACATAGAGGGGAGTAGTACAGTGTTACCCCGTAGTCTGGACTGTCTTCTCTCACTCCCAGGATACTCAAATTTATTGGGTACCGTAAGGGAATATGTAGTGTAAAAAATTGATTTCTATTCTCAACCTGCTTTAGTCTACTAGGGGAAGAAAAGATACAAATCCAGGACACAAACTGTACTTCATAGTGAGGCTAGAATCTCCAGTTCAAGAAAAGTTTGTTTCTTGTGGTTCAGCTTAAGTATTAGTGGATGGGGGAACTCTGACTGCTACAGCTCATGTAGTGTCCAGAAAGACACAGAAGCCAACAACGTACCTCCCCAAGACATGAATGAGATCCAAAGTGGGTGTCCCTAGAGTCAAGACCAAATATTTCTACTGTTCTCTTGGGTAAAATGGGGAACTTTCTGCCACACTCCCTCACCCCTTGTCTGGCTCATTGACCAAATACTTTAGCTGGGAATCTGCAGTGTGTATTATTCATGCTGGTGCTCACTCTACACTCCGCAGTACTTCACCTTACCAAAAGTCCTTGTGGCTGGTGCTTGATAAACATTACTAAACCCCATTCCCCACCTCACTACCCAGTTCTCCTGCTCAGCAATTAGACCTTGGGAGAGGTCTTCCTTGGTTAGTTAAAAGAGGGAGAGGTTACAAGGGTCCTTAACTCCTACTGGATGACTCATAGCTAACTTGAGTCTGCACTGTGAACCTTCCTATACCTGGCACTGACGACTTAGCAGTGAATCAAAAAGTCATGGCTTCTATCAGAATCCGTTGGTGGGAGGCGGGTGGTGGTGGTAATAGCCCCTGTCCTGTAGACCTTACAGTAGGAAAGACAAATGATCCCATGCCATAAATAATTATAAATGCAAGGACTACAAAAGAGAAGCTCGGGTGCCTTAAGAGCATGTCGGGGATTTTGTGGAAGTTGGGTGATAGAACGGGAAATGCAATGTTTAGGCTGAGGCCGGAAAAAGAGCCCCCATTGGGTGAAGTTAGTTAGTCTTCTGGGCACAGAATGTCCGAGGGTGCCCATCCAACATGGTCCAGTATCTGAGTGTCGGGCCGCTGGAGAGCACAGGGTAGAGAGGCGACAGAAGAAACTGCATGAAGGTTCCGCAGTGCAACTCCGTGTAGAAAGCTGTCTGAGATTAACCCTAGTCGGCCTGTATTCTTTTCCATTGTGGTCCTAGGTCCGGCCGGCTTGAGTGAGTGGGGCCCTTCTGGACTTCCGGGAGCGACTCCTACCGCGCTATTTAGATTCTAGGCAGCAGACAAACAACGAGGGCTCGCCCTGTGGTCCCCGTCGGGACCTCAGAATCGTGCGCACCCACCATTCACGGACTGCAGGCCCTGCAAGGCTGGCTGCAGGACCGAGATCCAGTCTGTGTCAGTGCAACTCTCCGCAGTCTCTGTCCTCCAGCGCCCAGACAAAAAAAAACTACACTCCCCACAACCCTTTGCACCTCCCGCTCGCTGCGGTTGCTTAGGGCCAATCGGGAGAGGCAGCTGCGGCGGGGGCCGAGGAGGGACATTTTAAAAGGGCCGGAGATTGCGGGCGTCAGTGGCCATGGCGGATACAGCGACTACAGCATCGGCCGCGGCTGCGGCTAGTGCCGCTAGTACCTCGACCGATGCACCTCCTTTCCAGCTGGGCAAACCCCGCTTCCAGCAGGTGAGGACCGGGCTGTGGCCTGTGGGTCGGCCTGTAGCACAGGGAGGGCCAGCAAACTCCCCTCCAAAGTCTCCTTCAGCCTGGGGGGTCTCCGACCCGCGGCCACCAGAGCCTGCAGCTTGTGCCTGGGGTACCTCGGCCACAGCCGCCCCTTTCTCATTGGTCTGTGGGGTGGGCGAGAACTTCCACCTTGGCTCCCTATTGGCCTTTGGCGCCGTCACTTCCCGGCTGCCCGCGCCCTCCAGCCTTACCCGCCCGAAGCGCTCTGTGATTGGCCGCCGCGGGCCGCGGCCGGGGATCCCGGCTGCTCGGGTCCGAGCGGCTAGCGAAGGGTAGCTACCGGTTATGCAGCAGCCCGCTCCTGGCACAAAGTTCAAGTCCAGCCCCGGATGAGAAGTTGACTAGGCTGGGATGCCTTCTAACTTTTTTCTCGGGTGGGGGCTGACGTTCCTTTCGAGCTGCTGGCGTAGCTGCCGGGCAGCGTCCGTGCCGCGCGGTCACGCTCGCATCACTCGACCCCAAACCAAGTCCATGATGCGCGCCAGGGTAGGACCACGTGCTGAGGAGTGCGGCGGCCCGGCGACCTCCATGACCCCCCCACTCCTCGCTCCGCTGAAGATTCGCCTACGCCGCGAGACGGCGGCTGTGCTCTGCGGAGATGGAGCTAGGATGTGCGGGTACAGCCGGTGGTGTGGGGGAAACGCAGTGTCATTCTCTGGGGCCGTCACCCCTCGGAGGGGCTGCCTCCCCAGAAGCCCGACCCAGCCCCTCCCTCGCTGCGTCTTCCGCAGAGGGTCTTCTGCCCCTGGGGTCCCGGCTCCACCGAACGCTCGCCTCTGTCCAGACCTGCTCGGATTCTTAGGGGCACGGTGACAGTTGTCCTTTTCCTCCAGGACCCCCGCCAGGGCATCACTAACTTGGTCCTCGGCCACGGAGACGGGGACAGAACGAGCAGCCCAGACGTGCTGGCTGGGCCCCGAGCCAGGAGGCTGGGAGCGCTGTTCCCACACTGCAGACCCCTGCCCCGACCCCCGTTGCCTCCCGCACTGAGGAAATGGGGTTTATTTATTAGGAAGAGAGCAAAGAGACTCGGGTGAAGTGAACCCGGGCTCTCTGGGCGGTGGGTAGCTGCGGAGGCGGCCGGAAAGAAGTTTGCAGTAGGAAAGGAAACAGTGCGAAGGTCGGTGCGGTAGCTATTTTTTTTTTTTTTAATAGTGGTACAGGGAGGGGGACCGGTTCCAGCAAAGAAGTGCCTCCAGCTTCAATGATAATTACGGAGCTGTACTCCAGAACCTTCTGGAAAAAAAAAAAGTACCCATTGTTTTTAAACAGGACCTAAATTCCTTTTTAAAAATAGACCGTGTCAGCATGTAGGTATCTGAGATGAGATTGGTGTCTTCCTGCTAAAGTAGGATGATACCCAGAGTGAGATTGTCAGGGGTGCCCCTGCCTGGACTTGAGTGGCCTTTCTTTGCCAGTCCTCCCCTCACCGCCTACATACACTCTGCTCATCCTTCAAGGCTCAGTCAGGCCCACCTCTGGGAAGCACTTATTGTCTTTCTCTGGTGCCATTATCCCTCTGGTCCCACCAGATTGCTGACTTCCTCCCACAGGCCTCTTTGGCTACCCCAAGTGGGATCTTCACAGATCGGCCCTTCCTTGTAGTCTTCCCTGTGGTCTGCTCATTGTTTGCTGTGTAGTTACTTGGTTTCCTCAAACCTTCCTGGGCTTTTTGGGAGTAAGTGTTCAGCTTGTCCTTCCCTGTCTCTGAGGGGGATTGGGTGTATAGTAGCATGCTGAGTAAAGATGTAAAGGAGTGTCTCTGTGTGTGTTTCCCTCTGGTGCGTGTTATCTGTGTGTGGCGCTCAGGACATTCAGTTATGCAATAGACATTTATTGAGTACCTCTTAGAGGCTTAAATGACTGAGCTCTTTGCTGTGATCACTGCTGACACCGTAGATACACATTTGAGGCTACGCCATTCTTGCAGCCATTGCTGGTACCTCTTTTTGGCACTGCTCTCGAAGGCAGTAAAAGTGTTTGTTGTATTTGCTGTTGAAGCTTCCCTCTGCCAGCATAGTGACCTGCATAAAGCACACTGCATGTGATTCATCAGTGTTAAGGAACTTTTATTTATTCCAGACCTGCTCCTCCTCCAAGGCTCACTGGTTCTTCAAGTAGCCCAATTTGCCATTCTATCTCTGGAGTCAGAAACCTGGGAGTCACCTGTATACCTCCTTTCCTCTCCCTCAACCTCTAAATACAACCAGAGGCCTAGTGATCTCACCTCAGTGCTCAAGTCTGCCTATCTCCACTTCTAGAATCCTAGATCAAGTCCTTGTCATCTATTTCCTAGGTCACTGCAGAAGCTTCCCAATAGGTCTCCCTGCTTCTACTCTGGCCAATTCTTCCTTACTGCAGAGTTCTAACAATGTAGGTCTGATCAGGTGACTTCCCACCTCCTGCATATCTTAATACCTCCAGTGGCTTCCCTTGCTTCTGAGACTAAGACCACTTCTGAAAGGGCCCCAAACATCTTCATGGCCCACCCCTGCTGACTTCTTCCTTGAATCCCACCATCCACCCACCCTTTTACTCTCTTTCCTACCATACTGGCTGCTTTTCAGCCTTTGAACCCACTGTGTTCTCTCCTACCTCTTAAATTGGTAATTACTGAAGCTGGGTGATGGGTGAATAGACATTACTATGTAGGGCATTGGTCTGTGACGTTCTTCTCCTCAAAAGATGATGACAGTAGTTAAGCATTGTTCCACCCTTCTTGTGTATTGACACTGAATTTTCACAACAACCCCGTGAAGCAAGTATAATGATCTCCAGGCTGTGGGTGAGGAAACTGAAGCACACAAACAGATTAAGTATCTTCCTAGAAGGTCTGGCTCCATAGCCCATGTTTGTTTGTTTATTTGTTCATTGTTAACTTTTTTATAATGGAGGTTTGCAAACATACAAAGTGGAGACAACTATCAGAGAATCCCTATTCACCCGTCACCCAGCTTTAGTAATGACTAATTTAAGGCCAACTTTGTTTGCCTCTATACACCCCCAGCTGCAACCAATGAATTATTTTGAAGTAAAGCCTGAATAGCTTGTCCTTTCATTAAATCTACTAACAGGTATCTGTAAAAAAGATAAAATAAAGACTCTGGTTATTTTTTTTTACAATCTCTCCTTTAATTCAGATATGGAAACCAAGGCCTCGAGTATGGAGTGGCTTGTCCAGGGTCACACATAAATACTGTTTCTGAATGTGTAGATAAGACTGGGGGAAAGGTAACATATGTGACCAGCAAGAACAAACAACATGATGTGTGTGTGTGTTGACACGAGACCTCTTCAAAGTTAGCAGGTGTGGGCGACAGAACAGGGCACAATTGCTAAGCCATTCCTCTTGCCCCTCACTAACTCCTTATGCTATTACAGTCATAGTTTTGTTTTTTTTTTTAAATAAACTTTTAAAATTTCTGGATTAATTTGAGATTTACAGAATTAAAAGTAAGAGAATTTCTGCATAACCCTCACCCAGTGTTCCATAATATTATCGTCTTACAGCGTCACAGTACATTTGTCAAAACTAAGAGACTGACATTGGCACATTACTATTAACTACACTCTAGACTTAATTGGATTTCACTATTCACATTTCCCTGATTGTCACATAATTTTTAAAAAATATATAACTGGTGGTTTTGAGTTAGGATCCTATAAGTCCTACACATTACATTTGGCTTTCTCTCTTTTGTATCTTCTAGTTTATTAACACTCTCTTCCCCCCCCCCCCCAGCAGTATCTCTTGAAGAAACTGGATGGTTTGTCTTGTAGAATTCCTCCCTTGAATGAGGCTATCAGAGTCTCTGTGGTGTTGTTTAATATGTTCCTCTGTCTCCTATTTCTCCCGTAAATTTGTAGCTGTCTCCCAGGCTGGAGTTCAGTGGCCTCATCAGAGCTCACTGCAACCTTAAACTTGTGGGCTTACATAATTCCCTTGCCTCAGCTTTCCAAGTAGCTCGGGTTATAAACACATGCCAGCATGCCCTGATAATTTTTTTTTCTCTCTTTCTTTCTTTCCTCCTTTTCCTTCTTATTATTATTTTGATAGTTTCTCACGCTTGCTCAGGCTGATCCTGAAATTCTGGCCTCAAGTGATCCTTCTGCCTTGACCTCCCAAAGTGTTAGGATTGCAGGTGTGAGGCACCATGCCTGGCTGAGTCCATGCTTTTAACCACTCCCTGCCCCACTTCCTTTGCCTAGTAAAGGGGAGCAGATGATAGCCGGCAGCCCAGGTAATCTCTGAGACTTGGCTTTGCTAAAGCAAGATCAACACCTCCTAGAGTCACTTGGGCAGGCCTTTAAACAGATACTGATGCGTGGAGTCCACCACAGACCAGTAGCATCAGAATTCCTGGGTGTATAGCCTCATTTCTGAAGTAGCCGGTGATGCAGTGTGCATTCTGGTTCAGGACAACTATGCAGGTCCAGGCTTTCTGCCTTTGGGCTATTGGTTCAGTGAGTGTTTTATTCTTATTCCTAAAAAGCAATAATTTAGAGGTCTGGGGTCTGGGGGGAATGTCAGTTTCTTCTCCCAGGGCCTGCTCCCCCTCCCATCTGGGAG
The DNA here is from genome assembly GCF_000181295.1 of Otolemur garnettii. NCBI lineage: Eukaryota > Metazoa > Chordata > Mammalia > Primates > Galagidae > Otolemur > Otolemur garnettii. Next base: position 2,998,793 of record NW_003852463.1, read on the forward strand.
GGGGTAAGCCTGGGATGTGGGATGGCAGCCTGCTAGTGCAGGCGCAGGGATCCTGCTGAGAATTAGCTGACTCACCTTTCTTGTGAAGTGAAAGGGAAGGAATCACTTGGCTGACTCATTCTTCCTGTAAAGAAAAAGGGAAGAAAAAAATATCCACTGACTGTATGACTGGATAAAGATGGGGGCTGAATTTGAGAGGCAGAGAGAAGGCTATACATTTTAAACTATTGAGAAAATAAAAATGAACTCAAACTAAGAAAGTAAAAACCTTTCTTGCCATTCATTGGACAGGGAAGACACACACCGATAAAGCCAGCTGCAAAGAAACAATGTTTCTCACAAGGACCCATGGAGCTACAAAGTATCAGAACAACTCTGTTCTTTGAACAATCGCTCTTTCTGGCTGGTTGAGAAATCTCATTCTCTAACGTCATAGATTGTGAGAAACTTTGCTATTTAAATCATTCAAGTAGGAATGAACCTTGACTGGCAGATCTAAGCCATTTTGCCTTAAAAGAATCACGTGCTAAGCTTCAAATAAGGAGTTTCTGGTCCCAATCTTCCACATTAGTCTTAACTTTTTAGTTTCCAAAGAAACAAGACCCAGAGTCTATTTATCAGTCTAAACCAGAGGTTCTCAATCTGTGGGTGGCGACCCACAGGAACTGTATTAAAGGACCACAACATTAGGAAGGTTGAGAACCACTGACCTATCTTGACCCCTTTCTACCTTGTCTTAGTTTGCTTTGAGCACATTTAATCACTGCTTCCTTTACATTTTACTCCACCTTTACCCAACATTCTGTACTAATTCAGTATTTTCCTTTGTTTGGTGTGGGGCCTCAGAGTTCCTCTGCTGTGTGCCTTCTTCCTTACAATCAGTAAACAGGACTTTGTCAGACTATAGTTTTGTCCCTGAGGGTCTTAGGTTGATTAGGCCAGGACACTATCATCTGCACTTCCAAATCAAGACCCCCTTTCTTCAGTCTCAGGCCTCTGTGTTGAAGTATTTACTGAAAAGTTACATCTGGAAGACCCTTTAAGTATCTCAGACTTACATGCCCAATCCTCCCCATTCCATCAGTAGGTTTTTTACTATCCTTACCCTGGTTAGCAAGCATTCATGTCTAACTAGAAATCTATTCTTTTATTTTTATTTTTTGAGACAGAGTCTCACTATGTCACCCTGGGTAGAGTGCTATGGCGTCACAGCTCACAACAACTTCAAACTCTTGGGCTTAAGCAATTCTCTTGCCTCAGCCTCCTAAGTAACTGGGACTACAGGCACCTGCCACAATGCCCAGCTATTTTTTGGTTGCACTTGTCATCACTTTTTAGCTGGCCTGGGCCAGGCTCAAACCCACTAGCCTTGGTGTATGTGGCTGGTGCCCTCCTCACTGAGCTATGGAAACGAAGCCTAGAAATCTAAATATCATCCATGGGTCTTTGTTCTGTCTTGCTCCTCCACAGTTGCTCAGCCTTGCAATACCCCCAGGACCAAGCACAGTGCTGGGCACATGGTTCTCAGTAGGCAGCTGAATGGTGGAGTTAGGCACAGCTTCTGATCCTAGGCTTCATGCCTGAATACTTTTGCTTATACTTTTCTCTGGTTGGAAAATTCATCTACCTCCCAGTTCCACTGGGATATCTCCTTGTCTCACACCAGAAATCTGTGTGTCCCCAGTGTTCTTTTTGATGCCTCATTTAAGCGCTGATCGGAGTATTATTTGTTTACTTATTTGTTCGTAGTTTTTTGTCTTTCCACGGGCTCTCAGCTTCTCGAGGACTTGTTCATTTTGGTCTCCCCTGATATGTGTGGGGCAAAATGCTTTATATGGGACTCTCCCCTAGTAGCTATGGTAGAGAGTGACACAGGAAGGCTGGTGGGGCTGGAACAGGATCAAGACAGTGCAGTGCTGGACCTTCTTCAAGAAATTGCTTCATTCAGGTCATTCTCCTTCTGACTTGGACTGCTAGCTGCCATACTTTATCCATTACTGGCCTTGCCCTTTCCTTCAAAACCCAGCCTGGTTCTGCCCCTCCGGGAAGCCTCAAGCCATTGGCTGCTCTTCCACCCACACATCTATTTCCTGGGCAAGAGTATTGTGGGGCCCTTCTAGATGTGTTAGGAGAATCCTAGCCAAAGACATAAGGAAAGAGCTCATAGCACATGTCCTTCAGACCTTATTATCCAGTATAATACTTAAAATAACAGCTTATTTTTTACTTTATATTTAAAAAAAGGATATTCTATATATTATGTATAATATTGATATGTTTTTCATTTTCAAATCACTTTAAAAGATGTAGAAGTAAAAATCACCCATAATCCTATTACTTAGTTGCAATCTCTGTTAACATTTTAACGTATTGGCTCGGCGCCTGTGGCTCAAGTGGCTAAGGCGCCAGTCATGTACACCCAAGGTGGTGGGTTCGAATCCAGCCCGGGCCCGCCAAAGAACAATGACGGCTGCAACCAAAAAATAGCCGGGCGTTGTGGCGGGCGCCTGTGGTCCCAGCTACTTGGGAGGCGGAGGCAGGAGATTCGCTTGAGCCCAGGAGTTGGAGGTTGCTGTGAGCTGAGATGCCATGGCACTCTACCCAGGAGTACAGCTTGAGGCTCCTGTCTCAAAAAAAAAACAAAAACAAAAACAAAAAAAACATTTTAATGTATTTTTATCTGGCTTTTTTTTTTTTTTTTTTTTGAGCCAGAGGCCCCCAGTAGAGTGCCATGGCATTATAGCTCATAGCAACCTCAAACTTTTGGACTCAAGAGATCCTCTTGCCTCAGCCTCCCAGAGTGCTAGGATTACAGGTATGAGCCAGCATGCCAGGCCCTGGCTTTTAGAAAAATATGATTTTTAGCTTTTATTTTGAAACACTTTCAGTCTTGCAGAAAAGTCGCAAAAGTAAGGAAAACTTTCCCATATACCCTTTGCTTAGATCCACCAGTTTGTAACGTCCTGTCCCATTTCCTTTATTATCCTCTTTGTCTACAGGTGATCATAAAATCTAGAAACATAGCAAATATGCATAATCTCATGAAGACATTTTCAATCTGTGAATACATAGAATTATAGTACCTGTATTTCCAGATTTTATGGCTGCCCTGTATATTTACACATTAGTTTTCTTCAGCCATTTGAAAGTAAGTTACATTCATTCATCCCTTAATACTTTAGTTTATATATTTTAAGAACAAGGATATTTTCTTACATAATGACAGTGCAGTTATTATGTTCAGGAGATTTAACATGGAAACAACACTTATATTAATGTAGTCCAAATTCCAATTTTGTCACCTGTCTCAGTAATGCCCTTGGGAGCATTTTCCCTTCTAGCAGAGGATCCAGTCCCAAATAGTGTGACGTACTTAGTTGTCTCTTTCCTTTCCTTTAATGTGAAACAGCTTTTGTTTTTGTCTTTATGACATTAATGTATTTGATGAACATGATCGGTTAATTTTTGAAATACCCCTCCATCTTTGTGTGTTTGATATTTCCTCATGATTTAGATTTCAGATATCCCTCCAGAATACTATGAAAGTGATACTAGGGACTTCTCAGGGTGTCATAGCCAGAGGGACACAGTGTCCACCTGCCTGTCATTGGTCCTTTTAACATGTTCGCATCATTTTGGGGGGTGGCACTTCATTACTTCTGGCACACCAAAAATGTACCAGTCTCATCTTGTGCCTTCCCTTTCTCAACCCTTGAATTGGCCTCTTCCCTGAGGAACTCTGATTCCTTTTAGTGGACCTGGCTCTGCATGTTATTTGGTCTTTTTGCTCTTCATTTAGTAGCCATCTAGGTCTATTTATGTCCTTGTTTATTGAGCTGGAATCATGCTGCTTATATGCATTTTATATAATAAAATCCTAAGCATTTTTCCATGTCCTAATGTCTGAAAACATGATTTTAAAGGTTGCATAGTATTCAGTCATATGAATGGGCCATTATTTTATTTAACCACATACCTATGTAAATAATGCAGCAGAGAACATCCTTGGGGTATGCCCCTGACCACATCTCTCAACATCCTGCATGGTTTCCTTAGACTAAGTTCTCAGAGGGGAAATTTTGCCAGGACAACAGTGTGAGTCTCAAGCATGTATGTCTTAAGTCAGGAAATGGTTTAGACCATTTGAGGTACAAGAGGTTAGAGAGTTTTAGTAAAAATGGTACTTGATCTGGTCTGTGAGGGGCAGCACCCAGTGGGGGTGGCAGTAAGAATGAGACAGTGCTCTGTGCAGGACACGCTGCTGTGGGCAGAGAAATGAAAGTGGGATGGGGCTTATTGTGTGTGGGACCTTTGAGGTGACCTGGGGCCTATGGCCAGGTCTTTATTGGGAAGAGCAAAGAACAAGTGTTAATGGTAGGATTTGGTGTCCTAGTAAGCCAGGGGAGGAAATGTGGAGGCTTCTCGCCCTACACTGTGCAGAGGATAGTGCGTGGAGAGCTTATGGGACTGCAGGGAGAAATTTGGGGCAGAGCCTGGAGTGTAGTGAGGCATGAACCCAGGGTTTGCTGCTTTCCCTTCATCCTGAGCTTGGCACCCTCTCTCCTCTCCTTGAGCTCAGCTTTGCCCAGCTGGCTTAGTCCCCAGAGCAGAAGCCCAGCAGCAGTATTGCTTGGTTTTCTTTCATTGTGCTCTAATGCCTGTGGCCTGCTTAGCACAAAGCCTTCTTTTTCCAGAGCCCCTGGACTGGGGCAAAAAGACTGGTGGTACAGCCCCTCATCCTGTGTCTCACAGCTGCTCTAGGGTTATGAGGGAAGGAAGGCCTGAGGAGTGTGAGATTGGTATTGTCATGCTTGAGCTGTGTCTGCAGGGATCTCCCTGCAACCTCTGGGGCAGAGGTGGATCTTGGGAAGGGACCTTCTGAGGGGCAGGTGGGGTCTTCTTTCACTTAGACTGTCCTAAGCAAAGCAGGGAGGCTGGGAGAGGGCTACAGACCAGGCTTCACCTCCAGCCTGCGCATCAAGTGCTGCTTGGGAGCTTCTGAAGGTCTCAGAATAGATCTCAGCATTGGGAGAAAGAAAAAAATGGGAGGCCCCTGAAAGAGAAGTTGAGACTGTCCTTGAGTATCTTAATGGTCTCTGAGTTGACTTTGGGAAGCTCTCAGCCTCAGGAAAGCTGAGGTCCCTGACCAGTGAGTCTTCTCTGATATTCTCACACTTGGGGAGTCCTGGGGATAGGGGACACTGACCCTAGGGGTGAGCTGTGGGGTGGGGCTCCCCCGTGTCTGGGGGATGGTGTATAGAACTTACCTACTCTTCTCTCCTGCCCTCTTCTCCAGACATCCTTCTATGGCCGCTTCAGGCACTTCTTGGATATCATTGACCCTCGCACGCTCTTTGTCACCGAGGTAAGTTATAGCTGTTAATCAGTAGCCCCGGGACTTAGTGCCTTTTCACTTTAGAATGTGTGGATCATATGAAGGGTCAGGGATGGTGGGAATGGGACAGTGAAGACACTAGAGGTGGGAGGTGAGAGGTAGGTATCATATTCTATCTCTACCTGTATCTATCATCCATCTTGACCCATCCATTACCCATCTCATGCACTGTGCTGTGTGCTTTTTCACGTTATTACGTTTGGGTCCCTTACAACACCCTTTCAAGGTAGATACATGGTATCATCATTATTATTTTTATTTAAAACTTCAACAAAGTTATCAGGTACATAAATTATATGTTCATTAGAAAAGTTCAAACAGTACACTCATGTTTAAGTAGAACAAAAGAGTATCCTTTAACCTTCTTCCCTACCCAATTCCCTCCCTTCATAGGTAACAACAATAAATAGTATTTATTTATTTTTTTATTATAAATACGTATTAATGTCAGGTTTATTAAAGTATAATTTATTTTTTTAAGTATACAGTTCTATGAATTTTGACAAATATATTCAGTCATGTATTCACCACCATAATCAAGATGTAAACCATTTTCATCATCCTAGCATATTCCCTCAAGCTTCTTTATAATCAATTTCTCCTTTCCCTAGCCCCTGGCACCCAATCATCTGTGTTCTGTTTCTAATGTTTTGTTGTTTCCAGAATGTTCTATAAATGGAATCCTACAGCATGCAGCCTTTTGAGTCTGGCTTCTTTCCCTTAACTTAATGCTTTTGTGATTCATCTGTATTGTTGCGTGTATTAGTACTTCATCCCTTCTTATTGCTGAGCAGTGTTCTATTAAAGGGATGTTTCAGAATTTATTTGTTGATCAACACATGGGTTCTTTCCAGTTTTTTGCTGTTGTGAATAAAACTGCCATGAGCATTCTTTGTGTGGATTTATGCTTTCATTTCTATTGAATAAATAACTAGGAATGAGATTGCTGGCTTATATGGTAAATGTGATAAATATATATGTTTAACTTTATCAGAAACTGCCAAACTGTGGTTCAAAGTGGCTGTACATTTTACGTTCCCATCAGCAATGTATGAGAGTTCCAGTTGCTCCACTTCCTTATCAGCACTTATTGTTGTCAAATCAAGAAAACGTTTATTTTAGCCATTCTAAGACATATGTCTTATAGGCTTTTTATATATATTTACAAATGTGAGTAGGAATGTGTGTATATATAAAATATCAAACATTTATTAAATACTGTGAACAAGGCAGTTTGTAAGCATTTTACATGCATTAGCTCATCATGTTAACTCAAAGCAACCCTAACAGGTAGATTCTATTATAAGGTCCATTTTTTTTTAAACCTTTTTTTTGAGACAGTCTCACTATGTTGCCCTAGGTAGAGTGCTATGGCATCACAGCTCACATGAGCAACCTCAAAATCTTGGGCTTAAGCCCAAGATTCTCTTGCCTCAGCCTCCCAAGTAGCTGGGACTATAGGTGTCCACCACAACGCCTGGCTATTTTTTGGTTGTAGTTTTCATTGTTGTTTGGCAGGCCTGGGTTCAAATCTGCGAGCTCTGCTGTATGTGGCTGGCACCCTAGCCACTGAGCTACAGGCACCAAGACAAGGTCCATTATTTATAGATGAAAAAATAGAAGTTAAGTCTCATACACTTGGTGCTGACAAGTGATAGAGCCAGGGCATGAACCCAGGTACAATTATTCTCAGCAGTTTTCATTCCTATTCAGGTAACTTGAGTTTAGGGAAGGAACTTGCCCAAGATTACTTAGCTGGCAGAAGACCTGAGATCTGGCCCTGAGTCCCCCCCATATACCCTGAAGCAAGTCAGCTGAATCAGCTTCCTGAGATGATAGCACTTTTCTGGGCTGAACATTCTGACTGGCATTCTTAGGCTGGAGATGACTAGCTCAAGGGGTGAAAAGCCATGATGGAAGGAAACACAAGGCCTACCGGGCACTTGGGCCTGGAACCGTCCTCCGTGTGCCTGGGGGAGCAGCTTGATAATGTGAAATGTGGGCATTGCCCTTATGTGTGGTTTTTTAACTGCATCTTAGCAAGGATAAAGGGCTCAGGTATCACAGACTGTCTTGGGCTCTGTCTTGATTCTCCTGATGAATAATCAATGTGATTACATAAAAATTAGGAAGAGCACCAAATTAGAAAAACTACTTGCCCAGCCTAGGTAATGTGTCATTCTAGATAGAACTGTGTTCCTAAAGTCCCAATATAAATGTTACCTGTTTGATGGAGGAGTCTGTAGAGGCCAAGGCTTAACTCAAAGGATGGAGGTGCTAATGGTTTGGGGGCACGTTGAGAAATGGAGGGAGATTTGGAAGGTAGGGAGGTATTTCAGTTCTCCTGAGATTACCCTGAGCAGGCAGAGACTTTAGGGGTGGATGAGCAGCTTTTGGGTGGCTTGCTGCCTGTGATGGGCTCACACTGCCCTCCCTGACCCTTTTCCCATTCTTAGACCATTTCATTTTACTACTCTTTTCCTTGTACCACATCTTTCTTTTTCAATTCTTTTTTTTTTTTTTTCCTTGAGACAGAGTCTTACTATGTCATCCTCAGTAGAGTGCTATGGCGTCACAGCTCACAGCAATCTCAAACTCTTGGGCTTAAGTGATTCTCTTGCCTCAGCCTCCCAAATAGCTGGGACTACAGGCACCCACCACAACGCCCAGCTATTTTTTATTGCAGTTGTCATTGTTGTTTTAGCTGACCTCGGCTGGGTTCAAACCCACCAACTTCAGGTGTATGTGGCTGGCGCCGTACCCACTGTGCTACAGGTGCCAAGCCTCTTTTTCAGTTCTTACCCTTTGACAGACCCCAATATTGTGTACATCACTGAACTATTTTTAGCCTGTTTTTCTAAAAGTTAATTTTAAAATCTGTGTATACATACACACACACTCACACACACTCACATATATAAATATATTTATTAATTGAAACTTAAATATTTATCAACTAGAAAATAACTAAGGCAGCAGCAATTTTAGGATATTTTTCAAATTTCACTTGTTCCTTCCCCTTATCAGACATTTTTCATGGGCTTCTCAGAAGCTTTTCTTCCCCACTGCACCCCAGTTGGGGATTGTTTCCAGGGCTACCTCCTAGTCTTTTGCAAAGTTTCTGCCTGTGTAAGATCTTCTAGGCCCTAAGGACTCTGGAATGGCCCTGAATTGGACCTCTGGGCCAGCACAAATAGTCGTCTTAACCCTCACTAGTTCTAGCATAGGGAGGTTGGTTAGCAAGATCATCTCTATCCATGTAATGAGAAATTAGAGGCATGTGAGAGTCGTCATGTGGGGAATGCTGGGGTTCATGACTCACTACACGATAGGCTCTGGGCTGCATTTCTCCTTAGAGCCCCACAGTTGTCCAAGCACCATTCTCTACACAGTGAAGAAAAAGAAGCCTCTACATTCCCTTCCCTTGCTTACCAGGACACCAGACCTGCAGCCAATCTTGTTCTTGTTCCTTTCCAATAAAGACCCTGCAATAGGCCTCAGGTCACCTCCCTATATCCTCTGGATGAGCTGTGGGGCACCAGGAGGGCCAGACTCCCCTGCACTGCTGGGCTCAGCCTACCAACTTTGGCTCCTGTCTATGTAATATTGTTTGCCTCCCCTGGCCCTTGGTTGGCACCCTGGCAGGGAGTGCAGGGTGCTGGCTGCACAGCTGGAGGAAATGTGGATGGGCTGTTTGTGAGGGAGGGAGGACAGTGGAAGGCATGAGGAAATGGCTGTGGAAAATGGAAGGTCCAGAGGTAGAATGATGAGCTTGAACCTCTGGTGACCTGGTTCTCGGATGCATTAGCGGAGTTAATAGAGAAACTCCTCTTGAAAGAGTTTTGCAGCTGCTTTTTAGCAATTTATAACTGAACAAGCTTTAAGAACATGCCAACCCTTGTATGTGTATGAGGTGAAGGAAATACTATTCACTATAATTTCTCTTAGGAAGAGGGCTGTGTTCTAAGAATGCCTTGAACAATGCTTCAAGGGAAGAGGAGGTTCTTCTTAACAGAGGGGAAAGAGCTATACTTTTTTTCTTTTTTCTTTTTTTTTTTTTTGAGACTGAGTTTCACTTTGTTGCCCTCAGTAGAGTGCCGTGGTGTTGCAGTTCACAGCAACCTCAAACTCATGGCCTGTAGGGATTCTCTTGCCTCAGCCTCCCTAGTAGCTGGGACTACAGGTGCCGACCACAAGGCCCAGCTATATTTTAGAGACAGGGTCTCACTCTTGCTCAGGCTGGTCTTGAACTCTTGAGCTCAAGCAATCCACCCGCCTCGGCCTGGTTTACAGACATGAGCCACCGTGCCTAGCCTTTAGAACTGTGCTTTTTGATGAAAGGAGAAAGGAGATAGAAGAAAGAAGAGGAAAAAAACAGTGGGAAGAGCAGCAAAAATCTAGCATGGAACTGAAAGACTAATAAAGGAAATGTCACAGTGGAGATGTGGCCAGGGACTCCTTTGAGATTCGTGGTGCCTACTGTGCTTGTGAAAGTTGCTGTGAATTTGCTCTATTATTTCTTCCACCTGCATTCCTGGGAAGTGGCCAGCAAAGTCTGCCTGGTTCGTGGAATCTCTGCAAGAGATTATTTTGGGGGAATCTTCAAGGGCTGTGAGTCTCCTGTCCAGAGACAGTGTGTGTAGAATCATGTTGGATGAAGGAAACCATCAGGAGCTTGCAGAAGCCTAAGGGAGAAAGCTTGACCTTCCATGTATGTCAGGGAATTAGACCCAGATCTCTAAGGACAAGGCTGTAACACATGATGTCTGAATGATTCCTAAATATGGACCAAAGATAGAAGGAATTTACTATTCCAAATTCAATAATTATTTAAGGGAATGAATGGTTGATAAATTGTCTTCCTGGAGGGCATAGGCAACTAACTAAAATAGTTTTTTTTTTTTTTTCTTTTGAGACAGAGTTTCACTCTATTGCACAGGCTAGAGTGCCATGGCATCAGCCTTGCTTACAGCAACCTCAAACTCCTGGGTTTAAGCCATCCTCCCGTCTCTGCCTCCCATAGTGCTAGGTTTTATAGGAGTAAGCCAACACTCCTATCCTGAAAAAGTATCAGTAATACCAACTCAATATTAACAGTGGTGTAATAATCTGAAACTATATTGTGTGTATTGTAGAATAGAATAAATAATTATACTGATGTTGAGTATCAGAGTTCTCACTGTAGAGTTGAGGGATATCCCTATGGAATAGGGGAAAAGATAAAAAGAACTACAATAGAACCTCTCTATAAGTTGACCACCCAAGAGACTATTAACAAACTGGTCAATATACAGAAATGGTCAACATAAGGAACTAGGCCTACTGTACTGATATGTATATGGAGCGCATGTCCGGTCTATGAAAACGAGGTCAACTGAAGGCAGTGACCAGTGTAGGGAGGTCGTCAACTATGGAGGTTCTGTATATGATGGAGGTACTGCATGTGATGTATTTAAATTGGTGTTACCAATATCATGATCTACACATGCACACGTCTGCATTACCTTTCCCAACTCTGCTCACTGACTGCACTTTGCACTCGATTTTGGTTTCTGAACACCACTGCCCACAACAAGGAGCCAGAGCTCCTTGGAGAGATGGTGGAATGCGGGTCTGAGGCAGTAAGAGTTGCTGCAGAAAGGAAGGAAGTGCTCAAAGAATGATGGAGACACAGGCACCGGCTTGAAAGGAAACCCACTGGCCGCTTGAGGACAATTTGAGCACTAAAAAGAAAAAAAGCAATGGATTCTAACACACTGACTAAAGAAAAAATCCATGATTCCATATGCTGTAGTAGGAAAGTGTCCCCTCGAAAATCAAGGTGTTGAAACTTAATGGCAAATGTGATATTATTAAGAGGTGAGGCCTTTAGTAGGTGATTAGGCCATGAGGGCTGCTTTCTGGTGAATGGGATTAAGGACCTTAACTTATATCAGAGGCTTCACGCAGCCTCCAGCCCTCTTGCTTTCTACCATGTGAGGACACACACAGTGTTCCTTCCCTCTTAAGGATACAGACCTCACCAGACATCAAATGCTGGTGCCTTGATCTTGGATTTCCGGCTTCCAGAACTGTGAGAAATAAATTTCTGTTATTTATGAATTGCCCAATCTGTGGTATTCTGTTATGGTAGCACAATGGTCTAAGACATCATGGAAGTACTAAAAATGTGGGTGGAAGAAATTCTTCTTACCCTGTATAACTCTCAATTTAGTAACTGATTCCAACCAGGATCATTAATGGATAACTATTTCCATACAGTAAAAATACTATTGAGAAACAAAATATTCATTTGCTCTCAAAGTATCATTCTGCAGATTATTTACTTAGCAATTACACAGAGGGAAAGGTAATGAGCCTTAAAAAGTCTTTTCATTCAGAAATCCCACTTCTAAAAATTTATTCAAAGAATTTAAGAGAAGTACAGTGAAATTTATGCATAAAGATAACTTACAGTGGCAGACATCCTTTTACCAGGTGACCAAACTTAGCATCATAACAATGAAAAAAATTGACATTGTCTACCTCCTGGTGTGATAAGATTCTGATTGTAATCCCCAAATGCTGGAAGCTACAAAAAGTCCAAAGAAGAAAATAAAAAGTGCTCATAATGTCACCTGCTACAAAGAATCACCATTAACATTTTGGTGTATGTATATGTACAAAATAGGGATGATTTTTATAATATGTGTATTACCATATGTCATCAGTCTCTGTGGAAAGAATCATATATGCATGTATGTATGATATGTACATATACATAATGTGTGGATATGATGATTTTTCTATTTACATCGCAGTGTATATCCCCGGTATACACGTTTTTCCATGTAGCATCTCATGAGCATTTTTCAAATGTTTCATTAAATGTTTTGAAATGCATTTAATGACTACATAGTAATTCATCACATTAACTTATTTAATTATTTTCTCTGATGTTGACCATTTAGGGGATTTCAAGTATTTTGCCGTTTACAAATAATATTGTAATAGATATCCTAATACACAGACCTCACTGTACCTTTTTTTCCTTTGAATGGATTTCTACAAATGGGATTTCAGGGTAAAATATATTTTAAGGCTTTTGTTAATTATTGCCAAATTGCCTTGCAAATTGTACCAACCTATACCCAGATTTTATCAGTTTGTTCTCCCAATAACTGAGTGAGGGTGCCTATTTAAATGCATCCTAGACAGTACTGGATATTCTAACTTTAAAGGCTTTAGTGGAATTTTTTATTGTTGTTTTGGTTTGGTTTTTGAGACAGAGTAGAGTACCATGGGCTAGAGTACCATGGTGTCAGCCTAGCTCACAGCAACCTCAACCTCATACTCCTGGGTTCAAGCACTCTTCCTTGCTTCAGCCTTGTGAGTAGCTGGGACTACAGGCACCGGCCACCATGCCAGGCTAATTTTTCTATTGTTTTTTAGTACAGATGGGGTTTCACTCTTGCTTAGGTTGGTCTCAAACTCCTAAACTCAAGTGATCCTCCTGCTTTGGCCTCCCAGAGTGCTAAGATTACAGGCCGTTCCTGCCCTTTAGTGGAATTTGTAATTTTAAAAGTCTCCACTTGAGGTGGGTAGATTGCTTGAGCTCAAGAGTTTGAGACCAGCCTGAGCAAGAATGATACTCCATCTCTACTAAAAATAGAAAAACTAGTTGGGTATAGTGGTGCATGCCTGTAGTCCCAGCTACTTGAGAGGTTGCTGTGAGCTATGATGCCATGGCACTCTACTCAAGGTGACAGGATTAAGTTCCAACACCTTTTTTTTTCTGTCTCAAAAAAAAAAAAAATCCTCAGTTGTCAGTACCCTTATACACTTCAGGTTCTCATCTGTCTGTGTACATTTTTGGCATACTTATAACACTGAATGTATACTTTCTATTTGCTTTTTTCATTCATTTCCAAGTCTCCATAATTTCTTAAAATCAAGTTTTGTAGTATAAATAACCATCCCCTGTTAGACTTTTAATTCCAACAGATAGGTTGTTTTCTATCTTTTGCTTTCCTGCAAAAAAAAAAAAAAAAAGTCTTAGGCATATCATTTTTTATTTCTGCTAAATTTATTTTTTAGGATAAGTTCCCATGAGTAGGGCAACCAGGCTGGAGGCCATGATTGTTTTTAAAGTTTTTGGGTAGCTGGATAGATTTATTTCCTGAAGGGATGCACCACCTGCAAAAACTATCAGTTTACCCTATTGGGCCTCAAAGATGACCAGAAGTCAGGTGTCCCTGGCCCCCCTTTCTCTTGGGTCTTGAAGAATGCTCTTCCTCCCAGCCCAGGACTCCCAGCTAGGCCCTTCATAGTTTTGCATTCAAGGGCTGTGCCTGTGTATTCTTGGCTGAAAGCAGTTCCTGCAAAACTCACTCTGCCACCGACCTCCCAGCTTTCCCCACCCCTCAAGTGCCCAAGCCCTTTGCCAAGCCTCACAATCCAGCAGTGTGAGAGGAGGGGTTATGGCAAGGGGACCCTCCTCCTATTCCCTGAGTTTCTGTGAAATGGCACCCTTCTCTGCAGTGGGGACACCAGACCCAGAACATCCAGGCCTTGGGGACCTTTAAAGACAAGTGGCCTGAGTCCCCGCCCATTCCAGAGGGACACCAGAGACTTAGTAAGGCTGAGGTCAGCCTGTTGCTTCCTTCAGTCCTGCGGTCTCAGACTTGTCTTCAGGAACTTTGGATTTAGTTCCCTCTCAACTCATGCTGTTTGCCAAGATTGGGGCTCTTTGGAATTTATTCTTTTGGCAAGAGGGCTCCCTTTGATGACCGTGTCAAATGAGATGGAGTCTGGCCAGGTTGTTATAGGAACTCAGGAGAATCCCTGGAGTGGGAAAAATAATGAGAACATGGGGCCATTCACCATTCAGTATTGGAAAGTAGAGCATTTATTGTCCAGGCCTGCAGCAACCCAGGCATCAGGAGGAAGTAGGCTAAAATGTGGGGGGCTCATCATGGGAGCCTCAGGGGTATTGGGTGTGTGTGGCAGGGTATGCAGAGCAAGAGTCTGAATAAGCCCTAGGTTCAAGTACTAAACCAACCGCTTAGCATTTGTGTGACCTTAAGTTAAAACAATCAACATGATCCAGTTGTGTTGAAAACAAATGTATTATGTCCAGAAGAAAACTCATCTTCTTTTTTGCAGTGATTATTTCAGTGGTATGTTTATAGGTGATTTAAAATTTTTTTGTGTGTTTTTTCATTTTTTTTCTGACGTTTGTTTAAACAGCATGAATTGCTTGCATAATTGGGAATAAAACAAACAAAAAACAACCACAAGGCTATCTCCACTTTGGAAATGAACAGATTCTGGGAACAGGTTCTTTTGAATATTATTGTACCACCGTCATGCAGTCGTTTCCCAATGGAAGGACATTTAGGTGGTATCCTTCTTCTTATTTTTGGTGTGTTCTATGAACTGAGGACAAGCCCAAAGCTTTGTACATTGTAAACACTTTCGTTACTTGATTGATATTGATGTAATCCTACAAGGGAGACATCTGTGGGAACCCTGGATCTGTGCCCCTCAACATCTCTTTTCTTTCCTCTGCAGAGACGTCTCAGAGAGGCTGTGCAGCTGCTGGAAGACTACAAGCATGGGACCCTGCGCCCGGGGGTTACCAATGAGCAGGTAACTCCGTTGGAGTGGGAGTAGGGCAGGTGGGGAGGGGAAGGAAGGTGATGAATTCACAACTTTCCCTGCAACCAGAACTACTTTACTTTCCTTGAGTAAATATTTCTACTATTGCTGTGTACCCCTAGGGACTTCCTGCTCTTTTGGGGACACACTCGGATCTCTCCCATATTCCTAGGTCTGGTGAGAAGGTAGAGGCTGATAAGGAAAAACTTAAAGGCAGTGGTTTTGGTAAAGCTGGCTTGTAGTTGGTTTCAAGAACTGATTCTAAGCATTTCTTCCCAAGTCCACATCACAGTGAGTAGTTTGAAATTAACGGTGAATGGGAATATTTACACCATGGAAACTGGCAATTGCTACAAATCAGGACTTTTTCTCCAGAGAACTGGTTATTAAACATTTACCATTATGGGTGGTGCCTGTGGCTCAGTGAGTAGGGCACCAGCCCCATATACTGAGTGCGGCGGGTTCAAACTCAGCCCCCGCTGAACTGCAACAAAAAAATAGCCAGGC
>NW_003852463.1:3014475-3059825 GCF_000181295.1 Otolemur garnettii
AAAAAAAAAAAATAAAACATTTACCATTATACCAGTGCCAAAAATTAAGGTTAAAGGGGGGGAGGATGATAAGGATTAGGCTAGGGTAATATAATTTCATTTTTTAAAAATATGTAGGAATTATGGCTAACTGAAATGTTGAGGGTTATATCTGGTTCTGGGGGGAAGGTAGGAGAATGTAGTACACATAGTATAACAACTTGAACGATTACTACTGAAACTGATAGTGTCCCGAAGTCTTTCTTTTTTGTTCATTAAATTAATTTAAAAATTTTTCAAAATTAATTTCATGTTTTTTCAAAGTAATATGTGTACATAATTTAAAAAGTCAACTACATAAAACCTCCCTAGTTGACCACCTCCCTACATTGACCACCTCCTTAAGTTGACCTAATTTTATAGACTAGACATGAACCACATGTTCTTATCAGTACAGTAGGCCTTGTTACTTATGTTGACCAGTTTGTTACAGTTCTTGGGTGGTCAACTTACAGAGGTTCTACTGTATTATTAAAGCACTTATAAGAAAAAATAGTACACTATGCATCCCTTCTAAATTCCCATTCTTGCTTCCCAGGAGCAAGTACTTTTAGCTGTTCCTCAGATAGAAATCTGTATTTCAAACTAATATGTTTATCTATACTGCTGTTTCTCAATTAGTTCTTTTGCACTACCTGTTACAGTAGTTGAGGATTCAGCTCTCTTATTAGCCATTCCTATAAACATCTTTCCCACAAAAATAGTAATCATGATTTTGGACCTATTCAGGATTCATACTATTACAATTATATAAATAGCATTTATTGCACAGTCAAGTTGGTTATGTCATGATTCTGTTTCTTCTTTTTTTCAACATTATATTTTATCTGGAGTTAATAATTGCCTCACTTTTTTTGTTGGTTTAATTTCCTTTGTATAATCTTTAACTCTTAATGTACCCTCTAGCAGCCTTTCAATGAAGTCACATACTACATAATGTTTTGGTCAATAACCGACTGCATATATGGAGGTGGTCTCCTAAGATTATAATGAAGCTGAAAAATTCTTTTCACCATAGTGACAAATTGATGATCTGGACTCTGTGTAGGCCTTGGCTAAGGTATGTGTTTGTGTCTTAGTTATTAGTTAGCATTAAATGAGTTTAAAAAGTAAAAAAGAGAGCCAGACACAGTGGCTCACACCTGTAATCCTAGCACTCTGGGAGGCTAAGGTGGATGGATCGCTTGAGCTCAGGAGTTCAAGACCAGCCTGCACAAAAGCAAGACCTCATCTCTACTGGAAAAAAATAGAGAAGAAAAAATCAGGCATTGTGACAGGCACCTGTAATCCCAGCTACTCAAGAGGATCACTTGAGCCCAAGAGTTTGAAGTTGCTGTGAACTAGGATACCAGGTCACTCTACCTAAGGGCATAGAGTAAGACTCTGTCTCAAAAAAAAAAAGTAAAAGCAGGGCAGTGCCTGTGGTTCAGAGGAATAGGGCGCGGACCCCACATGCTGGTGAGTTCAGACCCAGCCCCGGCCAAAAACTTCAAAAAAAAAAAAAAAAAAAGGTAAAAGAGAAAACAAAACAAACAAAAAATCCCAGAACTGGGTGGCGCCTGTGGCTCAAAGGAGTAGGGCACCGGCCTCATAGGCCGAAGGTGGCTGTTTCAAACCCAGCCGCAGCCAAAAACAGAACTTTTTTTTTTCACAGACAGAGTTTTACTTGGTCGCCCTCGATAGAGTGCTGTGGTGTCACAGTTCACAGCAAACTCCAGCTCTTGGGCTTAGGCAATTCTCTTGCCTCAGCCTCCTGTACCTGGGACTATAGGCACTGGCTACAACGCCAAGCTATTTTTTTGTTGCAATTTGGCCAGGGGTGGGTTTGAACCCACCACCCTTGGTATGTGGGGCCAGCGCCCTACTAACTGAGCCACAGGCGCCGCCCTGTCCCAGAACTTTTAAACTAGAAAAAATCTTATAGAATAAGGATTTAGGGGCAGCACCTGTGGCTCAGTGAGTAGGGCACCGGCCCTATATACCAAGGGTGGCAGGTTCAAACCCAGCCCTGGCCAAACTGCAACAAAAAATAGCTGGGCATTGTGGTGGGCACCTGTAGTCCCAGCTACTCAGGAGGCTGAGGCAAGAGAATCGCCTAACCCTAAGAGCTGGAAGTTGCTGTGAGCTGTGACACTACAGTGCTCTACCGAGGGCCACAAACTGAGACTCTGCTGCTAAACCGAAAAAAAAAAAAAAAAAGAGGAGCTGGCTGGCAGGTTTGAATCCAGCCCGGCCCGCCAAATAACAATGACAACTATAACCAAAAATTAGGTGGTGTTGTGGCAGGTGCCTGTAGTCCCAGCTACTTGGGAGGCTGAGGCAAGAGGATCACTTAAGCTCAAGAGTTTGAGGTTGCTGTGAGCTGTGATGCCATGGCACTCTACCCAGGACGACAGCTTGAGACTCTGTCTCAAAAAGAAAAATAAATAAATAAGAAGAAAGAAAATAATTTTGTACAGCTGGACAATGTGCATATGATTTAATCTAAGTATTATTACCAAAGAGTAAAAAGCTAAAAAAAAGTAAAAGTTCATGAACTAAAAAAGTTATAGTAAGCTACATTTAATTTATTATTGAAGAAATAAAACTATTTTTTTAGTGTAGCCTAAGTGTACATTGTTTATATAAAGTCCATGGCAGTGTCCAGTAATGACCTAGGTCTTCACATTCACTCAACACTCACTTGCTACTTACCAGAGCAACTTCTAGTCCCACAAGCTCCATTCATGGTAAGGGCCTCATACTGGTGTATCCTTTTAAAAATCTTTTATACTGGGGTGGTGCCTGTGGCTCAAAGGAGTAAGGTGCCAGCCCCATATGCTGGAGGTGGCAGGTTCAGACCCAGCCCTGGCCAAAAACTGCAAAAAAAAAAAAAAATCTTTTGTACTGTATTTTTATTATACCTTTCCTATGTTTAGGAAAATGATTACCCTGTGTTCCACTTGCCTATAGTACTCAGTGTAGTAAACGCTGTACAGGTTTGTAGCCCAGGAGCTGATAGGCTACACCAAATAGCCTAAGTGCATCGTAAGCTGCACCATCTAGGTTTGTGCAAGTACATTCTGTGATATTTCCATAATAAAGTGTCTAATGATGCATTTCTCAGAACTTGTCCCTGTTATTAAGTGGCATATGACTATATTTTCAGTGCCTTCTTTCAAACCGAAGAATGCTATTTTTCAGTTTCATCTTTTTTCCTTTTTTTTTTTTTTTTTAAAGAGACTGGCTTTCATTCTGTAGCCCAGGCTGGAGTGCAGTGGTGTGATCATAGCTCTCTGTAACCTTGAACTCCTGGATCCAAGCAATTCTCTCACATCAGCCTCCTGAGTAGCTAGGACTTACAGATGCAAGCCATTGCACACAGCTATATATATATATATATATTTTTTTTTTTTACATATACATGTGTTTGTTAGATTTCCATTGTTTGCCTTCACAAAATTAAAAAGGCTTAAAATTTAATAACAATAACAATGTTTAAGATAGAACTAGAAACAAAACCTTGTAAAGAACAAACAAACATAAATACATTCAGAAAAGAAATCAAACAATTGCTGCATTGAAATATTACATAGCTGTATTTTTTTTTTTTTTTAATTTTTTTGTACAGAGAGGGTTTTGCTATGTTGCCTAAGCTGGTCTCAAACTCCTGGCTTCAAGCAGTCTTCTCATCTCAGTCTTCCAAAGTGCTAGGTTTATAGGTGTGAGCGACCATGCCCAGCCTCAGTTCCATTTTTTGGGGGGGGGGGGATGGCTACCTTCCACCACCTCCATGTTTTCGTTTTCCTTGGTGTATGAACACCTCTTCTAGTAGCTTCTTGAAAAAGGGTAAATGGGAAGAAAGTTTGGAGTCTTTTTATAATATGTCTAAAAAATTGTAATTCTGCACTCAGCCTTAATTGACAGTTTGGCTGAGGAGAAAATTCTAGGTTGACAATCATTTTTCTTCAGATTTTTGAAGACCATTGCGCTATTTTCTTCTGGGTTCCAATATAGCTGTTGAAAAACCTGATGCTGTTTTATTCCTGAGTCTTTGTAAGTGGTTTGTTTTCTTTCTTTGGAAATATTTAGGATCATCTCTTTATTTGTGAAATTTACTTCTGAAATTCCACAACAGTAACTTTTAAAAAATTCATTACTTTGGAATTCTCAGTTATGTCTTTCAGTCTGAAGACTCCTGTCTTTCAGTTATAGAAAATTATTTAATACTATTTCTTTGATAATTTATTCTTATTCTGGAACTCTTACTAGTCAAATATTGTATATTTTAGGCTGACACTCAGACTTTCTTTTCTTTTTTCTCTACTGTCTTATCACTATAAATGTGGGGCCAGGGCCTGGGGAATAGAGCAAAGAAGAAGCTGGGTGAGGTTCTTGCCTCATGGACTCCCATCCTGCACCCCAGAAACCAGGCAGTGACAGTGAGAACACACAGTTCTGTGGGAGAGCCACAGGAGGAGTAGCCCACCCAGACTCAGGGTATCCTTGTGTTAGATGTAGATTCCTATGTTAGGTGAGGGGTGAGAAGAGGGCCTGTGAGGAGGGGGCTCTGGGTAGCAGGGGTCCAGCCAAGAAGCACATTGTGGTGTGGGTAGAGGGAGCTAGCCCTGCAGTGGGAGTGGTTGAAGTGAATGTGCTAGGCTGAAGGGCAGTGTGAAGGGAGGGCAAATGCACAGGTGGATTCAGCACCTGACCAGATGCCCTTTGTGTAGGGCCCTGGGGAAGTGATATGACATGGTGCAGCGTCCACTTATGTGGACCTGTCTTCAGGCATTTGCACCATGCACTGAGTCATGGGCAGCCACCAGCAGGGAGGGCAGGCTACACCCTTCTCATTCCTGGGCAGTGGTACTTTTCTCTGGCCATGGGCACTGGAAAGCCTGGGCCTGATCCACCCCTCTGCAGGCCAAAGTAGTCCTCAGACCTCTTGTGTTCTTTTCAGACATGTCAAGGGGGGATCCAGCCTCCAAACTCTTCCAGACCCTGTGTCTGCTCTGGGCCCGTGTTCCCACTGCTCCATTCTTGCTGCAGTTGGCTTCTTGGGACCCCTTTCTGCTCCCAGATTTGGGGAATGAGGCCCATTTCCTCCTCTTTGCTCTCTTTAGTAGCTTAAAGCTGCCTGCCCTGTTTCCTGGGCCCTCTTTGTTTTCTGTTCTGAAAGTCCCCAACGTGGCTCCAGGGAGCTGGAGAGGAAGAAAACTGGGGGGGTAGCTTGGCACTAGCTGTGCTTTCTGATTCTGGCTCATGTTGGTGATACCTGAAGTGTCCTTCTAGAGGCCGGGTAGCATAGTCCTCTAGGTGTGAGCCTGCTGCTATGGCCTTTAGAGACAAGGCCTCCTTTTCCCTCCCTTCCCCATCCTCCCTGGCTCCCCAGGGAACAGAGGTTGGGCTTTGCATCAGCTCTAGTGGTGCTTCTTTCCCTGGGCCTTAGACTTCAAAGCCACACCTTCCTCTGGCCTCCACAGACCCAGGAGCAGAGGACACAGGTAATGACAGGTCAGCTCAGAACTTAGGAAGCCTCAGGGGCTGTGGCCCAGGCAGCCCCTGTTTAAGAGTCGTGTCTGTGCCATCTGAAGAGGCCCAGGGTGGTTCTTGGTCTCAGGAGACCTCACCTGCAGATATGCACAAGTGTATCCATTACTTGTTTATTCCTGATGCTTTGTTTTGGTCTTCTGTTAGGGAGGGCTGGTATCTCTTTCTGAGACTGTTATTAGAACAGCGGTTCTCAACCTGTGGGTTGCGACCCACAGGAACTGTATTAAAGGGTTGCAGCATTAGAAAGGTTGAGAACCACTGTATTAGAAGGTTGCTGTACCAACAAATAATTAGTCCTGAGGATAAAACAAAAATAAATATAATTTATGTTTTCAGCTCAGCAGGTATAAATTTGATGTGCTGTGAGCCCTAATAAGGGCTGTAGCTTTCAATTAAACAATAAAGCCATAGTTGAGCAAAAACATAAGCATAGGCACAACCACCTAAGTTTCGATGCTGACTCTGATTTGTGCACTTGTCTGTGCACCCCTCTGCAGCCTTCTGGAGCTTTGCCAGAATGGCTTGGTGTGGATGGAGATGGGTGGATTTAATATGGAAGACCCCTCCCTATGGCGAGCCACCACTGGCTGCTTGCCTACCAAGTGCTGGGCACTGCAACGAGCACTTTACACACACTATCTCAATTACTCTTCATAGAAACCTATCCTTGATACCTGTATCAACTCCATTGTATAAGCCAGAAAACCGAGGCTCAGAGAAATTGCACTTCTTGCCTAAGGTCCCATAGCTAGTATGTGGTGGGACTGGGATCTGGCACTGGGCCCTCTTAAACCAGTGGGAGGGATGTTTTCTGTAACTCACAGACAAAAGCTGAGAAGTAGAATGGAAAGGAGAAACATATGTATGTAGGGGGAAGTGGAGAAGGAGAAGGGGAGAGTAGCAGACATAAATGAGATGAGACAGAGAAAGCTGGAAGGAAGTTGATTAGTTACAGGCTAGATTGTGAAAGTTTTGAAAACCTGGCAGAGAAGCTGGATGTGTCGTGTGGGGTAAGAGGAAGCTACTGAAAACTCTTGAGCATGGGAGTAGCATAACAGTGGCACTGTGGCAGTATTAGTCAGTGGCAGGGCCAGGTGGACTGAGGATGATGAATAAGTGCCATTACAAAAACTGGCTTGGGGGTGGCGCCTGTGGCTCAAAGGAGTAGGGCACGGGCCCCATAAACCAAGGAAGTGGTGGGTTCAAACCCAGCCCTGGCCAAAAATAAAAAACTGGCCTGGAAGCTAGTGGAGTATTTGGGAGTATGGTAAGCAGGTCCTTGGGAACCACTGCAGCATCCTGAGTGGTGGTTCTTGTCCATCTTTCTCTATTCCCCAGAGGCTGGGAACTGGCCAACCTCTTCTATTAAGTTCCCACTCTGCATTTGGCATAACGTTCCAGCTGCTCAGAGCCCCTATGCAGAATGGATTTCTGCCCTCGGCCTCCAAGGAGAAAGGGCCTCTGGCTTGCAAGAAACATTGCAAGTCTTCTTCTCTGGCAGAGAGGAAATGGGGTCAGCTGTGTTTGGGCTTGGCTGAAAATAGAGTAAATACCAGAGGCTTAAAATACTTGTACCCCAAATCTTCTGTGGGTGTCAGCAGGTTTGTTAGGATCTGGCTGAGGGAAGGGGCTGACCCACCAGACTTACCCTGACTTCTAGCTGTGGGCTCTGGGAATCTGGATGGGCACCTTGCCCCTTTGGGCCAGCCCTGGCCTGGCCCTTGCTGTTAGCATAGAACAGGCAAATACGTAATCAGTATGAGCTGAGGCACTTGCATGATGTGTTAAGTGTTGGATTGGGTGCTGGGTCACTGCAGTGGCCTCCTGGATGATCTCCACATTATACCTGGGACCCCCTGCCCCTCTGTCTGTTCACAGTACAGCAGTGGAAGTGATCTGTGAAAACACACATAACATTGTTCCTCTGCTGCAGGGTCTCTCAGACTCAGCACCATTGGCATTTGGGGCCAGACACACTGGGGATGTTTAGCAGCACCCCTGGCTTTGGTCTGGCAGACACAAGTAGCTCCCCTTCTGTAGTCATGACAATTACAAATGTCTCCAGATGTTGCCAAATGTCCCCTGTGTGCAAAAGTCCACTCCCCTATAGTTTAACTATAGTAGAAACTCTGTAGTTTTTCACTTAGTGTAAAAACCATAGTTCTTAACTTGGCCTACAAAGCCTTTCTCATTCCTCTTCAGCCTTTTCTCCTACAACTCTCTCCCTATTCAGTCCACTACCATCACACTGGCCTCCTTGCTGTCCCTCAAACATGCCAGACAGGCCCACTTCTGCTTCAGGGTGTAACTGCCTTTTCTGCCATCCATAGCACTCACTCACTAGATATCTGTGTGGCTCACTGCCTCCTTCACGTGTTCCCTCCAGTGCCACCTCAGTGAGACCTGCCCTAGCCACTTATTGCTATAACTTCTGTCCCCACTGACAGCTCACACTCCCTGTCCTCTGCCCTGTCCCACTTTCCCCCGCAACCCTGTAACATACCAGAGGGTCTATGTAGTTGTTGTTTTTATTGCTTATTGTCTGTCTGTCCACATTAACCTGTGTTTTTCACCCATGCATCTATCCTTAGTGCCTAGAGCAGTGCTGAGCACATAGCAGATGCTCAATAAATATTTGTTAAATAAATGAATTATTAATTTATACAACAACCTAGAAAGTATTCATACCCTCATATTACAAATAAGGACATGTAGGCTCAGAAAGAGTAAATAAAGTGCTCTAAATCTCATGGCCAGCAAGTGGGAGATCTGGAATTCAAACCCAGGTCTTCACAGAGACAAGCTGCACGTGTAAGGAAATTGCAGTTGCCGCCATGTGCCGTGCTGCAGAGCTGGGCGGAGAGTCTCTCCTCTCTTGTGCATCTATAGAATTGGGGGGTCCCTTTACCCTACATAGACTTGCGACAGGTACACATGACCTGCGAGTAACCATGGCAACAGAATTAATGGTGAGGTATAATGTGACTGGCCCAACTGATAAATTAGGAAGTTTTTTTTGTTTGTTTTATGGAGGCATTCTTTGCCTTACAGAAGGATCCCCTTCAGGCTCTGTTTAATTACCTTCTGGAGGTTGTTTTAAATAGGCTCTGTCTTTGCTGCCTTGGGAAGTTTGGAGAAGCAGCTTGGAAGGAGGCAGAGGGGAAGAAGAGCGAGCCAGGCTGGGGGTGGGGCTGGGCAGTTACTCCTCCCTGTGGGTGGGTGGGGGCCTGCCCTGCTCTGCTGGAGAAGGCAGGGCTTAGGAGTCAGCCATGCCCTTGAAGCATATTTGGGATGCACCCCTCTGCCCCGCCTTGGTCTCCACACTAAGCCACACTAAGGTTCAGATCAGTTCAGATGGCAGCTCAGCTGAGGTGCTGGCTGTTTTTGAAATCAGTAAACTTTTGCAATATCCCAGCCACCTCTCACCCACACTGCTTCCCCATACCTCTTCTCTGTCCTCATTCACCAAATTGAGAAACCACACATGGTTCAAAGTCTCCTCTCTACACTGATAGCTGGTACGTCCTCAGGGGTTAGGGCTGCATATTTTTATGTTTAGCCAGAGGCACAAAGGAAATGAGCTGAGCCCAAATGACATCAGGTCATAAGTAGGAGTTGTACTTTGAAGTGGAAATACTTTAGTGGGAATGCTTTAGTGGGCTGACAGGAGATACTGGGGGGACCCTGTCCTAAAGTCCCAGTGTGGATGGCCCACCCACTGCATTTCACCATTGAATGCTTTACATCCCAGGATCATCCTCCCCTGTAAGCTGTTTGCAGGATTGGCTGGCAAAACTTCAAAGTAACAGACAGCTCTTGGCTTGCAGGGGCTGTTTCTGCATTCAACATTTAATCCATGGGTCCAGCAGGTTCCAGGGAAAAGCCTAGACCCAAGGAGTCAGATCGGAGTCCTGTCTTGGTCTCCACGTAAGCTGGGCCTGGCATCACAGGTTGTTGAAGAGTAATGGGTTCTGGAGAGACTTGCTTCTACTTGCTGCCCCTTCTTTTACCTGATTAATTTTGAGAACAGTGTAAGTCTAAGGTGTAAGGTGACTTGCACAGGAAGATCTTGCAAATTCGTGACTTAGCCAAGGCCAAATCCGTGAACCTGACTGTTGTCACTGCAGCATTGAGATGAGAGGAACACAGACGGACAAGATCAGATCATACCTGGCAATTTTCACTGAAAATGAAGATGTTATACTTACCTGGCAGGGGAGATATCATGATCATAGAAATGAAGATGTTCCTCTTACCTTCCCTAAAGCCCTCCATGGCTGGTGCCTTTCCAGATGCCACCTGAAGAGCCTCAAGCACCATTTCAGCTTCTAGTCCCTTCTTTCTTCCCTGGAAAGCTTTCCTTGATGTCTTGGGAGGTAGTTTCCTATAACCCCAAATATGTTATATTAGTTAGATTAATAGTAGCTGGCCATTGTAAGAAAAAGATCCTCAAATACACTAGCTTAAATATAATAAGACAGTTTATTTCTCTCCCATGCGGCAGTTGGAGTTCTAGGTGGGCAAGTGGCTCTGCTCCACAGGATCACCAGGAACCTAGGGTGTTTCTCTACCATCTCCTTGGGCCTTGTCCTGTTTGCATGGCCGAGGCTGGGTTACAGCCATGTCCTTGCTCTGGCTCACAGGAAAAGGAAAATTCACACTGGGCCTGGAAAAGCACATTACTTCCCCTCAGATGTCACTGGGGGGCTTAGTCACATGGACATGCCTTTAGGCAAAGGAGGCTGGGAAACGTAGTGCAGCAGGCCAGCCACCTGCCAGCTACTGTTCTATAATTGGACATAAGGGACATGGGTTTTGTTGCATAGTTCAAGATCAGTGCTGTGTAGGCTTGGAAGTTGTGTACCTTCTTTCTTTTTTATTTAGTGGTTACCTTTAATTTTTTTAACAATTTTTTGAGTAAGTAATATATGAATAAAATACAGAATCCTAAATGTATGAAAAGAATAGAGAACTAAAAAGGGTCTCCTGGCTCAGCACCTGTAGCTCAAGCAGCTAAGGCGCCAAACACATACACCAGAGCTGGCGGGTTTGAATCCAGCCTGGGCCTGCCAAACGACAATGACAACTACAACCAAAAAGTAGCCCGGTGTTGTGGCAGGTGCCTGTAGTCTGAGCTACTTGAGAGGCTGAGGCAAAATAATCACTTAAGCCCAGGAGTTGGAGGTTGCTGTGAGCTGTGATGCCATGGCACTTTACCCAGGGTGATAACTTGAGGCTCTGTCTCAATAAAAAGGTCTCCTTTTCCCTGTCCCCTAATTGCCTACTTCCCCTCCCTGCAATAATCATCAGTTTCTTCCAGTTCTTCACTGGAGCATCATTTGTAATAGCAAAAATATAAGACAGTCACAAATATTATGATTCCACTAGAATGAGGTACCTACTGCCATCAAAGTCATAGGACAGAAAGTAGAATGGTTGTTTCCAGGAGCTAGGGTAGGAATGGGGAGTTAGTTTAATGGGTACAGAGTTTCATTTGGGAAAGATGAAAAAGTTTTGGAGGTGGATGGTGGTGATGGCTGCACACATATAAATGTACTTAATGCCAGAGAACTACTCACTTAAAAGTGCCTAAGATGGTACATGTTATGTTATGTGTATTTTGCCACAGTAAAACAAAAGCTTGGAAATAGCCTTAAAGTCCATCAATAGGGGACATTTCATACTATAGTCATTCAAGGTTTCTGTTAGGAAAAATAAGGCTACTTCCTGTGTATTGGTATAGAAAGATCTCCAAAATACACTACAAGCCTGAGGGGCAGAACAGTGTGCAGGGGTGTGCTAGCATTTAACAATGGGTGTATGAAGTGGTTAAGAGTGGAGTCTCTGGCTTGGTGCCTGTGGCTCAAGTGGCTAAGGCGCCAGCCACATACACCTGAGCTGGTGGGTTCAAATCCAGCCCAGGCCCACCAAACAACAATGACAACTGCAACCAAAAAATAGCTGTGCATTGTGGCGGGCGCCTGTAGTCCCAGCTACTTGGGAGGTAGAGGCAAGAGAATGGCTTGAGCCCAGAAGCTGGAGGTTGCTGTGAGCTGTAATGCCATGGCACTCTACCCAGGGTGACAGCTTGAGGCTCTGTCTCAAAAGAAAAAAAAAAGAGTGGAGTCTCTAGAACCAGACTTGGTTTCAAATCCCAGCTATGCTGTGGAACCTTGGACAAGTTACTTAATCTTTTTGAGCCTCAGTTTCCACATCTATAAAATGGGAGATACATTAGTGCCTACCTTCTAGGGCTGTTGAGGGGACTAAATAAGTTAATAGATATGGAGCCCCTAGAAGATACCTGGCCCTTAGTCTGACATATAGTACGTGCTTACTAAATGTGAATGGATGAATGAATGAATGAAGCTGAGTTAGAGGTCATGAGCTGTAGTTCTGACTCCACCTCTGTGAACTTGGACATGGCTCTCAGCTTTGTTCTTCTCATCTGTTCTATAGGAACAGGTACCTGAGTATGAGAATCAAATAATTAATGGGAGGAAAAGTACTCAGCAAAACAAAAGTGTGGAATTATCATATGAGACTTTACCATTGCCTTTCATCTGTGGTACTAACCTACTAGCCACGTGTGTGGTGGTGGTGTTTGCAGGGTAGACACATTTCTGTAGGCTCTGGGTTCCTGGCCTTCTTGCACTCTGCCTTTGCTGGTGAGCCAGCCACTGCCTGACTCCCCATTGCTGTTCCCTGGGTGAGGGTGGAGGAGGCAGTTCTTGAATCTGAGGGACATAGGTATAGTTATAGCTTATAGCCTCAGGCCTGGTCATCACCCTGGTCAACCTCAGACACTGATCTGCTCCAGAGAGGTCCCTAGAGAGCAGAGAAGCCCCATGCCTGGAGGCCAGGAGGCCTGAGTGGCTGTCTGCATGCCGTCCCCTGGGACCCTGGCTTAGTCACTTAGTCTCTCTGAGGTGAGCAGCTACCTGCTTCACATGCATGGTGGAAGAATGACATAATAGAGATGAAGTTACCTTGAAATATGAGTAAATCCTTTAAAAAACTATTGCTCACTGGAATTGCGTCCCCTCTATTTTAGGCAAATATATCGAGCACATTCTGTGAGTCACATTATTTATACATGCATGTCTCATTCAAGACTCTATTAGATTAAGCCAAGTGCTGGAACAAATAACCCCCAGATTTCAAGGGTTTACCACAGTAACATCGACTTCTCATTCATATCTGAATTCAGTGCAACCCGGGGACTTGGCAGGTGCCAAGTTGAAGGACTGGCCCTAGTTTGCCCCCCGGCTTTACCATCTTCTAGGTCCTCACTGTTGTCCATTAGGTCCTCTGTGGGAGGCTTTGGGGCCAGCCTGAAGATGAAGAACATCATTGTCATCCACAGCCCATCAGCTAGTACTCATCACCCTGAGAGGCCACATGACTGCAGGGAGGCTGGGAAGCATCAGTTCAGCTGTGGGCCTGCAGGGAAATGCAGACTGCCAGGGGACACTGCACACTTTCTGCCCAACCCTTACAACAACCCATGTTACTGCTGGAGAAACTGAGGCACAGAGGCAAAGTAATTTGCCCAAGGCCCCACATCCAGTCAGAGCCAGTATTTGTTCCCTGTTCCCCTTTTTTTTATTGCATTCTGTTCCTCTTTCATGTCTTACTGCTCTGAAGATATTATAGCATTTTAAAGATTTTCTTTAGTTCCTGAATTATCTCATTTCCTCAGAATTCCGTTTTCCTTTCACCTCTAAAATTTGTGAGGCTCAATGCAAAATGAAAATGCAAGGCCCTTGTTCAAAAAGCAGAAAAAAACTTTTCCCTCTTTTCTGTGCTCTTCTCCCTCCCAGCCCCAGACTTGCAAAGTTTTTTTTTCTTTATTTGCTATTATTTAATGTCTTTCTCCCTCAGTCATGGGGGGCACTCAGAGTGCAAGGGCAGACCCTGCTAGGCTCCCAGAGCCCTGCCCTACAACTTGGCCTGTGGGACCTGCATGGCCTACCTGGCCCTCCATGCTCCTAGCCCTCCGCCAAGAGTGGAGGGTGACAGCAGTTCACTGAATGGATGGCGAGAAGTGGGTAGCCAAGAACCCATCCCAGGGAGGTGGCTAGAGGCAGTATGAGCTGGATGGCATGTGAGCTGACACTCCAGGCCATCAGCACTTGCCCATTTGTTCACTTTCAAACTACACATTCAAGGATAAAGACATAGTCACATGTGGCTTTAACGACGGGGACACATTCTGAGAAATGCATCATTAGGCATTTTGTCACTGTGCAAACATCATAGAGTGCTCTTACACAAACCTAGATGGCACAGCCTGCTCACACCTCGGCTTTGTGGTGTGGCCTGTTGTTTCTGGGCTAAAAACCAGCACAGCACATGCACGCTGAGTACTGTGGGCAGCTGTAACACAGTGGTGCTTGTGTGTCTAAACTTAGAAGAGGCACAGCAAAAATGCAGTATAAGAGATTTTATAAAAGGGCACACTCGTATGAGGTGCTTACCACGAATGCAGCTTGCAGGACTGGAAGTTGGTCTAGGAGAGTCCGTGGGTGAGTGGTGAGTGAATGTGAAGGCCTCGGACATTACGGTACACTACTGTGAACTTTAACACTTACAGCTTTGCACGGTGGCAGTATCGTAGCCAATGAGATTTACCTGAGGTGCAATTATTGCTAATTGAAAACTTTTCCCTATAGCCTGATGACTTGCTATATAGTTGGCACTGGCAATTTTTGACGGTCTCTAGGAAGATTGAATTAAAAAAAAAAAAAAGAACACTGTACAGCCAGGCTCTGAATATAAATTATTATAATGACTTAAACTCAGCTTACTGTGGCTGGTCATGGTGGCTCATGCCTATAATCCTAGCATTCCAGGAGGCCAAGGCAGGTGGATTGCTTGAGCTCAGGAGTTCAAGACCAGCCTGAGCAAGAGCAAGACCCCCTCTCCACTAAACATAGAAAAACTAGCCAGGCATGGTTGTGGGCATCTGTAGTCCCAGCTACTCAGGAGGCAGGAGGATTGAACTTAGGTGTAGGCTGACACCATAGCACTCTACCCAGGGCAACAGAGGGAGACCGTGTCCACTCCCCCACCCCCTGCCCCCCCAAAACTTAGCTTACTATAACTTTTTTACTTTATAAGCTTTTAATTTTTTTTTAACTTTTTGACTCTTTTGTAGTAATAGCTTAAAATACAAACACATTGTACGGCTGTACAAAAAATATTTTCTTGCTTTATCTCCTTATTCCATAAACTTTTTTCTATATTAAAATTTTAAATAAAATTTCAAAACGTTTTTGTTAAAAACTAAGACAAACACACACCTTAGCCTAGGCCCACACAGGGTCAGGTCAATCAATATTTCTGCCTTCCACCTCCAGGCTTTGTCTCACTGGAAAGTCTTCAGGGGCAACAACACCCAGTGAACTGTCATCTCCTTTGATAACAATGTCTCCTTCTAGATACCTCCTGAAGGAAATGCCTGAGGCTGTTTTACTGTTAACTTTATATAGAGAGATATATATAGACATGTATCTATATATAGAAGTGTCTATATATAGATACATGTCTATATAGAGTGATCTCGATATAGATATATTGACATATATAGAGATATAGACATAGATAGATACAGATAAATATATATATATATATATACACACATATATACATATATAGATATATGGAGCACATTCTAAAATAATGATAAGAAGTATAATGTAGTAGACATATACGCCAGTAACATAACATAGTAATTAATTGTCATTAAGTATTACATTCTGTATATAGTTGTGTGTGCTAGGCTTTGATAAACCTGGCAGCACATTAAGTTTGTTTACAGCAGAGTCAACACAAACATGTGAGTAATGAGTAATATGTTCTATTTTTTTGAGGCAGAGTCTCACTTTGTTGCCCTTGGTAGGGCATAGCTCACAGCAATCTCAAACTCTTGGGCTCAGGTAATTCTTTTGTCTGAGCCTCCCAAGTAGCTGGGACTACAGGAGCCCACCACAACACCTGGCTAATTTTAGAGATGAGGTCTCGTTCTTGCTCAGGCTGATCTCAAACTGTGAGCTCAGGCAATCCACCTGCCTCAGCCTCCCAGAGTGCTAAGATTACAGGTGTGAGCCACTGAGCCTGGCTTGTTCTATGATCTTACAATAGCTACGAGGTCACTAGGCAAAAGGAATTTTTCAGCTTCATTATCATTTTTGGGGGAACCACAGTTGTATGTGTGGCTTCTTATTGACCATAATAGATGTATTATTGTGTGGTCCCTGATTGTATTAAAGACACAAGGATCAGACCCCTGGAATAGGGCCTGCTGGGCATTGCATGGATGGCATGTCCTCAAAGCTGGCCCTCGTAGGGGGTCATTTCTCTGGGAGCCTGTCCGTTTCCCTAGAGAAGGTATCTCCATCCCTTCCCAGGCTGTGTTCTGGGAGCTGGACACAGGCTCCTGCAGAGAACCCTGTTCAACACTCAGACCTTTGCCTTATCACTGCTATGCCTGTGACCCACATCCAGGCTGCTCTGATAAGTCTTCCCTGGAGAATAAGCCTTCATCAGCTGTGTGGAGCTTTGGGCCTCCCTTCTCCCCCAAAGGGACATTTTCAACCTCTCCCTGCTCTCTGGCCCTGCCAGACCATATGTCTTCTGAGTGGCTCATGGGGTGCACTGCTGCTCTCTTTAGCACTGCTGGCCATTCATCCCCTCTTCAGCTCTCCACCCTTCAGAGACATGTGGCCTCTCCCACATGCTGTCATGCACCTACCATGGGCTGACTGTACTCCAAGAACTTCCCATGTACCTCTTCCTCCCCTTCCTGTCCTGATGAGGTTTTCAGCTGCTTTATTCATTTGCTGTTCTTTTTCAAGGATTTGGGAAGATAAGATAGATCTGTTTGTTTACTTCACCATGCCTAACCCTAAATCAGTTACATCTTGGGCATACTTACACATATATGATGTATTTTAGAAGATTATATTCCTTCACCAAGCATTTATTGAACACCTATTGTTTGCCACACCCTGTGGTGGTTTGCTGGGAGACAGTACTGAGAAGCAGCTTCCTGTTTGTGAGAGGCTGGACTGTACCAGGTGGGAGGCTGAGAAGGTTATGATTGTGGTGGAAAGTTTGGGGCGGCAGGAGTCTGAACACAAAGGCCTGCAGCGCACCTGGGCCGGAGCCTGGACTGGGGGATGTGCTTCAGGAAGGCCCTTTCCAAGCAGAGAGGGAAAGGCCAGCCTTTTGTCACTCTTTAAAACCTCTTTACTATCATACTCTCACTTACCTTTGGGTTACCAGGGATTCTGCATTTGGTTTTTCTCACCAGTTTCCCAATTATTATTTTTAAAAATCTACTGCTTCTAATCTGCCTGGGTCTGGAATGGCAGACAATCAAGTGTGTTGGAAGTGTGTCTAAAATAAGAGTTAATTAGGCTGTGAATTAAGTTTTGAGGGACTCAGCTGTGACTAAAATGCATAAAGTTTAATGTATCAATTTTATAACTTCTATTTTTACTACCCAGTAGCCTTCTTAACTTCTGTAGCTTAATTTGTATTCCAGATGACCAGCATTACCATATGAGGCATAGCAACTATTCTCTTATAAAACTTTAAACATCAGCTGTGGGCTGTATCTTCTTTTTAGTCCTATATTCTTCTGGCTACATTAAAAATGCATTGGCCTTTGGTTTGCCCAAAGTATAAATTTTTATTTACTGTCATTCCTTGATTTGAAGAGGCTTACTATATCACATTTTAGCATCTCTAAAATGGGATGAGTTTTATACTTGATGGGGTTCTTGGCATTACATCAGAGTTTTCTTTCTTATGTGGTATATAAAAGCGTATCGTAGGATCAAGACTATCTTAGATTCAATAACATGCAGTAGTTAGGTCATTTGAAGGGATCGACGGTTGTTCTGTTTCTCCACCCTGTCCCCCACTCTGGGTTGGAAAGAAACAAGCTCATCACTCATTTGAAAAGAAATCCTTTTCTCCTTAAACCTTACAACAACAAAAATAGGGATAATAATAACAACAGTAAGCATGTAAAGCACCTACTATGTGCCAACACTTCTCTAAGAACTTTCCAAATAACTATTCAACAATTCTGGGTTAGGCCAGGTACAGTGGCTTATGCCTATAAACCTAGCACTCTGGGAGACTGAGGATGGAGGATTGCTTGAGCTCAGAAGTTTAAGATCAGCCTGTGCAAGAATGAGACCCCCATCTCTACTAAAAAAAAAAAGAAAGAAAGAAAAAGAAAACTTAGCCAGGCATTGTGGTAAGCACCTATAGTCCCAGCTACTCAGGTAACTGAGGCAGGAGGATCTATCTCTTGAATCCAGGAGTTTGAGGTTGCCATGACTAAGGCTGACACCATGGCACTCTAGTCTGGGCAACAGAATGAGACTTGTTCTCAAAAAAAAAAAAATTAAAAAAGAAATTAAAAAAAAATAATTCTATGTTAGAGGTATGGCTATTACTCTCATTTTATAGATGAGGGAACTGTGGCTCAGAAGTTAAAGAGGCAAAGCCAAGAATCCAGGCCGTTGTTTCTCCTAAAAAAAAATCATGCTGTGCTGACATTGGTGAATCTAGGAGGCAAGTGAAGTGTCTTCGTTTAAATCAGGGATTCTTACCCGGTCATGACTTAGACTCAAATAGGGAGCTTTAGAAAAATAGCGAAAGAATTCTCTACGCAATTCTAAAGTACAGCCAGTATTAAGAACACCTGGTTTATTTTATTTTATTTATTTATTTATTTTTGAGACAGAGTTTCACTATATTGTACTGGGTAGAATGCCATGGCTCATCATAGCTCACAGCAACCTCAAGCTCCTGGGCTTAAAGCATCCTCTCAGTCTCCCGAGTAGTGGGGACTACAAGTATGCACTAGCCATGCTTGGCTAGTTTTTTTCTGTTTTTAGTAGAGATGGGGGTCTTGCCCTTACTTAGGCTGGTCATGAACTCCAGAACTCAAGCAATCCCCCCGCCTCAGCCTCCCAGGGTGCTGGGATTATAGGTGTGAGCCACCTCACCTGGCCCAAAGGAACCCCTACTTTAAATGATCTGCATGAGATCCCCTAGCCTGCCATTATGGGGTCTATAGCTGTCTTACCCTTATTCTCTGAGGATGCCACACCCCCCCAGGGTAGGGTGGCTGCCCAGCCTGGGTGACAATGACAGCCTGGACCTCTTATTCTTTTGGATCTGAATCTCTTGGTTAGAAAATATGGCTTTCTTTTTTTTGTTATTGTTGTCGAGAAGTCATCGAGGGTACCCAGAACCAGGTTGCACTGATTGCATTTGTTAGGTAAAGTCCCTCTTATAATTGTGTCCCTCCTCCAAGAGGTGTGTCACACACCATGACCCCTCACCACCCCCTACTTCCCTCTCTCTGATCCCCCATTGCCATACCCCCCACCATATACAGTTGTCCTTATTCAGAATTCAGTGCATCGGATTCTTCTCCATTCTTATGATGCTTTACTAAGAAGAATGTGTTTCAACTCCATCCAGGTTAATACAAAAGATGTAAAGTCTCCATCTTTTTTAGTGACTGAATAGTATTCCATGGTATACTACCCCATAGCTTGTTAATCCATTCCTGGATCAGTGGGCATTTAGATTGTTTCCACAGTTTGGCAATTGTAAATTGAGCTGTGATGAACAATCTAGTTCAAATGTCCTTATGATAAAAGGATTTTTTTCCTTCTGGGTAGATGCCCAGTAATGGGATTGCAGGATCAAATGGGAGGTCTAGTTTGAGTTCTTTGAGGATTCTCTATACTTCCTTCCAAAAAGGTTGTATTAGTTTGCAGTTCCACCAGCAGTGTACAAGTGTTCCCTTCTCTTCGCATTCATGCCAGCATCTACAGCTTTGAGACTTTGTGATTTGGGCCATTCTCACTGGGGTTAGGTGTAGTTTTGATTTGCATTTCTCTGATGATGACAGATGATGAGCATAGCATTTTTTCATGTTTCTTAGCCATTGTCTGTCTTTAGAGAAGGTTCTATTCACCTCTCTTGCCCATTGTTATAAGGGATTGTTGACTTCTTAAATGTTGATTAATTTGAGTTCTCTATAGATCCTAGTTATCAAGCTTTTGTCAAATTCATAATATGCAAATATCTTTTCCCATTCTGATGATTGTCTGTTTGCTTTGATTGTTGCCTCTTAACATACAGAAGCTATTCAATTTAATTAAGTTCCATTTGTTTTATTTTTGCTGTTGTTGCCATTGCCACTGAAGTCTTCTTCATAAGGTCTTTCCCTGGTCCAGTAACTTCAAGTGTTTTCCCCACAGTTTCTTTGAGAATTTTTATTGTATCATGCCTTAGATTTAGATAGAAAATATAGCTTTCATTTATCATTTATTTCCTTTTCCTTTTTTTTTTTTTTTTCCTTTTTCTGTCTTCTAGCTCTGGAGTGCACAGAAAATCAAACAGGTAATCCAATTTTGGACTCTTTTTCTGTTGTTCTCCATCCCCTCCTGAGCCCCACCCTAACCCTGTCCTGGATCTAGTGGAAGCCCCTCCTCCCATGGCCGTTTCGTTCCTTCAGTCTCTCCCTCACCTCTTCCTTCTGACCCAGCACCTGAGGGCTAGAGTTTCTGAAGCCTGAGGCTCAGGCCAGGCTGGCCTTTCCCTGGGCTCTCTGAGCTCTAGGAAGGGACTAGGGTCCATCCACAAAATCATTATATGTCTACTATGTGCTAAGCATGGGGTTCAGGGTTTGTATGGAAGGCATAGCCGTGGTCCCCACCGGTTTTTATGCTCCCTACACTGAGCTTTGAGGATTAGTCAGGAGTTGGGATGCTATTTATGTTTTGATTCTCTTACTTTAAAGGGTGGAAAAGACTAACAGGCAGAAGGCAGCACACAGTTACTGGTGTCTGAGTCTTCCTGGAGAAGCAGTCCTTTTCCCCCTTCCTCCCTAAGCACCTCTGCTTGGCTCCCTCCTCCTTTTCTCCCCTCTTCCTCACTGTCATCCTGTGCTCTATCCCTGGCTCTTTCCAGGCTATTCTACACCCGGACACCAATGAGAAGATCTTCATGCCTTTTAGAATGTCAGGTGAGCTCCTGGGAACCTTCTGCTTCTGTGCAGGCCAGGGTACTTACTATGGTTGCAGCTCCTGGAGTGTCCAGATTGAGGGGTTCATGGGTAGGGTTGGGTGGAAAAGTCCATAAGAAGGACAGGAGGCCAGTCCAGGGATTGGAAAGGCTTTATTAGTAGAGAAAGGAGAGAAAAACAGTAGTGTGAAGTCTGACCTGAAGTCAGCTCAGCTTTCTTTCTTTCTTTTTTTTTTTTTTTTTTGAGACAGGGTCTCACTATGTCACCCTGGGTGGAGTTCCATGGCATCACAGCTCATAGCAGCCTCAAACTCTTGGGCTCTAGTGATTCTCTTACCTTAGCCTCCCAAGTACCTGGGGCTACAGGCACCTGCCACAATGCCTGGCTATTTTTTGGTTATAGTTGTCATTGTTGTTTGGCAGGCCCAGGCTGGATTGGAACCTGTTAGATCTAGTGTATGTGGCTAGTGCCCTAGCCGCTGAGCTACAGGCACCGAGCCCCAGCTCAGCTTTCCTACATTTTCAAGAGCCTTTTATTATTCTTTATCAGTGGGGTTAAATGTGGGAGGAGGGGTTCCCAGACAGAGTCATCCCTTTTGCAGAGGGACTAATTTTTGCACTCAAGGCAAATCTAGGAGTTACTACCTTAATCGGCCGCCAGTGGGGGCCACGACAGACTCTAGGGCAGCAGAAGCTCTGTGTATGTTATAGTTGTGGCTGCAGATATTCTGTGGTCCCTGTACTGGGCAGAGCAGGCACTCCTCCTGAGCCTGGCTTCTCTTATAACTTCTTCTTCTTTTTTTTTTTTTTTTTTGAGACAGGGTCTCACTCTGTCACCCTAGGTAGAGTGCAGAGGGATCATCATAGCTCAAATTCCTGGGCTCAGCCTCCTAGGTAGCTGGGTCTACAGGTGCATGTCATCACACTCAGCTAAATTTTTCTATTTTTAGTAGAGACAGAGTCTTACTTTTGCTCAGGCTGTCTTAAACTCCTGAGTTTAAGTGATCCTCAGCCTCCCAGAATGGTAGGATCACAGGCAGGAGACACCATGCCCTGCCAATTTCTGACCTTTTGGAGTTAGGAATTCCTCTGAGGAGCTGATCAAACTCTGGACCTCTCACCAGAGCAAGGCGAGAAAGGGCTGTGTGCATGCACAATTATGCATGCTTACAATATTAACTTTTGGTTTAGATGTAGCTCAGATAAGTATGCTCACTGTTGTCTGGCCACCAGCTGACTAGGGGCTGGGGACAGGAGACTGCCCATTGACAACATCTGGGGCTGCAAAGGGAGCATCACCTGGAGACTATGACCAGCGAGGAGCCAGCACCAGGACCTGGCTGTCCTTCACCCTGGCTCTCTGCTCTCTCCTGAGGATGCCAGAGAGCTAAAAGGCTCTGGTACTTAGAGGTATACAGCTTAGGTGGGTAGGGAATTCCTTGTCCCAAAATGGTCATGATGTCAGGATAGTAAGAGCTGATGCTAGAAAGACAAGCCAAGGGAAGAAGGAAGACATTCTGGGGTCCTTGGAGGATGTCCAGTCTTGTGCAGTGAGGGGGGGAAATTGTGTGGATCATAAGACCTGACTCTTATTTTTCTTCTTGCTCATAGGTTACATTCCTTTTGGGACACCAATTGTAAGTGTTACTGTCAATGGATTTTCTTTGCTAAACTTTTTTAAAATGTATAAACTTTACATTATTGTTCGTTAATGTTTGACTGAGTTATGGATTTAGGATAAATTTCTGGAGGGGAATTGCCAGATAAAAGGATTTACATTTCTGATTATTTCTCTTGATGCTGATAGCCAAACCTCTTTTCATAAAATGTGCGCTGACTTATACCCAACATGGAGTCAGAACGTGCCTTCATCTCTGCACATTTTCCATCCCTAGTATTGTCATCAGGACCTTCTGGTTATAGGGAAGTCCATGGTTCAACTTAGAATATTTTAGCTTTATGATGGTGCAAAAGCAATATGTATTCAGTAAAAACTATACTTCCAATTTCAAATTTTGATCTTTTCCCAAGCTAGTGATAGGTAGTATAATATTCTCTTGTGGTGCTGGGCAGTAGCAGAGAGCCCAGCTCCCAGGCAGCTCCATGATCACCAGGGTAAACAACTGATACTCTACAGCGGACTGCGTTAGCAGCATTTATGCTCTGGTTTCTCCAGGTCAAATAAATCTTTCACCTTTTACTGTATTACCAGCTGTTTTTGGATATTGTGTTTTGTGTTTTTCCATTTCATCATGTCTACAAAATGCCTATTTTCAACTTACCATGGGTTTATCAGAGTAACCCCATCACAAGTCAAGGAGCATCTATGCATACTTTCACGTAATTTTTTTTCGCTTAATGATATATCCTAGAAATCGCTGTATATTCATAGAGATCTCTCTCATTTTTTATAGCTGCATAGTATTCTACTACTGGAGGTTCCATGATTTATTTACCCACTTTCCTACATTAGGTTGTTCCTAATATTTTGCCATTATGAATAATACCATGATGATGATACCACATATAATATATTTTTTGATATTGTTAGGGTAAACACCGAAAGACTAATTAAATAGACATTTCTGGTAACAGTGATCAAGATAAAAGAGAAAACACACAAGCAGTATTTGGAACAAAAAATACAATATCTATAGGTACAGTAGATTTTTTTTATTAAATCATAGCTGTGTACATTAATGCAGTCATGGGGTACAGTGTGCTGGTTTTATATATAATTTGAAATATTTTCACCAAACTGGTTAACATAGCCTTCATGGCATTTTCTTAGTTATTGTGATAAGACATTTATATTCTGCATTTAGAAAGTTTACATGTACCCTTGTAAGATGGACCATAGGTGTGGTCCCACCAATCATCCTCCCACCACCCATCCTCCCTCTTCCCTTCCCCTCCCTCTCCCCCATCCCCATATTCTTGGGCTATGATTGAGCTATAGCTTTTGTACAAAAGCTATAAACTAGTTTCATAATATGTTCCAGCTCCATCCATGTAAACATGAAGGAGGTAAAGTCTCCATCTTTCTTTAAGGCTGCATAATATTCCACGGATACAGTAGATGTTTAAAAGATCAGAATGCATTGAACAACCCAGAGCAATAAATACAAAGACTTAGAAGGAGTGGAAACATTTCTGGGAAAGTATAGCTTACCAAACTACCTAGCAATATGAAATATAGAATCTGATTAGATCAATAAGTAGAAAGAAATTAAATTAGTAGTTTAAAATATTTATACCAAGGAATAAACACACAGAAATTATCACTGGGCTCTGATGGTTTTCCAGGTGACCACACTGAAAGGACTAGCCAAACTCAATCTTTGTAAAATTCTTAAAGGAGAAAAAAAAGGAATTATTCCCAATTCATTTATGAGGCACATTGAAACCAATACTAAAGAAGTAAGTATAAGAAAAATTATAGGTAGCCGGGCATCATGGTGGGCACCTGTAGTCCCAGCTACTAAGGAGGCTGAGGCAAGAGAATCACTTAAGCCCAAGAGTTTGAAGTTGCTGTGAGCTGTGATGCCACAGCACTCTACCAAGGGTGACAAAATGAGACTGTCTCCAAAAAAAAGAAAGATTATAGGCCAGTGTCACTTATGAAACCTAAAAATTATAAATAAAATAATAACAAACTGAATCCAGCAATGCATCAAAATATGCTATAACCGAATAATTTTCAGTAAGGATTATAACATTAGAGAATGTATTAATGTAATTCATCACATTAAGAAATTGAGAAAATGGGAGAAACATGACTTTCCTGATAGAAAAGGAATTATTTTATTTGACAAAATAAAACATAACTCCACTTACAATAATAATAACCATAGTAAAAATAAAATAGATTAGGTCTAGAAGGAAATTCCTTAACAGAGTATCTACTAAAAAAAAAAAAAAAGAAAATAAAAGACAACTAACCCTATAGCAAGCACCCTTTCCTTTCTCTTTCCCGTTCCCTTTCCTTTCCTCACCACCTGGCCTAGGTGCAGCACTGGCATTTACCAGCGTGCAGAAATGACATCCATAAGCACCATTATTTTTCTTTTGAGACAGAGCCTTACTATGTCACCCTTGTGGCATCACAGCTCACAGCAACCTCAAACTCTTGGGCTTAAGTGAGTCTCTTGCCTCAGCCTCCGGAGTAGCTGGGACTATAGGCACCCGCCACAGTGCTCAGCTATTTTATGATTGCAGTTGTCATCATTGTTTAGCAGGTGCAGGCTGGGCTCAAACCCGCCTCAGCGTATGTGATGCCGCCACACAAGTACCATTCTTAAAGATAAAACAAATAAGGGCAAATTCTTAATATCTGAGACACTATAAAAAGCCTGATAATCCTATTACTACCCAACACTTTCCCTGAAGATTAGCAAATGCAGTTAGACATGAAAAAATAAACTAGTATTAAAGCTGGAAAAGAAGAAACAAAAAAAATTTATGAGAATAGACAAACTATTAGTGCTATTTAAAGATTTCTGGATATGAGATAAGCATACAAAAAAATGTTTTATGCCTATAAGCCTACAACAAAAACCTAGAAAATGAAAATATTTTTAAAAGGTACCATTTACAATACACTTAAAACTATAAGGCTCCTAAAAAGAAATTTAAAAAATGACATGCAAGACCTTTATAAAGAAACATATACGACTTTATTGAAGGACATTGGAAATCTAAATAAATGGAGAGATATATCGTCTTGTTTTCTTTAAATTAAAATTTGTATTCAATGTAATTCCAATCAAAATCTCAGCAGAATTTTTCATGGAACTTGACAAGTTGATACTAAAAATTATGTGAACAAGCTAAGGAATAAGAACAGCCAAGACAATTTTCTTCCTTTTTTTTTTTCTTTTTCTTTCTTTTTTTTTTTTTTTAACGGCACCATATATTGGAAGCTGAGACAGTGTTCAAGAATGAGATGGTGGGAGAATATTATTAGACAGTTTGATTTTGATACAGGGTTAAGCAGACAGATTAATGGAATAAAATAGGCAAAACGTGGAAACATACCCATGCTCACATGGAAACTTGATATTTGACAAAGGTGGTGTTACAAATCAGTGGGGGGAAAGGATGGGCCATCTATTATGTAGTGCTGAGACAGTTGGCTGCCTAGATGGAAAAGAAATAAAGTTAAATTTCTAGCTGAGAAAAAATAAATAAATCTTTAGCTGACCTGGTACACAGAACCACATTTAAATATGAAAAGAAAGTATTTGCAGCAATGTTTATGATAGCAAAAAATTGGAAACTACCGAAATTCCATTAATAAGAAAATGGCTAAGCTGTGGTTTAGTCATGCAGTGGAATACTTAACACAGGAAAGAAAATAATGAACAAGGGCTACATTTATGAATATGGATAAGTCTCAAAAAGAATGTTGAATGAAAAAATAGTAGCAGAGTAGTAATGCTCTCTGATGTCATTTATATAACGTTTAAAATATGCAAAGCAATGTTATATATAGTTATGGGTACATTTTTCATGTATCTATAAAAACACTCATGGGAACAATAAGCAACAGATTCATGATACTGATTACCTCTGGGAAGAGAGAAAGCAATGGAATCTAGCAAATCAGGGTGCTTCATTTGTAGTTGTAGTGTTTCATCTTTTTAAAAAGCTAAAATTTTTATAAAAATTTGACAAAATAAGATTTGACATATATGGATACTCATCCTCTGGACTTTTCTGTATTCTTGAAATATTTCATTTTATGCATGTATTTTAAAATATACATAAATACATCGAGAGACGTATTATTCACATCTCTATCTTTATGTTCTTGCCCCGAAACTACAATGCTGCTCTGAAATATTCTGAGAAAGGATTATAAACTTTCCACTATGATTGTGTGTGTCTCTGTTTCATTTCTTTTCATTTCTTCAGTTGTTGTATGTATTGTAATTCAGAAGTGTTTTGGTGTTTTCATGACAGTGTTATCTTCTTGATGTTATTACCTTTTTTCTCTTTCTTATACAAACCCACAATATCCTCATTTTTTTAAATATTCTTGCCTTAAATTCTATTTATCTCATAGTAATATTTCTATTCTTATTTTAATTTATTTGCCTTGTATATCACTTGCTTATACTTTTACATCAGAGTCATTTGATTTCTGTGTCCTTTTGTATTTTATGTCTCAGACTCTAGCTGAATTCTTTTAACCCAGTTTGAAAAGTACTATCTTTAATTCTAATAACAAATGGGACCCACTCATTATTTTGCCACTGATTGTTCTAACCACTTATTCCAGCCATCAGGTGGGGTTTTTTTGCTGGCTTATTTACTAAGCTTTGTTGTTTCCACTTCTTTTCCTGATCTGTACTAGAGCGATCGTTTTCACTGGTCCTTTTGGTTTCAAGGAGTTTGGAAGGGGAAAATCCTAATTCTTTCTAATTACCATTCATGCATAATATTTTACAGATTAGAAAGGTTGTATTATACATATTTTGTGAATATCAAGAATCAAATAATGCATATGACTTCCTCAACCCTACCCACACAGGAAGAGCCTCTCAGCATACAATTTTATTCTAATCTCTACTTGAACATTTTACCTCTATAAATCTGCTAAATTTTTGGAAATAAACTGGAATCTCATCAGATGTAAACTATCGGATGTAAAGCTTTTCTTAGCACCTATTTTAAAGTCCACAATTATTTAAAGTTTGTGTGTGTATATATTTTATGTTTGACTAGAATATTTTTTTGAATAATTTTCAGACTATGTGGACAATACACTTTCTAAATCCTTGCATATCTGGAAATGTCTTTTTCTCTCTCTCTCTCTTTCATACATGAACAATAGTTGGCCTGATTCTCTTTTCTTTTCTAGGTAAACTTCCCCCCTTCCCCTGGAATCATTTGGTATTTTTTTTCTCTTTTTCTTTGGAGTTCAAAAATAGCTTTAGGGTTTAAAAAAAAAAAAAAACAACTCTGTATATTTTATAAAATTATACAAGTAATACATGAATATGTTCTTTGGGATTCAAAAATACCACCACCAAGATTTTTTTTATATAGAATATTTTTAAAGTTAGACAAATAACACATGAATGTTCTCTCAGCTCAGAATTTAAACAATACAAACATAAGTAAAAGTTTTTATAATGATCCTTGACCCCAAATCTCTGGCC
Organism: Otolemur garnettii; assembly: GCF_000181295.1. Taxonomy (NCBI): domain Eukaryota; kingdom Metazoa; phylum Chordata; class Mammalia; order Primates; family Galagidae; genus Otolemur; species Otolemur garnettii. The sequence goes on from NW_003852463.1 coordinate 3,042,282, forward strand.
GGAAGTAACCTCTGTTGGTGTGAACTTCTAGTTGTTTTCTAGGCATTCACAAATGTATAAATCATCACTCATTTTCTTTTTATGTTCCATGAGGTGTTTTTCATTAAAAATGTGGCAGTATACTTACTTGCCTATGGTTAGCTTATTGCACTTAGCATTTGCCTACGTAAAGATTGGCTTCATTTTTTTGTTCACGCGTTCATTTTTTTCTCTGCTGAGTAGTGTCCTCTCTCCCCTAGTGTTGGCTTTAAGGTTGTTTCTGATTATTTGTTATTAGAAGCAACAGTGCTGCAGAAAATCTTTGTAAAGTTTCTCCAAGGCATATTCCAGAAAGTGAATTTACTGCATAAAAGGATATGCACTTTTACATTTTTCACTGATACTACTAAATTTCAATACTACTGTATTTCTTGATATTAATATGTATAATACAACCTTAATAATCTGTAAAATATTATGCATGAATGGTAATTTCCCACTGTATTTCCCTCCACTTTTGCAACACTGGTATTCATTGTTTAACAGTTTTTGCCAATCCAATGGAGGAAGGGGGGGCTTCTCATTAGGGTTTTCAATTTTATTTCCCTGAACACCAAAAAGATTGTCCTTCTTTTCATCTAATTATTGGCTATTTATATTTCCTCTTTCATGAAGTACCTGTTCACACCTTTTCCAGTCTTCCACGGGCTATATTTTTCTAATCGATTTGTAAGCGTTCCTTATATATTTTGGATGTTAATCCTTTGAATTATATATTGGAAATCTCTTCTGCAGCTGTTTTTTCCTTAGTTTCTGGTGTCTTTATAATAGAAAAGTCTTAAATGTGGATTTTCAAAAATGAAATGATCTTTGCTTTGATTTTGAGTCTTGTCCCACTCCTCGCCTCTATTTCCTTTGTTAAAATAATTGGATTTATGGATTTGTGTCTAGGAATTAGCCTTTGGATGTATTTATCAGTTTTTCTGTTTTATCTTCTCATTATTCATTTCTGCTTTTGTTTTTGTAATATCTTTTTTCCCTCTTTTGTTTGTGCTTGGTTTTCTTACTTTTTGCCTTGAATGTCTAGTTTATTTATTCCCTTTCTTTCCTTCTAATTAAAGTGTTTAGAGCTGAGATTTTGCCTCTGAATATATATAAAACTGACTATATCTGTTTTTATGTATAGTGATTCTGTGTTATTATTTTTAAATAAGTTTGGGATTATCGTTTCAAATCCTCTTCAGTTTATTAGTCAGAAGGAAGCATTTTATGATTGGATTTTCGACTTTTTTTATTTTCCAGCTTATCTTAATTGTAGCATGACCTCTGCGATTCTGCCATTTGGGATTTATTGTGGTTTCTTTGCAGCATGATATCTGATTGTATTGGTTGGAATTAGAACCATCTACATATACAGTAACAAAAAGTCAAAGATAACAGTGGCTTAAACAAAATAGTTTATTTCTATTTCAAGTCAAAGAAGTTTAGAGATAGGCAGAACCTCATAATGGCATCAGGAACCCGGGCTTTCATTTTTATATACCACCATTTTCAGTACTGGTTTCTGTTATAAAAGTTACCTCATAGCCCACGATGACTGCTGGAGTTTCAGCCATCACATTCACATTCCAGAGAGGAGAGGAGTAAAAGGATGTATCTCCCAACCGAGATAGCTGTCTTTAAGGAGCCTTCTTGGAAGTTCCATATAACAGTTCTGCTTACATTTTATGTAGAATTTAGCTGGGTATATCTAGTTATCCCTAATTATATAGGGATAGTAAGAAAGAAGGGGGAAATGGTTAATAGGTAGGAAAATAAGAGTGCCATAATTTTACAAATATTCCATCAAAATTTTAAAAAATTTAGGTACATCATCTTTTTGCCAAACCAGAGAACTGGGTATTTGAAATGGCAAAAGACAAATGTGGGGCTTATTTTTCCGTAAGAGGCCGAATGGACTCCTTACACCATCAACTGGGAAGAAGTGGCTAACTCAAGAGATGCTGACACTGTTTGCAGCTTGCAAAGTGTTGCTGAGGCTCACTCAGTACTTCTTCACTCTCTTCCTGTCTTACCCAAGACAAGGCCATTCATTATAGCAGGGTCACTACAGCCTTGTAGGCAGCCTGGGGACTTGGGTGCTGCTCCACTCCTGTGCTGTTCAGGGATTTATTGCTGAAGTAGATACTGTGAATATCCTATCAGGACCAATCCTCTCCCAGCCTGGAGCAAATAGCCCTTTGTGAATAAATGCATATAGTGTGAGAATTGGGTGCCCCAGCCCCTGAGATCCTGTATGAACACTGGATGGGGGTGAAACAGGCAGCATGACCTGCCTACCTCCCAGCAAGACTCCATGGCAGCCAGGGCCAAAATGGCAGTGTTCATCTACCTCCACTTCCTAGCCCCAAATAGCCATATCCCGAGATTCAGAACAGCTGGCGCAGAGGCTAAGTCCCCAGAGGAGCCTTGGCATTGGGAGAAACCTGTGGCTTTCCGTCTAGGCACTTTGATGTGGACAAGCAACTTGACAACTCATTGGTCCCTGCTCCACCCACTCGGGCTACTGCCTTGTCTTACATGGAAGGGGCACGGTGGCAGCTCTGGCACATGCATCCAAAGCCGTGCATCTACCCACTGGTCAGCTCCTCGAAGGCCTGCTATCACCTGATAGCACTGAACGTTTCCACAAATGCCTGGTCTGAAGGGGAGTGAAGGTTCCAGTCCACACCTTAGGAAAGCCCCTGGTCTGATACAGTGGGTATGAAATATACGCATGCAGAAGCCACTAAAAATGCTTACCAAAATAGAAACGAGGGTGCCAGCGAATGTGCTAGGAACTGGGTCCCTGAGTGATGAAGGGAAGGGGCGAGTAAGGCTGGCAGGTGCCTTGACTGAGAAGCTTCTGGAACCGCGGTCAAGCTGCTTTCTGCCCAGGTGGACATCCCCGGCTTGACCCCCGACACTCTTCCTGCTTTGCCTGTGAGTCACCCTGCTTCCACCCCACTCACCCCTCAGAGCTCAGGAGAAACGAGCTGGTTTTCTCCCAGAGGCTGGTGCCAGTTTAGTCAGCAGATTTCACAGATCCACTGGCACCCATGTAGTGTCTTATTTTAAGCTTAACATTTGAAGATGGGAACTTTTCCCCCTTCGGTGTGCGGTAAAGAGATCCCGATTTATACATAAGCACAGCGGCTTAGCTGGTGTACTGAGGCTGCTCCTGAGGCTGCGTGGTTTACTGCTCCCTTTCTTCAGGTGTCTTCTCAAAAGAGCCCTGCCAGTGTGGCCGCTTCTTATAAACAGCTTCCCTGGCCCCAGGTTTCCACTGAAAGGTGTGCAGCTCTGTCCTCTCCACACATGTGGCTGGAGAGAAGCAGACCCTGGCTCGGCCCTGGTGGTCTGATCTTCATCCTGCCCTCCCTATTTCCTTACCTGCACTGTGCTCTGCACCCTTGGCCACTGGAACACCTCAGATGCTAGCAACTGGGTTTCCCTTGGGGCCTGAGGCTCTCCCAGGGAGAATTTTTACTTCCTCCCTCAGCCCTGAGCTCTCCACTCCACTGCTGCCCTCCTCCACCCTCCCTTGTTGTGTCTGGAACTCTCAAAACTCAGGGCCAAATGCCTTGGATCCAGCTGGGAGCTAAGGAGGGCAGACCACGAATGCCTAGTCAGTGAGTCTGGTGGCCTTGGGTTAAGTATCAATCATAGTTCTGTCTTAGAATATTAAGAGCTTAGACTCAGTACTCTGAACCCCTTTATGTTGACACTACAGATGATCATGTGGACTTAGAAACTTTAAGCATCAGAAGATACTGGCATAGGCCATTTCATCTTCAGGGGTGGGGCAGGAGGGTGGATCACAGAGGGTTCACTTTTGTCAGGACTTGGCTGCGTCCCGAGGCCTTTCTGACATCTCGTCCTCATTCCGACTCTGCTTTTTCACATCTTTAAATCCCACTCCCAAATTTTTCCCTGGCCTGCCTCCCAGTATTACTGGACACCAGCCATGTTGGCCTGGCTCATCCCACACGAGAGGTGTTGCGTGAGGTAAGCTAGAACTGGCCAGTCAGAGGTAAGCCTTCATTTGACAGATGCTTTCTTTAACTGGCTGGCATCCTTTAAACAGCAACACCCCCCCAAATCTGAAGTGTTACTTTTCAGATCATTAGCCACGTAAATCAGAAGATGGAGACAAAGTAGAAGGAAAAAACAGGCAAATTGTTGAGTACTGGGGCCCATGGCGGGTCTATCAAAAATGAAGAGGAATGTTTTGGAATTGAGGGGGTCAGGAGGGAAGAAATACAAAATGGCGGGGGCTATTGCTTTACCAGCGATGACTCCTAGGTGCGTGCGGAGTGAACACCATGTCGTCTCACCTCTCTGAAGTTTAAGGACGTGCTGGAGGAAGACAGACATCAAACAGATTCTTACTACTGAGATACATGTTGCAAAAAGGCCACCAGAGCACTGCAGGGGCATGGGACAGAAACCTCACCTGATCTTGGGGGTTAGGGAAGGCTTCCTGGGGGAAGTGACAACTAAGCTGAAACCTGAAGGCTGAGGAGTGAGGGGTAAGGAGGCCGGAGTTACCCTGTTAGAAATGGAGTGGGGGCAGCTGAGAGGCACTGTTATTTTTGCCATTAGCTGGGCAAGCAGGATAACTCTGGACCCTGTAGTCCTCCCCTGGCTTAAGTTTTACTACCCAGTTGTTTTGGTACATATCCCCTGTTTCCTCTCCACTCTTCTTATAATTAAAAAAAATTTTTTTTCCTGTCCCTTGAGTCAGTCTTATAGGGGAGGTGGCCAAGCACATGGGGCTCTCAACCAGGTATCATTGTGTACAGAATTGTGGTCAGTGGCCTTGCTCCCCCATCTTTGTTTTCAAGTTGATGTTCCACTCCTGGCCAAGAAGGTTGGAATATTTGGGGGTGCCTCTCTCCCAGACTGAGACCTCATCTCTCTGCTGCAGTTAGAATACTCAGAAGGAGGAGGCCTAAAGCCAAGATGTGAGATATAGATAGGTAGATAGATAGTTTTTTTTTAGCCAGTTGTTGTATGGGTACCATTGGCCCCTTCCTTACTCTGTCCTGAGACTAGGCATAAGCATAAACTGCTCTTCTTCCTGGGCCTGCCAGTGCAACATCCAAGTTGGGCTTGTGGCTCCAAATGGGGTGGGGTGATAAACAAGGCCCCAGCATCCCTAGTGAAGACCTAATTCAAGGTATGTTCATGTGGTCAGGTTTGGACCAGGAAGGACAGTACAGACTGCGTTCATATGTGGCTGTATTTTCAACCATTGACACCTTAGTGTTGTGTAACAAATGTCCATCATACTTCAGTGGCATCCGTAGTATTAATTCTTAGTATTCTGCGGTGAGATCTGTAGTTGGCCGGGGTTTACTTGCTCTAGATAGGGCTTGACTGAGGCAATTCTGCATCTCACTGTGGGTCTATGGGTCAGTGGGTCAATTAAGGGTCAGCTGACCTGGGCTGGTCTTCATTCCTCCTATTTCTCATAATCCTCGGACAGAAGACTAGTCAGGGATGTCACCTTGTGGCTATTTTAGACATAGAAGGGCAAGCAGGAACACACAGCCTCTGAGGCTTGGCCCAGAGTGGGCAGACGGCCACTTCCATGTGCCACTGGCCAAAGTGAGTCATGTGGCCAAGCAGAGCTGAGAAGCAGGGAGAGATATGCCTCCCATGATGGAGCCATGGCTAGAGTAGGCATGCAGGGAACTGTGAAGAATCAAGACCAAAAATTCAGTCTACACCCTCCCCAAAGGCAAACCCCCATGCAATCAGGACTATAATAATAAGAGTTGGGAGGGGATGGATAATAGATTGATGGTTGGTCCAGTGGAGATCTTTTTCTGGCCAAGGGTTATTTCATGTTCTTAACAATGAATTGGCAAAGTTCCTCCAGCCTGGAGTGTGGGCTCATTTTGGGCTGAAAGCTTCAGGGGACATCAGGAAGAAGAAAGAATAGCCCCAGTTTTACCTACGGGAACTCAATTCTTTTATTTTTTTGTTTTATTTTGTTTTTTGAGACAGAGTCTCACCCTGTCACCCTGTAGAGTATCATCCTGTAGAGTGCTGTAGTGTCTTGGTAGCTCACAGTGACCTCAAACTCTTATGCTTAAGCAATCCTCTTGCCTCAGCCTCCCAAGTAGCTGGGACTACAGGCATCCACCACAACGCCCAGCTATTTTTAGAGACAGGGTCTCACTCTTGCTCTGGCTGGTCTTGAATTCCTGAGCTTAGGCAATCCACCCACCTTGGCCTCCCAGAGTGTTAGGATTACAGTACTGAGCTCCTAGGCCATTGTGCCCAGGCCTAGGCACAGTTCTTTGAGGGACAAGACTTGTGTTCAAAGATGAGGTGGATGCAGGCTGATGGCCATTTGTATAATGTGGACTGTGGAATTGAGAGCAAGGAGAGACCAGCAAAGTCTAGGAAAGCACTTGCTGGGAGGAGCGGAATGACACTAACCTCAAGTGAGCACTTGCTGCATGCCAGATGCTAAGCCAAATTCTCTCCCTGCCATACTTCCTCTCATGATTGTCCCAGGGGGTATCAGGATTAGCTTCCATTTAACAGATGAGGAAACAAAGGCACCAAAGACTCAAGTAACTTGCCCATGGTCACACAGCTAGTAAATATTGGCACCCGCACTTGATGACCAGAGCCTGAGTGTTAATTGCTAGTCCATGTCCTGACACCTTCAGGGAAGGGAACAGCAACAGTGCAGGGTGTGTGCAGAGAGGACAGCTGCCAGAGCTGCAGAGGGGACTTCAGCCATGTTACGAACTATAAATGGGAGCAAAGCTAGGATGTGCGATTTGGCCAAGGTCCTGCAGCAAGATAGGGTGGAGGCTGGGCTAGAAATCCGAGCTGCTGGCTCCTGTTTCCCTCTCCTTCCACTTTCCTTGGTACCAGCCACATTCTGGGCGCTCTCCACCCATCTGCGTGGCCACGCCTGAATCTCTTCCCTCTTGGAAGAGGTGCAATCCACTGGCATTGAAGCTGGGTGGACTGGCTCCCTCTCTCTATCCCTCTCTTTCTTCCTTTCCCCTGCCATGTTCTGGAAAGGGCAGCGGGAGGGAATGTGGGCAGGTTGCACCAGAGATATACATCTGAGAGCTGAAGGGAACATTTATTTTTAATTTAGACTTAAAAAGAAAAAAGGAAGTTATAAAATATCTGCTCTTGCTCCTGGGATTGTGCAGATGGTGCTGCGTTTTGCCTAATAGGGAATGGGGCTGGCATCTACAAGTTTCTGGTCCCCGCCTGACTATGGGACCTCGAGGGCAGGATACCTGTTCCCCTGCCTCAGCCTCTCATGACTCTCCAGGGTCCCATTTGGTCAGTGCAGCTCTGTGTTCTCTGTCTTCTAACCTTACCCTCTCCAGTCTGCCTTCTGCTGGTTTCCTAAACCTCCTCCTCAGGCCAGTCTCTCAGCTGTCCTGCCCGTCCCTGCTCCGTTGTGTGTGCATGCGCACACACACCCCTTAGATCAATCCCCCCTCCTCCTTCATCAGATATCTGGGGCACACCCACCTTTCCCTTTCTGAACTCCTGTTTGGATGATAGAATTTATCAGCTTTACACACACCCAGGTAACCTCATTAAACTATCTTATTGTTTTCATGCCTAGGTGTTGTGAATGACGTTCTCATACATTTTCTTGTTTGGTTTTTGAGTTTACTGTGGTTAAGGAATAACCTCTGGTGTTCTCTTCTGGGAGTGGTGTGGAGCTTGGTACATAGGTCATGCTCCATACATAGGCAGAGATTGTTGAGCGAATCCCTCTTCCTTTGTGCTCAGGGGGATGAGTGGGGAAGGAGCACCCTAAAATCAGAGACTAAGGGCCCCCAAGCCAGGAATCAAGCAACTGAATCATTCTCTAGCTTGTGCTATGAAGTCATAGGCAAATCGCTGAATTTCTTTAATTCTCAGCTTCCCTATTTGCAAAATATGGAAAGTAATCTCTATTTTGTCTGGTCCCTAGAGTTATTGAGGATTATTGTAAGTGACATGTGGAGCAATGCTTGGCAAAATCAATCAATCTCTTTAAGAAAGCATGAGGACACTGGTGCTTAAAGTCAGAGGTGCTGGAATGGATACTGGGCCTGTGTTAGGGCAGAAGGTTGGGACAGGAGGTGGGCGTTGTTCAACAATGACAAGTTTACTGATCATAGAGCCATGCATGACATGTGTGTACATAGCCAGAGTACTAGCTTAGTTTAAGGCTCTGGCTTGTTCTGGAAAAGATTTAAAATCACTTTAAAACATGCATGGCACTGAAGATAAAACAAAGGACGAAAATGAGACAAAGGACGGTTAGAGAAGGAGAAATAAGATGAAGCCAGGAGTGAGGTTTGGGCATGAAATACCTGTACTGTGGGTCTGTACACTTGGCAGATGTGGCCAGGGAGAGCTGGCCTGAGCTTCTTGACTGTCAGTGCAAAGAAACATAGTCAAATGGCCAGAATCTGCAAGGAATATGCAAACCACTTGCCCAGAAGTACAACTTCTGACCCTGAGACCAGAAAATATTTCCCTCAAGAGGATTAAAGGGATCCTATAATGTAATTTGTAGCATGCTGGACCACAGTTGTGTGGCATGTACAGTGAGTCCTCTGGGGCAGTATCTTATGACGTGCCAGTGGCCCGAGCACAGTTTGGAGGTATGGTGGGGATTCAAGGGAAAAGATCGTGTAGTTCATAAGACCCCATGTTAAGTAAACTACAGATTGGGGGGATGATAAACTAAGCCCCGAACAGCGAACAGCTTTGATTTTCTCAGGCTGTGGGAGGCAGTCACATACACGCACAGCCCCTTCCCACCCAGCCCCATACCCACTTCCTCTATTGTCTGGCTCCTTAGTGGAGGCCCTGCCTAGGAGGAGGTCCTGTGTCCTCTGGGATGCTTCTTAGCATGTGGGCTCCATTGTAGACAATGGGGCTATCGCTTTTGAATTCATCCCTACTACCTAGAACCTAAGAATAGAATTTTAAATTGAGATAGGACCTCATAGGTCAACCCTTTCCCTTTATAGGTGAGAAAGTTAGAGCCCCAAAGGGGGTCATCTTCTATTAGAGACCACGCAGGGACAGGGCAGAGGCTGAGACCCAAGGTCTCCTGGGTCTCATTCCAGTTCCCTAAGCTGCCCCTGCAAAGAAAAATCAAATTGGGATCTCATTCTGGATGACAAATCTTATAAGATAATTCCTCACCGAAGCTATGAAATCACTGTAGATTGTATAATTTTATTCAAGCTGATATGGGCCAATAAATATAAATGTGTGTGCGTGTTCACTGTTTTAAAACATTTTAATGTTTAAAACATGATTTACTAATGCTGCTGGGGATGTCTAGAATTTGATTTACTGCATAGTATTGAATGTTTATACTTGTTCCTTACAGAAATTCTTGCCAAAGAGCCATTTTATCTACAAGAATAATAAATAAGTCAATATGTGGATGGTTGTGCACATTTTTCCCATATGCAGCGGTATTCGGTAGATGTTATTTTGCACACCCACACGCCAGAGGTAAATGAGAGCCATATATGGATCCCTGAGGTCCGAGGCTTGGCCAGTGTCAAAATCAGATGGCTAATCTTGACTTAAACAAAAAACCAGTGAGACTAAGTCTTAGGTAATATTTGGGTTTCGGGAAGAGTTGCATGTGTTTATATATTCATCCTTTCACTCACTCAGCAAATATTTATTAGACATCTATGCTTCATTCAGTAACTTAAACATGGTATAGGTTTCTGCTTCATGGAAATTCAAAGATAACAGATACATATTCCCCCAAGTTATATATATAAAGCACATAAAGGCCTTTTTATGTAATTCTCACAAAAATCCTATGGGTGGTAGGGGCCAGGAGTTGGATTGCCTGAGAGGAAGTGAAGGTATTCCTTTTGTTTGCTTGTTTGTTTTTATTGCCTCCCCTGCTATAGAAATAATGTGTGTTAGAAAGAATATAGAACTATTTTAAAAGAATGCACCTGTACCCATACCTCAGACAGCAAGGTTAGCAGGATGTGCTGTGCCGCAGGTGTTTTCATGCGTAGAGATATGTGTGTATATGTAGTTATAGAGAAGATGAATTTTTTTCTTTACATAACTGGGATTATACTGCAATATAATTCTGTAACTTGATCTTTCTCCGGCGCACGCCTCAGTCTGTTTGTGCACGTCATACCACAGCAGTTTGCGCATATCCAGCTTGCTCTTGTTTGTGGCAGTGTACTTTTTCTTTGCAAGGATGTAGGATGTTTCTTTTACTCTTTTCAGCCTTTTTTCTCTCTCACTCATAGGTAGTCGGTCTTCTCCTGCCCAACCAGACACTGGCATCCACAGTCTTCTGGCAGGTAACAGTCTCCCAGGGACACACAGGTGCTGGTTAAGAACTCCCTGCCCTGGCTCAGCACTATAGCTCAGTGGGTGGGGTGCCAGCCACATAACACCGGGGCTGGTGGCTTCAAACCCGGCCCGGGTCTGCTAAACAACAATGACAACTACAACAAAAAAATAGCCAGGTGTTGTGGCAGGCACCTGTAGTCCCAGCTACTTGGGAGGCTGAAGCAAGAGGATCGCTTAAGCCCCAGAGTTTGAGATTGCTGTGAGCTGTGATGCATAGCACTCTACCAAAGGCGACATAGTGAGACTCTGTCTCAAAAAAAGAAAAAATGAACTCCCTGCCCTGGTGCCTTGCCCTGCCCTGCCCTGGGCCCAGGGCCCAGGGTAGAGTCAGTCCCCTTACACCTCCCCCAGCCTCGAAGCCACTAGAGAAAAACCAAAACTTTGGCTGCACCAAGCAGCCAGGACATCTCAGGCCATTGTGTGTTACTTTAACCTTTTTACAGAGGTGATGGGAGCTGAGTGTCCTCACCTGGGTTATGACAGCTTGTTAGTGGCCACCCACACTGCCACTTGGCTACTTGTCCCATGGCTAGGAACCTCGAGGTCCACACCCTCATATGATGTCAGTCCCACCCAGATCTGCAGAGGAAAGGAGATCTACCCCTTGCCCCAAGGTAGTGAAGCACACCACAGACCCTCCCCTTTGCTCTTGGAGACAGTCCAGGTCACAGCTCCATGAAAATAGTTGAAGATGTCCCATGTGTGTCTATATAGGCAAAGAGGGGCAGGAGGAAAAACCTGCCAACTTCTAGGGGAAAATGCCAGGGAGTCTTCCCTGAACACAACTTCTGATAGCGCGTGTGTCTGGAACTAGAGGTGGTGCAGGATGTTGGGCTGGGAGATTCTTGAAAGAAGTGCAGGGCTGTGAGTCATTCCAGGGGCCTTGCTGGCCACCTTCTGTCCAGCAGTTGACATAATAAGGATGATGTGGCAAAGGCAGTGGGCCCAGTGGGGCAGTCAATGCCGTGTGACAGCCTCTGAGGCTGGGGTGTGCAGGACTACATCCTGGTTTGCCAGGAACTAAGAGGTTTCCCAAGACTTGGGACTTTCAGTGCCAACACCAACACAGTCCCAGACAAACCAAGACAGGTGGTCATGCTTACTAGTGGGACGTACAGACCCATCTGTGAGCTAGAGACAGTGTGCCATGTCTTTGTGTGTGTGTGTGCGTGGAGGGTGGTGACCAAGGCCTTGCTTCCAGGGAGGTGACCATTCCTTTTCCGACTTCTTTGTTGCCTTTCAGTGGCTGAACCAGAGCCACAACGCCTGTGTCAACTATGCAAACCGCAATGCTACCAAGGTGAGCGTCACTGCCCTGTTGGTGGCTGCCTCTTCTCAGTCAAGCATTACTCTCCTCTGGGTGCTGTATTGCTGTATTTAAACTGCCAGCCCCTCAGGCAGGTGAGGGGAGCAGACTGGACTCTGGCTGAGCTCAGCAGGGGCTGTTTACCTAAAATGAAGCAGATCCATTAGGTGGGGGGTGTGAGGGGCAGTGTAAGGGATGCCTTCCTCTGGCTTCAGAATTCTTGAGCCTCTCTCACAGCCTGATCTAGGGTCAAAACAGTGTCAGCCACTTGGGGGCCAGTTCCCCTAAAGTTTTCTCCAAACTTGCTGGAAGCTGCCTTAAGAGTCTTGGCTCCTAACTGCTGGCCACAAGGCTGAAGGGCTTCTAAGGGCTAAGGGTCCCAAAGGCCTGGTTCCTCCTTCCCTGAGTTCCCTGCATGTCTGGGACAGGTCATGGTGGAGGCCCAGTCACCCTTCTGTTGTGCAAGAGGGGTTGCTGGGCCCTTGCTTCTCTGGCAAGGCCACCTGTGCCTCTGTCTGATTCTCCCTTACTTCAGTCTAAAAGCAAAAGGAGGGGAAGCGACTTCATGATTCCCTTTGGGGGCCTGTCAGTTTAGAGTACTGGGTCGGGGGGCTGTGGCATTTTTTGTCCTTGGGGGAGAGAGAAGGGATTTAGGTGGTGGTCTGGGCAGTAGGAACTTGAGGGGCCTGATACTCCGAAGATCCCCCATCTAAACCTCCAACCATGTCTCTCATGAGCTTTGCATATGCACAGCTCTGCTTAGATGGCCGCTGTTTACCTTAACTGAGCATCTCTGAACCTGCAATGGTAGTAGACTAGTTTCTTAGCTTTTCCTTCATTTTCTGGGTTGGAGGTTGGGCTGGATTTTTCTATAGAACTGTCTATCATCTTTGACATAGAGACCTTGTTGCTGCATGGGTGGCAAGGCCTGCAGGAGCCAGCCAGACAGAGCCAGCCTCAGCATGGGCATTTCCCCCTGCAAAGAGCTGTGTGTGCCAAATAGCCTGCTTACAGCGCTTAGCCTTGCTAAGCCAGAGACTGCCAGCCTTGGCCATAAGTGGTCCCTTATGGGCCTTGCTGTCTTCTATCTCCAGCCATCACTGTCTGCTGATGACCTTTCTAGAACAGGGCAGACAGGTAGTGTATTTCTGCGTTTGGACCTGAGCTGAGAGAGGCCCAGATCCCTCTGGCTTCCTGAGGGGTGTCTTTCCTACCTGACCCTCCAGGCGGGTGGGTAGGGAGGCTTCTGGCTGGCTGGGGCAAGGGTAGAGTGTGGGAGTTTGGGCCATCCAGCAGGTCTGAAATTCTGCCTGTGTCTTCCAGCCTTCACCTGCATCCAAGTTTATTCAGGGCTACCTGGGAGCTGTCATCAGTGCTGTCTCCATTGCTGTGAGTACTTCCTCCCCACCTTCTTCCTCCTGGTTCTGCTGCAGGTGGCTGCCACATTTAGCAGTACAAGTGGACCCTGGTCTGAGGGTCAGGGCCAGCAATGGTGTGGTAGATGGGCTTCTGTGGGTGGGCTGTAAGGGCAGGCTTTCCAGGCAGAGAAGAGAGTTTGATAGACAAATTGGTACTTCATGCTTTGGAGGGCAGGTAGGTGGTGAGCTGGTGCCTATGGATGCCATGGGCAGCACCTCTGTCCTAAGAGGGGTCATGGTTACCCAGCACTCTTCTCATGCTCAGGAATGCAGCTGTGGGAGGAACACAGAAATCTTCCTGCAGGGTTGGCCTACATGGTAGCTCCCCTTTGTGGAGCCCCTGGGGCACTGTTATTCCCTCTCTGTGACCTTGGTCATTCAGTCACATGTCCAGTCCTTCTAGAAGACCTGTAAGCTCCTCAAGACAGTTCCATTAGGCTCCTTTTCAGTCTCCACAGGACTTTGGGATAAGAGCAGCTACTCAGCAGGGGGATTTGTAGACTGGCTATATGAGTGTAGGATGGATGGTGGGCAAATGAGGGCAGGTGACATAGTGAGGGGCCTGGGCAGAGCTAGATTGGATGCTCAAGCTGCCAGGACCTTGTCCTCCTCTTGAGCCCACCTCCTACCTAAGACTGGCACTCTTTAGATGCTCACTGGGAAGGCCTACAGCTGACTCCAAAGGGCAAAGGGTCCCTTCACAAATTTGTCATTTCATTACATAATAAATACATGCAATTGGTAAGAAAAAAATAATTCAAAAATGCAAATTAAAAAACATTCACCTAGCTGAGCATGGTAGCCTGCATCTATAGTCTGAATTACTGAGGAGGCAGGAGGATTGCTTGAACCTAGGAGTTTAAGACTTCAGTGAGCTGTGATTGTGCCTGTGAAGAGATACTGTACTCCAGCCTGGGCAACATAGCAAGACCCTGTTTATTAAAAAAAAAGAATTCAGGGCGGCACCTGTGGCTCAAAGGAGTAAGGTGCCGGCCCCATATGCCAGAGGTGGTGGGTTCAAACCCAGCCCTGGCCAAAAAAAAAAAAAAAGAATTCAAAAAATAAAAATAAAATAAAAAAGAATTCACATATAATAATCTTTTGGTAAAACCTACTCTCCTCATCTTTCCAGTGTCATTAAATGAATACTGTGTGATAATTGTTCACAACTATGTGACATAGTGTGATAGTGATGATGTGCCATACATCATAATTTATTTTCCTATTCTTCTAAAGTAGGGATTTGGGGTTGTCCTGAAATGGCCTCATTTATTTTACTCCCACATAGACAAAATTATCTCCAAATAACTGTTAGGTGGGACATCCATCTCATGCCCGAGATCTCTTTCCTTCCCTAAATCCTTACGGCTTAACATGAGTAAGAAGCCAGACATTGCAAATCTACTTTAATGGCTTGCCAAGCGCCTGCTCACCCACCCTGGTGGTCCTGCAGCCAGCATGAGACTTCATTTGGAGTCGTTCAGATTGGGGGTCCCTGATTCTGGGGACTTGCTGGGGCTAATGCCAAGGGCTCTCCTGGGCAGGGAAAGGGCTTACTCACTTCCTCCTTGATGTAGAAGCTGATGACCTGCTTGGCTTAGAAGCTTTGAAAATCCACTTCCTGCTCTCAGACTTAAGGGGAAGGGAGAGAGGAACTAGCCATGTAGGAAAGGCTATTGAGTGGCCCCAGATGGAAAGGGCTTGGGAGAAGGGGATCATTGTCCTAGTGGGACTTCCTTCCCCTGCATGCCTGGGGCTCCTGGAACAGGAGGTAAGCTTCTGCCAAGAGCTGAGGGTTCTGTGTCCCTAGTCCTCACTGCCCCACCTGAGGGCCCATCAGCCATCCCACCCCAACCACTTCCCAGGGCAGGCCTAGCTCAGACTTATGGGGAAGGGGTTCTGAAGACAGGCCCACTGGAGTTACTGGGGGACTTGGGGCCCTCTCAGGCTCCGAGAGCTGGGGTCTTACCCAGCAGGGTTGGGGCTTTACACTGGAATGTGCCTGTGCTGAGAACTCCCTCCTCACTTCTCTCTCTGCCCTGCCTAGCTCCAGGGAGGTAGGGGGGTGCCCCTACCCAGGACCCCTTTACTGATCACTCCAGCCCATGCTGCTCCCCCCACCCTAGGTCCTGGAAACTTCTGTTCTTCCCACTCACACTCGCACCATGTCCCGTCCTCTCATGTTTGCAGTCTAAGCCCCAGCCCAGTCGGATTAGAAGTTAGACAGGGTCCGGCACTGTGTCCTCTCCCCCACTGAGGGGAGCACAGAGCTCTGCTCCATAAATCCTTATTAATTAGGCTGCTGATTGATTGCTGGCCTTAGGAGGCCCCTCTCCTCGCCCATCCACAAGTCTTAGTGGTGGCGGCGTCCCTCCGCCTGACGTCTTCACACAGTGAGGGTCTAACTCCGGCAGATGGAGCAGAGTTTCTGACTTGGAAAATCTGCAGCTTGCTTGCTTTTCTTTTGTGTGTGTAAATCACAAAACCTCCGGAGAAAGGGGCTTTATTTTATTTTCCTTTCCCTTGTTCTCTAGAACCCCAGGTCCCGCAGCCTCATTAACTGATCTCTACTTCAATTAGTGACAAATCCCCTCCCAGGGTGAGCCTGTTAGGAGGAGATGACCTGCAAACAAGTGTCACGGCCCCAGTGGTTGGCCCAGCTCTGGCATTAATTAAAACGAGTCCCTACAAGCAGGCAGTGTGGATGGGGACTGACAGGCCGAGAGCAGGTCCCAGGGACTGAGGGACAGCTGAGTGAGGCCAGCCTCCTCTGTGGACCCTAGAGAGCCCTCTCCCCCTCTCAGGAGAGCCCTGACCTTGGCCAGCAACCTCCAGAATCAGAGGCCCCAGTTTGCATGCCCCAAATGAAGTCTCATGTTGGTTGCGGGACCACCAGGGTGGAGATTAGCAGCCTCTTGGTGAACCTTCTAAATAGATTTGGCAATGTCTGGCTTTTTGCTTGAGAATAAAAAAGAAATTCCGTCTTAAGTTATTTTTGAAATTTAACAGTTTGCTGTCTTTTAACAAAGGAAGCCTTGCTCAATCCTCACTGTTTTTTTGTCCGGGAGTTTGTGTAGAGCACTTCTGTGGGTAGCCTGCATAGGCCCTGGCTACCCGAGGGCAACGGACAAGGCAAGACCCATTGTTTCCATCAGGGGACTGTGAAGTACTGGGCACTTTGCAGAAACTGGGGGGCTCAGGGGCCAGTGTGTCCTCCACTGACTTCTTGAAAGCTGAGAACACTCTATGGTACAAACAGAATTATTATGAAGGTGACCCTAGGATATTGTGGGACCAGAGACAATTCACACAGGACTGACTCATAGGACAGACCGGAGAGATCCAAGGGAAGGCAGGGTGGAGAGTTCCAGGGCAAGGGCCCCACATACACAGGGAGCATGACAAATTTGGGGCACTCAGAAAATGAATGTGGTGCCAGGTGGGAGTGATGGAGATGAGGTGTGGATGAGTGAGAGGCAGCAGGACTGGCTATGAAACACCAACGCCTTGCTCGGGACGCAGGAGGCTGCACCCGAATCCAACCTGCCAACCTGCGCTCAGGGACCTGGGTATTGCAGGGGATGCGGGTGGAGGAGGAGTGGTGGGAATTAGCAGGCCCAGCACATGGACCATCCTCATGGATGCAGGGTCCTGGATGAGGGTGAACCTGGGGCTGAAGAGGAAGACTCAGAGCTGAAGTCCTATGTGACTGGTCAGGAGCTAGTTGATGGAGCCAGATGGTGTGTGCCCATGCCTCAAACTCTTCACCTTCAGCTCAGTCTTAACTGGCTGAGGTCTTTCTGTTAGGCAATGCTGACCTCCATTTCCAAAGGCTCTGGGCCCTAAGGGGTCCTTTTTGTATCAGATACAGCGATTGCCTGTTAACCTTTCACAACCAGACACTGGAGCACAGGAGGGGTGTGGGGGGATCCCTGCGCTGAACACCTACCTTCTGGTTCCTCTTGCCTACTGGCAACTACAGGTTGCCTTGATAGTCACACTGGTAAATAACCATAATAATAACACTTAGAGTGCCTGCAGTGCTCCAGGCACTGCTTGGGGGTTCCTCCTCATCTGATAGATGAGGA
The DNA here is from genome assembly GCF_000181295.1 of Otolemur garnettii. NCBI lineage: Eukaryota > Metazoa > Chordata > Mammalia > Primates > Galagidae > Otolemur > Otolemur garnettii. The sequence continues at coordinate 3,059,513 of NW_003852463.1, forward strand.
GAGTGGGGCACAGAGGTGAAGTAAGTGACAGAGCTTACCCAGCTTAATCATGCACTGTTTTGCTCCTCCTCTGGCAGGAGGCATAAGTAGTGTTCCCTGTCTTCCAGGTTATAGGAATTACTACACACCTCCTGGTATCAAGGCTCTCCTGAGGTACCAGTAGAGCAGTGGGAACTGTAAGAAAAAAAACGTTTTTTTGAGACAGAATCTCACTTGGTCACTCTTGGTAGAGTGCCATGGCGTCTTTAGCTCAGAGCAACCTCAAACTCTTGGGCTCAAGCAATCCTCTTGCCTCAGACTCCCACGTAGCTAG
>NW_003852463.1:3059845-3065776 GCF_000181295.1 Otolemur garnettii
AGACAGAATCTCACTTGGTCACTCTTGGTAGAGTGCCATGGCGTCTTTAGCTCAGAGCAACCTCAAACTCTTGGGCTCAAGCAATCCTCTTGCCTGAGTCAGTCATGCAGCTAGGTCTGTCGGCACCGTCCAGAACACCCATCTTTTTTTTTTTTTTTTTTTTTTTTTTTGAGACAGGGCCTCACTATGACTCAGGCTGGTCTCAAACTTGTGACTTCAGGCAATCCATCCACGTCAGCCTCCCAGAGTGCTGGGATTACAGGTGTGAGCCACCATGCCTGGGCTGTAAGAAATTTTCTTGAGTGCTTCTTTAGGTGCAACAAAGTTAGACCCTCTGTTCACCTTCATACTTGGTCCCTAGGCCTATGTTTTCTGGCCAAAGCAGCACATTTTTCATCCCTGGCCTAAAGTATCCCTGTGTCCTCCAAGACGGGGCCTGGCTGGCTCTGTGGTAGAGGGTGTAACCCAGGCCCTTCTGTTCTTCTTGGGGCCTGGAGGTGGATGACAGTACCTGTGAATCCTGAACCAGATTATTGTCTCACAGCTTTCAGTGAGTGGCTTCAGGGTTGGAGGGCCCATCTCATGGACCCCGCAGGGCAGCGGTTCTCAACCTGTGGGTCGCAACCCACAGGAACTATATTAAAGGACCACGGCATTAGGAAGGTTGAGAACCACTGCTGTAGAGAATCTGAAGTGTTCAGAAGCCTGCAGATGGTGATGCTGGCAGTGGCAAGAAAAGCAGCCCAGCATCTATTCTGGGGAGGACAAGTTGTCCCTTCCTATGTGGAAGGCATCTAGTGTAATTGGTTTCCTATCAGGCAGCCCCCTGGTCCCTGTGGGGCATGGTTCTGGGGCATGTTTGATCACTGTTGCCAGCAAACAAGCCACTCAGTTGCAGCTGGAGCTAATTGGCATTTTTGCCCGTGTATAACTTTGCCACACCCAGTTGACCACTGTAATAGAGTTACAGGCTGACCCCACCAACAAGCAACAAGCTGATTGAGGTTAGAGGACAATAGACATCCATGGAGGGTCATGGGTCCATTTGGTTACCAAGTTTGTGCTACAAAGCATGCCCTCTGGTGGTTATTTTCAGTACTTCAGAGATTCCTTGACCTTTCCCAGCGCCCCCCTCCAACCCATGCAAAGGCTGAGCATTGGTTTACATTATTATCCACCACACAAGAGTCACATGCCATCCTCCTTTAAGGCATGCCCTTTTCTCCATTGTTCTCCAGGCCCATTTGATCCCCAGGGGGCCCTGAGTGAAGAGGGAGCCTCACATTGAGGCTGAAAAGTGAGGAGATCTGGGGGGGAAGCAATACTTAAGGCTCTAGGGCAGTGGTTCTCAACCTGTGGGTTGCGACCCACAGGAACTGTATTAAAGAGTCATGGCATTAGGAAGGTTGAGAAGCACTGCTCTAGGGGGATTGGCTCCAGGAAGGAACAGGAAGGTGGCCAGAGCCTTGCAAGCAGGTGTGGCTCTTTTGGTTCTATGAGCCACCACTTTAAGCAGGTTGCTACGCAGTTTTTTTTTTTTTTTTTTTTCTTTAATGAAACAAGAGTCTTGCTCCATCAGCCGGGCTGGAGTGCTATAGTATCATCATGGCTCATTATAACTTCAAACTCCTGGGTTCAAGAGATCATTCTGCCTCATCCTCCCTAGTAGCTGGGACTGCAAGCATATGCACCACCACATCTGGCTAATTTTTTAATAGAAATGGGAGGAGTGGGAGTGTAGGGAGGTCATCTCACTGTTTCCCAGACTGATCTTGAGCTCCTGGCCTTAAACAATCCTTCTGTCTGGGCCTTCCAAAGTGGCCATGGGATTTTAGAAACTTACTTTGGCTACTATAGAGAGTAGGTTGGAGGGCATAGGAGTGGAAGCAGGGGCTTGTTTAGGAGGTGGGTAGTCATCTAGGAAAGAGGTGATGTGTGCTGAGTGGTGGGCGCAGGCAGCAGTAAGAACCACAATCAAGATATCCAAAAGGTAGAACCAGGAGCAATGGTTAGATGTGGGCCAGGAGAGGCCCCTGTCCAGGAAGGTACTGAGATCTCTGGCATGAGTTGCTGAGCTGGGAATGGGTGAGGAGGGAGGGCGTGTGTGAGGAGGAGTATAATAATCTTTGTTGGGGGTATGTAAAGGTGGAGTGCCCTGAACCCATGGAAACAGAGCCATCTGCCAGGGTAGGTTGTGCAGGCTGGAGTTGCAGGGTGCGGCCCAGGTGGGAGAGGGATATAGGTATTGCTCCAGCCTCAGCCAATGTCTCCTTGCTGGCCTTGAAGAAATTAGGCTGCTGGTGGCAGGAGAGTCCTTGGTACTTAAGGATGCAGCCACCAGTCACATAGCTCATGACACTAAAGATTCTGTGTCATGGAGCTACCAGCCCATGTGCAGTCTCAGAATGCTGGCCTTCCACCTCTCCCCTGGCCCCCTATCAGCTCCAGGATAGGTGCATTTTGCTCATGGCAAAATCACTAGCCTAGTGGCCAGAGCCTGGAAACGAGTGGTCAGAGAAGGCCATGGCCTCTCTTGGGCTGTTGCTGATGCCCATAGGGCCTGGGGTCGTGCCTATCCCAGGATCCCCCATGGCTGACCATGCAAGAAATTCTTGTGCAAAATCCACACCCTGTTTGTTTTCCCCCTCTGTCAAAATGGAGCTCCTGTTTGGTTAATTTCTATTTTGTAGTTTATTTGGAGGCTGTTAAAACAGACCCTGGGGGACCCTCAGCAGTGATTGTTCCATATCTCATTATCTTTCTCAAACCCGATTATTAGCTCCGATTTTTCTGATCGCTAGCTGCTGTTCATGATGAGTTGTGTGCCATTAATGCCAGCTGGTTCCCTTAAACAGGACCCACCATGCCAGGGAAAACGAGCTGGCATTCAGAGCCACCAGCCACTTGGCTTTTTAATTTTAATGGGCTCCACCAAATGTTCCAGGCCAAAGGGCCCCTGAGGAACCAGAACAGACGGGCTCCCAACCCCCGGTCTGCAGCCCACCCCGGGTTCCTTCCAGGCTGTGGCTGTCCTAGGCACTGGGCAGTAAGACCTAGTCTAGGGGCCTGGGGAGGGGAAAGGGTAAGCAGCCACATGCCTCCTCTGTCTGTCACAGGGCCTATTACTGGTGGGTGGGTACGGTGATCTCACTGACTCCTCATAAATTCACAGCTACACACGTGCCCAGGTCTTCTCCCCACTTTGCTGGTTCCTGGCCCCTTCCTTAGGCTTGGGCATGTTGACCATGGTCTCAGAAACATACATATGTGCCTCACTAAATGTTACCCCATTCAGACTTGGAAGACCTTGGTGGGCTTTAGGGTAGAAGAGGCAAAAAAGACCTGAGACCAGGTCACTGTTTCTTCTTTTCTTTCCTCCTCCCTACCCTGGGCTTCCACCTACAGTGGGGGAGAAATGGCATAGGGTAGTGCCAATCCTAGCCAGTGGGAAGAATGGCTAGCCATGGAGAAAGCTTCCCAGGGGCTGGGGAACAAGTCTGAGTGCTCACTGCAGCCCATGACCACTGCACTCCAGCCCTGCCCACTCCCAAGAGGCTGCCAGGGGAGAGATCCCAGGCTCACTGCCCACTTCCTTGAATGTTTCCTGCTGCCCTTCCTCCATCTTCTCTAATGAGTGCATGGGGTTGTAAACCCAGACCTGACTTCCAGTTGCAAGGCAGGGATGGCTCAAGGGCCCTGTCTTCTCTGACTGGAGCTGCCTTCTCTTTTCCACTTGTGGGGGGTGGGGAGGAAGCCCCCAGGTGGGCCTTTGTCAGGGAGGTTCTTGCTATGCAGAGTGCCATTAAATTACACACAGAAAAGCATCACTCCTTGAGATGGAAGCAACTGAAAAGTGAGGAGCACAGTGTTTAATGGCAAAGCTTTGGAACGAGCAGCCCCTGGGTTCAAATACCAGCTTTACCTGCCTCAAAGCAGCTATCTGGCCTTGGGAAAAGTTACTTAACGTCTTTGAACCACCTGCTTCTTCTCTATAAAAATGATCAATGTGGCCTTTCCCAAAGCCTTAGAGTAGGGATTTCATTAAAATAATTCATATGAACATGTACCAATGTCCAGCACAGAGGAGGTGGTCTCGCCTTTTCCCAGGCCCTCTCTTCTCATCACTAACACCCTCTGAGAGTCCTCCAGCCTCCTCCCACACTTTGCTTCACTGCACTTCTTTTGGGGGTGGGAGTGGGGGCCATTTTTAAGTCATCACTGCTGGGAGCTGGGGACACCTGGGCTTGACAAGTTCCACCCATGTGGCAGGAGCATTAGGGCCTAGTGGGAAGCCACACCATGGTGGGGTTTCTAAGCTGCCACATATCTCCCTGCCTCCCAGCCTTCCCTTGAGTGAGCAGGGAGGACAAGGATTGGACTCTGAGTATCAGCCTGGAAAGAGAAATGGAGGCCAGGTGCCCAGAAACCCCGGCTGCATTTGCCAGGCAGCACTCTGGCTCTCTGGGTGCTGGGCTGCCTGGGGGCTGGCACTGCCTATCTTCCTGGTCTCACAATTACAGTCTGGGCTGAGCCATTCCTGCCATGCTGTAACTGCTGCAGACACCCAGCAGCCCTGAAGGTGTCCCAAGGCTTGGTGTCTTCCCCAGCCACCCAGAAGGTTGAGGCCAGACCAGGCCTGAGTGTACAGGGTGGCCTGCTGAGCTGCCAGGTGTGCCAGAACTGCCAAGCTGCCCCTGATCACCTCTGCTTCCCAGGAAAGATTCACAGGGCAGGGGCCAGGTCCAGTCTCAGTCTGGGAGAGGAGAGCTTTCTACATCCCTGCCCCCTGGTCTGGCCACATGCACCTTATCTTTTCTCTCTCCATCCTGTGCCCATGCTCGTTTCCCCACCATAAAGTCCATTTCCTCTGCCTAGCCTAACCCCACCTTCTCTCCCTCCAAGAACCCTCTTCCAGCCTTCACTGATCTCTCCACACAGGCATTTGTTTGTTGGTTCCTGTGTTTCTTCCTTAATTACCAGCTTACCAAGCATGTGCTATGCGCTGGTGTGTATAGCCCGGGTAGTGGTCATGCAAATGTGAAAAAGGTGTGATTCGTACTTCCCAGCCAGTGACATGTTATTATGTAGTTTCATTAAGAGGCCTACTGAGGCCTTTTATGTGCTGAGCTCATGCTCAACACTTTTCATACATTATTATAAGAGCCCAAATTGTTGTAGATATTATATCCCTTTTTATAGACAAGGAAACTGAAACTGAGAAAGGTTAAATGACTTACCTACCTAAGTCCCACTGCCCACCAGTGACAATGGAGGTAGAACTCATATGTGGGCCTGAAAAAACAGATGAGGGCCACATGGAGGAGAGAGGGACCCCAGGCCTAGGGACCAGTGCTACAGAGACCCCACAGCTAGAAGGTTCATGTAGATCTGATGACCAGTAAACTTGACTTTCAGGGTTAAATGTGGGGTATCAGGAGAGTGGGGAAGTGAGGTTATGAAGGCTGTGGTACCTTCTTACCCAGCTCAGGTTATGGGCAGAGCTAGTGGAAGTGGGCGTGAGCTGACCTGCCCTCTGGAAAGATAAAGGACTGCAGTGGGGTGTGGATGGATGGAGTGAGGAGGCCTAGGCAGGGTTTGGGGTTGGGGGTGCCTGGTCCTGGGCGGGGTGAAAGGACTGAGGGCAAGGATAGTGAATCCAGGGCATCCATCCTGCTCTGAGGTATTCTACTTGGTCCCATAGCCAGTGGGCAGGTGTATAGGTCTCCCTCTCCTGAGAGCTCCTCATCTCAGAAAGGTGGTACTGAGGGACCAGAGGTTCCTACACTTCATTTATGTGCAGAGTATGTATCCATTCCATCCCTTTCCCACTCTGGTCATGTATATGTGTGGGTCAGTGTGTGTCTATGTGTGTGAGTGTATAAGAATGTATGTGTGGGCTTGGCGCCTGTGGCTCAAGTGGCTAAGGCGCCA